>NC_070611.1:55338978-55644378 GCF_027172205.1 Podarcis raffonei
AAATACTTCTGGAATGGAGGATTTGGCTTTCGGTAATGCATTTTATTGATCGATTGGCTTCGTATGCTGCCTTTCTGCCAAGGCACCTGAGGCAGTTTGCAGCGTTAAAATATTAAAACAAATGCATTATATAAAATGTAGAGTGACAGAGTCCTCTCGGTCCAACTGGGAACTGATAGCACAAGTAATAATAATAATAGTCATAATAATGATTTATAAATTGTACCCCACCCATCTGTTTGGGTTGCCCCAGCTACTCTGGATGGCTTCCAGCATATATATATATATATATATATATATATATATATATATATATACACACACACACACACACACACACACACACACACACACCACAGTAATACATTAAACCTTAAAAAGATTCCCTATACACGACTGCCTTCAGATGTTTCCTAAATGCTATATAATTACTCATCTCCTTGACATCTGATGGGAGGGCATTCCACAGGGCGTGTGCCACTACTGAGAAGGCCCTCTGCCTGGTTTCCTGTATGTAACTCCACTTCTTGCAGCGAGGGAACTGCCAGAAGGCCCTCAGTGCTGGATCTCAGTGTCTGGGATCTTTTGGCCTGACCCAAAACCTCATCTTATAGAATCATAGAATCATAGAGTTGGAAGACACCACAAGGGCCATCGAGTCCAACCCCCTGCCAAGCAGGAAACACCATCAGAGCACACCTGACATATGGTTGTCAAGCCTCTGCTTAAAGACCTCCAAAGAAGGAGACTCCACCACACTCCTTGGCAGCAAATTCCACTGTCGAACAGTTCTTCCTAATGTTTAGGTGGAATCTTCTTTCTTGTAGTTTGGATCCATTGCTCCGTGTCCGCTTCTCTGGAGCAGCAGAAAACAACCTTTCTCCCTCCTCTATGTGACATCCTTTTATATATTTGAACATGGCTATCATATCACCCCTTAACCTCCTCTTCTCCAGGCTAAACATGCCCAGCTCCCTTAGCCGTTCCTCATAAGGCATCGTTTCCAGGCCCTTGACCATTTTGGTTGCCCTCCTCTGGACACGTTCCAGTTTGTCAGTGTCCTTCTTGAACTGTGGTGCCCAGAACTGGACACAGTACTCCAGGTGAGGTCTGACCAGAGCAGAATACAGTGGCACTATTACTTCCCTTGATCTAGATGCTATACTCCTATTGATGCAGCCCAGAATTGCATTGGCTTTTTTAGCTGCCGCGTCACACTGTTGGCTCATGTCAAGTTTGTGGTCAACCAAGACTCCTAGACCCTTTTCACATGTACTGCTCTCAAGCCAGGTGTCACCCATCTTGTATTTGTGCCTCTCATTTTTTTTGCCCAAGTGCAATACTTTACATTTCTCCCTGTTAAAATTCATCTTGTTTGTTTTGGCCCAGTTCTCTAATCTGTCAAGGTCGTTTTGAAGTGTGATCCTGTCCTCTGGGGTGTTAGCCACCCCTCCCAGTTTGGTGTCATCTGCAAATTTGATCAGGATGCCCTTGAGTCCATCATCCAAGTCGTTGATAAAGATGTTGAATAAGACCGGGCCCAAGACAGAAGCCTGTGGCACTCCACTAGTCACTCTTCTCCAGGATGAAAAGGAACCATTGATGAGCACCCTTTGGGTTCGGTCAGTCAGCCAGTTACAAATTCACTGAGTGGTAGCATAGTCAAGACCGCATTTTACCAACTTCTTTACAAGAATATCATGGGGCACCTTGTGTTCTTATGCACATGCAGGTCCTTTTTAAGTAGGGGAAGATGGAGAAGGAGCTGCCCCAGCAGTTGTCTCAGGCTATTAAGAGAACATTTTACTGGCCTGAATTAAGAATTCTTTTTTAAAAATAATAATATTGCTGCATCATTTGTCCAGGGATTCAAGAACTATGCTTCAGAGAAGTTGACTGTTATCTTTTCCTCTTTCTTGACAGGGTACTAAGGTTCTCCAGATGTTCATGTGGTACTTGAACCCACGTCAGGTCTTTGACCTCTCTCAGGAAGGACCAAGAGATGCGTAAGTTCTGAGATGTTTGATGTGGTTTGCTGTTCTGCACTTTTTTTTTAGCATTAGCACAGGTATTTTGAAGGGTACCTCTACATGATGGGCGTTCTGAAGCAACTATTAAGAGATATTGGCTGGAATAAGCACATCTTTCACAAGGTGGTCCAGAAGAATTTATGGAAAGAAGGGAAGTTAAACTCCCTTTGTCTCTGTCACAGTCAGTCCCTGGGGAGATAACAAGAGCATCTCTGCTGAAATGCTTGGCACCTTGACTCCAACAACCTAACCAGATAAAGCTAGGATTTAGGATAAATCCAGTGCATGGATATATAGCCGGCGACAGGTGTGCTTCATAAGCATTCTGTGGAATGCAAATAAGTTGGAAGAGGAGCATGCAACATGATGCGTTCTGACTTTGCATACCTGAAAATGACAACAGAATATGTGCTCTACAATTCTTCTATATAATCCAATACTGAGATTGTGTATTAAAGGATCAGAATTGGGCTGAACTTTAGGTCAAAGAAAGAGCTCTGAGCAGGGCCGGATTTAGGTTTGATGAGGCCCTAAGCTACTGAAAGTAATGGGGCCCTTTATAACTCCACTTCTTGCAGCTGTCCTTTGTCAACAACAAATTGTCGCTGCTTTTTGTGTTGAATATATGCTATATGGTAATTTATGGACCTAATAGGTATCTAAAGCCATTTGCACATAACAAAATATGTACCATATTTTATCAAAGTAATTGTTGAACTGAAATACAATTAAGCAGAAGTATATTAACAGTGAAATACAATTAAGAAGTATATTAATAGTGAAATAATTATTAAGCGCTAACTTAAAATGATTTTTATTCATAACAGACTTAATAATGCAAACACGTTGGCATTTGGCAATAACAAAACTTTTATTTTATTTGTTTTTTTATCTTATATTTTGGAAATGTACATCCAGGTTTTTCCCCTTTAATTTTTTTTGGGGCCCCCAAGAGAGTGGGGCCCTAAGCTATAGCTTGTTTAGCTTATACGTAAATCTGGCACTGGCTCTGAGCCTCTCTCTTAGCAGCTGCACAGAAGTGCATTTATTTACCCCCACAAGTGAATGACAGACACAACTCTGTGAGACAAGTCACCAGCTTCATCTCGGTGCATGTGAATTGAGCGTGAATTCTACACAAAACCGATTTCTTGCAGGGAGAAACTAACCAGTGGTAAACTTCCGTGTTGCAACTTTTCATTATCTGAAATGCAGACCATATTTTTCAATGCCACAAGGTGGTGCTCTCTGATAGTTACTAGACCTCGTATAAGGTGCTGCTTTCATAGCACTTTCAATCGTGGACTGCTTTGTGTGTGGATGTTAAATAGCATGTATGAAAGACGCAAATAGGATTGATATAGCCAAAAGGATCACTGGCAGAAATTGTGCCACGTTTCACAAAGCCACACATGTAGTTTGAATAGGGTTGCCATATTTCAAACAGTGAAAATCCAGACAGAACAGTTGTTGAGCTGTTTTAAAGGAAAATCACCAAAGATGACACTGCCGACATGGATTGCCATATGTCCAGATTTCCCCAGACATTTTTATCAATTTCCGTCCGGACACTGCTTCCGACAGTGGTATTCCAGGTATGTCCGGAAAATTCCGGACGTATGGCAACCCAAAGTTTGAGGATATGTGATACAGCAACATAGCTAAGCAGGTAAAAGTCTTTCTGCATCTGAATAGGAGGCCAAGAACGAACCTGGTGAACGCTGCCTTGACTTCTATGATGGAAGAAAGATGAGATAAGAAAACTAATCATTTAATAATAAAAATAATGTTTATCTAATTTTTCACTCAGTCAAATAATAATAAAAAACTTCAAACATATTAGTCTGCCCGTATTTATGCCTGTAATATTCTGTAATGATTCTCCACTCCACTAGGCCACCGTACCACACAGTTTCTGGGTATGGGCTTGATTATTGCCTCTGTTTCCCTCCAGAGTTAATAAAGTTTTGGCATTTTGATTGAAGCTCCTAGGTGAAATGGTGCCCTTTCCCCCATCCATGCTGAATGCTGTTGGAGTCCTACCCACCCACCCCGCCATCTCATTTGTCCTGTGATGTTGCTTCCCTTTTCCCATGTTGGGCCTTGGGGGGGGCAGGGAGAGAGTGTTGGAATCTCCGCTACGACCGAGCTACTCCTCCAGTGAGCCTTCAGAATCTCCTCCAACAATGATTAACGACCTGAGCCTTTGATAAGGCTCCAGGCACGTTCCCCATTCAGCAGAGTATCAAAGCAGCAGAAGAGACGAGAAGTTTGAGCTACATTGCTAGGTTTTATTTCTAACTACGCAGACAGAAAAGAAATATACATGCTCTCTCTGTGAAAGCAGAGAGCAACCGAACAACAAAGGAAGAGGAAACCAGTAACATCACATCCGTCTCCTGTCTTCCATGAGACTTCCAACAGCCTGGAATCTCTGGAATGCAAAACAGAGTCTTGTGACTCCAAGAGCACTGCACAGTGGCATAAACAGAAACCAACAGAGAGGCCATTTGGTGGACCCCACTTCTTTTATGCTATACTTATGCTATATTATGCCCTAGTCTCATAGTTCTCTGTCAGCTGCTCTAACTGACCTGCCCACACCTGTTGACCCCTGGCCTTATTGTCGTACCTGGGCAGTTCACCTGCTTACAGTTGCTTCTTGGCACATCTCTCCTTGCTTTTTCAAAGCAGGGTTTGCCAACTAATAGCCCGCAGGCTGAATCATCACATAAGCTTTTTTTCATGCTCCTTTTCTTTTTATAGGCTTGAATTGTACAGAAAAATGCCAAATCTTCGAATCCTGGCCTGTGGTGGGGATGGAACGGTAAGTCCCACAACTTTTTTTTTTTTTTTTTTTGGTAATAAGCAAAGGAAGGAAATTGCTGTGAGCCTAATCATGAAAGGGGTCACAGCAACACTGACAAACAGCACACACCAACTAAGAAAAAAAAAGAAAGAAAAAAGAAAAAAAGTGGCGATGATGTTGAGGAGCAAATAGTCTGACCTGGTATAAATTAGCTTCCGATGTGTGCCTTGTTCCTCATGGGTGCAGCAGCATGGACAGAAAATAGCAGAAGGCTTTGTAGTGAAGTTACTTCATGCAGGCAGCTGCTGGTCATTAAGGGTCAATTCACACATCCATGCACATGACTTGACTTCTCTATTCTTTATTACCGTATATGAACAGCGACAGCTTGATATGACTCCAATGGAGAGCATTTTGTTAGGTGTTGGGAAATGAGAAGTTTGGGTTGTTTTACCTGAGATGGTCCATCCACGCAAACAAGTCACCGTGCTACAGCTATTGAGTGTAAAATCAAGCATGTGTGAAGCTTGCCTCAGCATGCAGGAATAAAGTGTAGATAAATCAAGCAATGTGTGTCTTGATTTATGTATGTCTGCTCTTCTTTGCTCTACCTATAGAAGACATTTCTGGCAGATGGGAGGTAATCTCTTTCTGCCTCTGCCTCTGTCATAGTTATAGTATTGGGGGAGGTCAGTCTGGATGTCATCTTTGGGATCTCCTCTAAGCTTGTGATTTATGTCTGCAAGAAGGGAGAAAGGGGCTGCTAAACTGGTCAAACCAGTCTCTTTATTAAGCCAATGGCTGCAGCCAAGTCTGTAAAGTATCCGGCTGTATAAGTAAAGATAAAAGGTGACTGTGTGACACAGAAATGACTAACTGAAGATGGGCAGAAGGGGGAGCCAGCCATCCCTTGCTGAAGGAAGTATCATTAGAGTAGGCATAGGCAAACTCGGCCCTCCAGATGTTTTTGGCCTACAACTCCTATCATCCCTAGCTAACAGGACCAGTGGTCAGGGATGATGGGAGTTGTAGTCCCAAAACGTCTGGAGGGCTGAGTTTGCCTATGCCTGCATTAGATTCCGTGAAGGAGAACAAATAACTGGCAGTCTTGAACTAGGCAGGGAAAAGAGACAGAGGCTTGACCTGTTCCTTGTGCTGAATTCAAAGCTATGGCTTTGCCCCACTCTCCATCTCCCTGAGCAAGGGAGCAAGTTCTGTTGGAGTGCTAATGCTATGAATCTTGCATTTTATGCTCAGCCCATGTATGTGCATAAATGAAACCACACATCACAAAGGCCCCACTGTCTGACTGTACATGCAGAGATCCCTGAGATCTTGTACCGCTTGAGATATGTGATGCACGCAGCTGTATTTTAAAACTCTGGCTTTGGGTTTGTTGTTTCCACATTCCTTCCATTTCACATTTTGAGCTAATGGGGGCAGCATCTTCTCATTAATATGAGAGACACATGACTTATCA
Organism: Podarcis raffonei; assembly: GCF_027172205.1. NCBI lineage: Eukaryota > Metazoa > Chordata > Lepidosauria > Squamata > Lacertidae > Podarcis > Podarcis raffonei. The sequence continues at coordinate 55,345,298 of NC_070611.1, forward strand.
ATGCTGAGGTTATGTTAGAAACAAATTAACGTCTCGTTGTTCCAAAAGCCATTAAATCTAGAAATGAAAATCTTGCTCAAATGGATTTAGTGAATATTCAATGAGACCAGATATTACTTTGCATTATTGAAAGAAACAGAAAGTGGGAGATTTTCCAGTGTACCTGCCCAATTGTTAACTTTTCCTCTTCTGGCAATAAAATGCAACATCGTCAACTTCAGGCAATCTGTATTCTAGACTCTTTCAGTCAGCCTTCTGATTCGGAACAGTTCGGAGGGTGTCTTATCCAATTTTCTAAAGATCATGCAGAGCATTTAGGATCCATAATAATATACTTTTTTTAAAAAAAAAAAAACCTCAGCTGAAACCCCCAAAGCTTTATTTCTCAAAATGCAGCTGCTGAGAACAAGTGGAGAATTTGGACTGGGGCTGTAGTACAACATGGAGGGTGAAAGGGAGATGAACCCTAAAGGAATCTAGGAGCAGGGAGAGGGAGAGAGCTTTGGCCACTGTGAGAACAGGATGCCGGGCTATAGATGGGGCCTTTGCCCTAATTCAATAGGGACTTATTATATACTTATGGGGGTGCTGCTGTCCCAAATTCTGCCCCTGATTGATTTCCTCCCCAAACTTAAATCCCTCCCCAAGCTGCTATTAGCTGTAACAGGGAAAACATGCAGGCAAACTTGCATGTTTTCCTCTTGGTGGAGAGGAAACTATCTGTATCGTATCGTAAAACCTTTTATTGGCATCACATACAACATCCAAAACAAAACAAATCAATATAGAATTACCACTTCCCCAGTGGCACAAAACATTTGCTAAAAGAAAGGAGGCAGAGCAGTCTATTGTCACATCTCTAGGTCTCCAGGGAGATCAGAAGTCTGCAGTGTATTTTGACGACAAAAAACCAAATAGAGATATTTAGCCACTAACTTGGTGAGCTCCTGATCTTTCCCCAGTAATATAAAATGTATGACCTCTGACTCTGGTTTCCATTTGGGGATACAGAGTTGATCTAGAAACTGCTAGCGGAGATCAGCATATGGTTTACAATTGAGAACCATATGATTAAGGGTTTCCACCAGGTCGTCTTCACATGGGCAAGTTCTTTCTCCTTACACCCTGCCTGAGAAACTTCCCCAAAGGAGGTTTGATGGATTTGAATTAAACCTGGCCAGCGAAAATGCCCTTCTTTTTTGAGAGTTAAGCAGAAATTCAAGGTAATTATGGTTAGGGAAAATATTTGTGAATGATAGTGTTTGTGTGTGATTTGGATCAGGGCCATGGAGGGGCCATGAGTGAAATTATTTGTTTGTACTTATTTATTACATTTGTACCTCAACGTACCTGCTGGGAAATCAAGGCAGGGTACGTGTTTCTCTCGACCTTTTATCCCCGTTAATACTCCTGTGATGTAGTTAAGGCTGAGTGTGGGTGATCCTGGTTTTCAGATTCTGATCTTTGAATTCATAGTATAAACCACACCCCAGCAGAAATAAAATTGCACAGACTTAGAGAACGGATGGGATATGCATTCGGAGAATCCCAAGTAGTGTGTCTTCACCGCCCCATAGCCTATGATATCATTTCCTTCCCTGTAATATTTGATGTTTAGGTGGGCTGGATCCTCTCCATCCTGGATGAGCTGCAGCTGAACCCCCAGCCTCCTGTTGCTGTACTTCCACTTGGCACCGGGAATGACCTGGCTCGCACCCTCAACTGGGGAGGGGTAAGCGGATTGCATGTTATGCCTCAAAATATTTTATCAGACATTCACTGGCTGCCATTTGAAAGATCTAGTTGAAGCAGGAGAAGCTAAAGAGGTGTCTGAATATTCCCTTTAGGAGGTGGCAGGCTTCTCCATCATCGAACCCAGTAGACAATTCCTTGATGGATACAAAGTACACATTTCTTTGCTTGGGTACCACTTTCAAGAGATGTGTGAAGCATGAAAGAGAAAGGGCTGCTTAATTTCCCCTTTCCCTTGCTATTTCCCCACATATAATGAATTTTTCTATGTTGTTTTCACTAATATCACCACCATCATTATTAAAGAGTTTTTTATATGCAATTTAAATGCAATTTCCCCTAAAACGCATATGTTTGCACACATTCTTTTTTGTGTACAGAACTGCATTGTAGCATTGAGAAAAGAAGGCATTTCAAAGGATAGCTGCATTTTGGTTAATTTATTGTTTTAAGATGTGCAAATTAGCTATGTTTGCAATAAAATGCAAACTGAAGTGAATTTCTCCCTCACCCCTACCTCTATGGACAGAAGACACTCCCCACTAACTGATTTTATTTCCAAACCTTTAAGGGAAAACAACTTAGGTGTTACGTGTTATCAGACAAATAGCTGGAAGGAAAAGGGTTAAAGAGCACCCCCACCTCACATCTGCTCCCAATCACAGTGCTTCAAGTTTGTTTTTCATTCCAAAACAAAAAACAAAAACAAACCAGCAACACTAAATAACTCATCTAGTTTGAGCCTGAGAACTTGGCCTACTATCACTCGGTTTTATATCATTCTTAATCATTCCCAGACCCGCTGAAAGAGGCGATCATTAAACTGCTTCTTAAAAAAACATCTTTAGACCCGGCCAATTTGGCCAACTATTGCCCAGTCTCAAATCTACCATTCTTGGGCAAGGTGTTTGAGCGGGTGGTTGATGAACAACCCTAAGCATGCCTGGAGGATGCGGACCATTTGGATCCCTTCCATTCGGGATTCAGGCCTCATCATGGGACTGAAACTGTCTTGGTCACACTGGTCGATGATCTCTGGCGGGCTAGGGTCAAAGGTGAGAGCTGTTTCCTAGTTCTGCTGGATCTCTCAGCGGCCTTTGACACCATCAACCATAACATCATTCTGGACTGTCTAGAGGGGCTGGGAGCTAGGGGCACTGTTATACGGTGGTTCCGCTCCTTTCTCCTGGGCCGTGTCCAGAAAGTGGTGTTGGGGGATGAGTGTTCAGACCCCTGGGCTCTCACTTGTGGGGTGCCTCAGGGTTCCGTCCTCTCCTCCATGCTTTTTAATATCTATATGAAGCCGCTGGGAAAGATCATCAGGGGGTTTAGGCTGGGTGTTCGTTAGTATGCAGATGACACCCAGCTCTACCTCTCTTTTAAATCAGAACCAGTGAAGGTGGTGAAGGTCCTGTGTGAGTGCCTGGAAGGGGGTTGGAGGATGGATGGCAGCTAACAGATTGAGGTTGAATCCTGACAAGACAGAAGTACTGTTTTGGGGGGACAGGGGGCGGGTGGGTGTGGGGGACTCACTGGTCCTGAATGGGGTAAATGTGCCCCTGAAGGACCAGGTGCACAGCATGGGAGCCATTTTGGACTCACAGCTGTCCATGGAGGTGCAGGTTAATTCTGTGTCCAGGGCAGCTGTCTACCAGCTCCATCTGGTACGCAGGCTGAGACCCTACCTGCCCGTGGACTGGTTGCCAGAGTAGTGCATGCTCTAGTTATCTCCCGCTTAGACTACTGCAATGCACTCTACGTGGGGCTACCTTTGAAAGTGTGTTGGTGCTGACCTTTAAAGCCCTAAATGGCCTCGGTGCTGTATATCTGAAGGAGCGTCTCCACCCCAATCGTTCAGCCCGGACACTGAGGTCCACCTCCAAGGGCCTTCTGGCGGTTCCCTCGTTGTGAGAAGTGAGGTTACAGGGAACCAGACAGAGGGTGTTCTTGGTAGTGGCGCCCACCCTGTGGAACACCTTCCCATCAGATGTCAAGGAAATAAGCAGCTATCCTATTTTTAAAAGACATCTGAAGGCAGCCTTGCTTAGGGAAGTTTTTAATATTGAATGCTGTATTGATTTTAACACTCGATTGGGAGCCGCCCAGAATGGCTGGGGAATCTCACCCAGATGGAAGGGTATAAATAAATTATTATTATTATTATTATTATTATTATTATTATTATTATTATTAATCTCCCTTTGGTCTAATGTTTGGGAATTTCTGGGAGTAATATCCCTCCCCCCAATCTCTCTCTCACTACCTTTTGAAAAGTGGTTGGAATATGAAGTTCACAAACAATCTTTGAATAACAGTGATGATCCGGTATTCTGGTCAGATCTCTGCAACACATCATCTAATGAGAACAAATGCCAGTTGTTGACATTGGACCATGAATATCTCTTATTTCTAGGGGTATACAGATGAGCCTGTTGCAAAAATTCTCTGCCATGTAGAAGATGGGACCATTGTCCAACTGGACCGGTGGAACCTCCAGGTGGAGAGAAATCCTGATTTGCCCCAAGATGAACTAGAAGATGGAGCACGGAAGGTTAGTGTGAGATCTTCCTCTATCGGAATAAACCAAAGGAAGAAAATCAGGGTTCATACAGGATGACAGGGGAATGCTGTCCAGGAATGCTAAGAATTTACAGTAGCTTTCTGGCTTAAATAATTGCATTTATTTACATGGTTGTTTACTGTTTCTAGAAAGGCAGAACTAGAGTCAGCCAACGAAATAACCCCTATCTGTTAGCAGCATTAGATTATTTAAAAGAAGTAAAATCAAAAGAACTAAACTTTTGAGTCTAGCGGACAGGGACCCACCGGTTCCTAGGCTGATGATGGCAACAAGCCCAATCCAGACATCTTTCCTGAGCAAGTCTGTGAGCTGTTGCAGTGAAACGGTATTCTTTATTGCCTCTGCAGCTTGGCTAATGTGCGCCACTAATTAGCAACAGTCCAGTAGCAACTTCAGTGGTGCTCTAGACCAGGCAGACCTTCTAAGCCAGTCTTGTAAACTTGAGGTGAACGGCTGTTGCTACATGCTTCACCTGTAGCAGGAGGCATTTCCAGAGAAGAAATCTGAATTGCTTAAGAAAAAGGTCCTACATGCTGCAGGTGACCTTTTTGCTCCTTTTACAAAGTCCTCCTTTGTCTCCTTCCACTTAATATGGGGGACTGTTGCTGAGTGGTAGAGCATGTGCAGAAGAACCCAGGTTCAGTTCCTGGCCTTATTATTATTATTATTATTATTATTATTATTATTATTATTAATTTAATGCTGTAGCTGGGAAAATAATACTTCTTGCAGAGCTGCTGGCAGTCAGATCATAAAATATTGGGTTAGTGGAACAAAGAACAAGGCAGTCTTGCCCAAGATGTCCTAACATTTGCCATTGAATATTCTTAATTTTTCTTTTCACACACAGCATTTCCCTTGTTCCCCTTGTCTTATCATTGCAGCTTCCCCTCAGTGTTTTCAATAATTACTTCAGCCTGGGATTTGATGCTCACGTTACACTGGAATTCCATGAATCTCGAGGTGAGAAAACAAAAACAATATCTTCCCTTCCTGAGCACCAGGGTGGAAAATGAATAGGTTGTGAAAGCCTTCCTCAAAGAGGTGCTTTACCTTATATAGCAGGCAGAGCTGCAACAGGTGTGGCTTCTTCCATTGCAGTACAGTGTGGGATGAGGTTGAGGTGGAGACTGCTCCTATCCCTCAGAACACAATAGAGGAGTTAAAGCAGGGATGATGAACCTGTGGCCCTCTCGATATTCTTGGACCTCAGCTCCCATAATCCTTGACCCCATTGGCCATATTGGACTTGCAGGGTGACAGGTGCCCAAGCCCTGAGTTAAAAGAAAACAGGAGATGATTTAGGTTTCTCTTTAAGAGCTGAAGGTTTCTATATACAAGCTGCTTATCAATCAGCTGGTTTTTGTGTGTTCAGGGATTACATGATGCATGCAATGTTTGCATTTGGATCTGTTTGTGGGAAGGCTAAATGTCTTCCCATAAACCTCTCATTATCCTACATTTTTAGTGCATAACCATCACTTTCCTACCTGCAAAACAATCTGTCTTTTAAAGCAAGAAGTGGATTTGTTGTGCCATATTGCTCCAACCCATTTTAATAGTCTAAACCTAAATTTGTGGTATGCATTTGAATCCCTCCTGCGAAGTCTGGAGGTGACATAAGACTCTATACCTCTAAGCTGCTTATTCATGAGAAAAATCTCAGAGGAAACCTAGCTCCACCCCTTCCTAAAGGGTTGCCAATTCCTTTCTGACAGGGCTCATGTAGCTGGGGGTTTGGGCTGCTTTTAACTCTTCAAGGTAACTTTAAATTATTTTATACAATGAGTCACGTTGACACTGGGCTTTTCTCCTCTCTCATGTGGTTTAGCTATTATGCTTTGTTTTGAAGTTGTTTTTATTTTAACATATTGCACCCAGCATAAAGGTTCTCTGTTACGAGGTGAGCAATAAAGCCAATCAATAAATGTACCCTTACCAGCTACACAGAAGGTAGATGTTTAGTAGATGAATCTTTTTCCTCGCATGGTGATCTTTACTGTTGCTGCACAAAGTTTCACCTGATAAATATCTGCCTGCTGTGCAATGTCAAAGAAATAGGGGCCCTGCCAATAAACAATTTGAAATCCTACTGATCTTCTTTTGTAAAAAAGGGTACTTTTTGCCCAGGAAGTAGAGCAAAAATCTGGGCTGTTCTTGCCTGATTCTTCTGAAAATGATACACCATGCTATGAAAAGGTTGGGGGTATATTGTGAAGACACAGGACATGCAAGACTGGCACTCCAGAACAGTCCCTACTAAAGTGCATAATAATATTTGTCTTTGTTCATGTGAACAAAGTACTTCTATGTGTTTTGAAACATTGCCCTTAATACTCATGTAGTTCCATACAGCACAACCCAGCCAAGCAATAATGGTCAGTCATTCTGATAGATGTCTGTATGCTAGGAAATCACACTGATGATACCCAAGTTGTTGTTCAGTTGCCTTGTTTGGCATGTGGCTGATTTAACTACAACCATACTTGTCCTCATTTTCATGCTATCACAAAGCCATGCAAAAATGTCCATCCTCCCCCCCTTTTAAAAAAGAACATCCTAATGCCAGGCTAAATAAAGATCTGAATGCCTGACGGAAAGAGCGAATGCATATTTTATCGTGTTTAAGATGACTGTGAGCAGTAAGCATAATAATGAAGGGCCATGGAAGGGCAAAGGAATGAAGTGATGACAGCTGCGCGCTCATTTCCATGTGCACATGTGCTGGCGTGCATGCCAAATGTGCCTGGGACTATATAGTAGGGATGAGGTCCTGAGCTACTTTCTCACTTAGCAGAAGCATTATTTAATCATGAAGTCATATTGCGCTATAAAGAGTGAATGGACATTATTCCAGGGATGCCAGTGTGTGCATGTATGTGTGTTTGTGTGTGTGCGTGCACACACACACACAGAGGCACACACACACTTTTAGAGGAGAGTGAAACCACTTTGGGGGAAAGCAAGCTGTAGGCTTGGAGGTGAGTAATTTGGCCAGAAAGATTTTTTTTCCTGTTAATTCAGAGTTACCCACCCCTTCAAATTTATAATAAAAATGAATTTTTATACGTAAGGTTAGTGTGGGGGACCCTCTGGGAGTTTGCTTTAGTGTCCTTATTGTTTGTGGACTTCCTTTTGGTGTCTCTGTGTGTTTCAGTCAGATGTTGTTTTCTAATAAGTGAGGCAGGTTGTTTGTTTGATTGAAGGCTTATCCTCTTGCTCCCCCTCCCAGGGCAGAAACTGCTCCTTGGCATTCAATCAGAGCAAATGGCAATTTGGCTTTCTCCAGATTGATGTTTGCTCTAATTTCGCACTAAAGAGCAGCTTTTCCTTGGGAAAGGAGTGGGGCAAGGGTAAACCCACTCAGACTCATGCCTCAAAAGTGTGAGTCTGGGCAGAAAACCGCTCAGACTTGTGCTTTCTTGGCACTAGAGAAGTAGACTTGTGGACGAGCCCTGAGTGTACTTAAGTGCCGCTTTTCAACAATGATCTGCAGTTCTGAGGGTGGTTTACAACATAAAGATATGATATTAAAACACAAAATACAATATAAAAGCACAAGGCGTTGTTATAAGAAAAACTGCTCCTTTTCCCTTATGGGGTACCCAAGAAGACAGTATAGAGTCTTTATGTAGGTTCTCAATTGGTAGGAGAAAATAACAGAGGCCTACTAGAGAATATTGAGAAGCAAAGCAGCTCGTAAGCCTAATCTTTATTAAACTGTCACAACAGGGCTTTGCTTCTCAGTAGTCTCTGGTTGGCCTCTGTTATTTTCTCCTACCAATAGAGAACCTACATAAGGACTCTATATGGGCTCTTGGGTACCCCATAAGGGAAAAGGAGCAGTTTTTCTTATATATGCATCAATACTCTTTTCTCCTTTTTCTTAGAAGTGAAAGGGTAGGTCTTCCATTAATAATGGAATTACACTTCATTTATTAATCCAAATTAACACTTCTCAGTTGTGCGCAAGGCCATCTCACATCACCAATCAGCACACAATGGTTTCTTGAAAGAAAAAAAAAAGATGAGCAATTTGCCCCCTTTTCCATAATAGACTGATATACAGTTCATCAGTTCCTTTTGACTCCCTTATCTAGTGAACACAGAAAACAAAGATGCATCCTTTTCGCCTCTCGTCTTTAGCAAGCAGCCAGCAATGGCTAGAAACTCAGCTGTTTGCCTGCCAGAAGGAAAATAAGGAACTGAACCATCAAGGGCAGCGTACTGTTTAATTGACTTAGTAAAGACTCCTTGTATTCTGCTGTTTTCTTCTTCTTTATCACAGAAGCAAATCCTGAAAAATTCAACAGCCGCTTTCGAAATAAAATGTTTTATGCTGGGGTGAGTTGAAACGTGTTTTCCTGAATCCAAATTTTGCTTATTTTTTGGGGGGGTGGTAAACAGTTTATTGTTTGTTTTATTGCTTTAATTATTGAGGATCGTCACCACTATTCTTTGGGACATCAACCAATTGGCTTAATCTTCAGGCTCAATCTTGAGCCCCTTTGAAGTCACCTGACATCATAATGAAATTGGGTAATTGGCAGTTTCCATCCCTGTTCCTCCAATAGGTCACTGGTTATCCTTTTGGAGTATTTTGGGCTCCTATTCCATGTCACTTACTGATTCAAGGAAACTTTGCCAATTAGAAATGTCGTATTCACTGAGAGCAACTTCAGCACTTAACTGTGCCCTGAAACTCAGCCTCTTTCTGTGGGGCAGCTTCACTTAACAAGGCCTTGTTTTCACTCCAGATCCTTGAAGCAACAAAAATGAAATTCAGATGAAATTATTATATCACACTTCTTTTCCCCATCTACTTTTCTGTATAATTTAGGCAGCCTTTTCAGACTTCCTTCAGAGAAGCTCCAGAGATTTATCCAAGCATGTGAAAGTTGTGGTGAGTATAAAAAGGGGAACTATGCTTTTTAAGGACGTGTTGGAGAATTGGCTGGTAAAATGAGATGAGAAAGGTTTCATCTTGATTGTAAAGCTGCATACATTTCGTGAAGACAAGTGGAAATTAGTTTCACTTACATTTAGTGAATTTAAGGGATTTGGGCTGGTACCTAGATTTATTGTTACAGAGATTTATTGTTACAGAGTTGCCAGTTTTAAGATGGAACAAGACTTCCATGCCTTTAACTGAAACAAAAAAAGGAAGGAGAAGAAAGGAAGGAAGGAAGGAAAGAAAGTGGGCGCAATAAATTTATTTCAGCAAGTGTGCTTTCTGGCTTACACAAACCTTCCCTCCTTCCATGTGTATTTTTCCAGTGTGTACCCCAGTGTGTTTTATTTCCCACTAGATGTAATGGCACTTGGATCAAACCACACTAACATATCTGGAGTACTTGCTTTTGCCAGGGGAACATAGCAAAAATAAATACAGTGTGGGCTTGCTCCTCTTTGTTTCATCTGGGCTTCTTGTGTGATTTGGCCTTACATATTTTTGTTTTTTTATTTAAGTCCAAAATCTCATTGAAATAAATCCACAAGTGTTTATTTTATAATAAACCTTAATACATACTTGTGTGCTCTCTCTCACTCTCTTTGGCAGTGTGATGGCACAGACCTGACCCCAAAGATTCAGGAGCTGAAATTCCAATGTATAGTGTTTTTAAACATACCCAGGTAAGGACTTGTCCTGGGAGGACTTGTGACAAGGTGAGGGAACCCTAGGAGGGGAAACCATTTTTGAAAAATAGACAGTTCTCCCATAGATCTAGGATTAGATCTCTAGCAATTACCTGAAAGGGCAGTTGTTATAGTTCTATCCCCCCTCTCCCCCTCCCAATCTCTCTCACACTGAATTGGAAGACCTACCGGTAATTGAAATAAACCAATGAAAGGGAGGGAACAGCCTCCCATTGTCCTCTTTCCTCACTTGGAAGACCTTACTCACTTTTTGAGAAATTGTTGTGCTTTGGTGATGTGAAGAGTTGAAACCAAAGAGGTGGTGGGGAGGACTGACCATATGGAGCATTGAAAATAAAAATGAGTTTCCTCTTTGCCTTACTCTCTCAGACCTTCTTCAAACAGCTAACTGTGGGATAAGTATGAGTGTGCAACCAGCTCCAGCCCTGCAAATGGAGAATTGACCACCTTGGTCTGCATAATATAACTCTGGTATAAAGCAGAGGTGTTCCTTCTGAAACCTTATCCTATCTGAAATATATTTGTAGAAGGCATATGCTTGGTTTTGTTGCTAAAAGCCAAGTGGGCCAGATGTTCAGTGTTTGCTCAAATCCCATGTATCCTCAACCTCTCACATTCATGCTTGTGAGCTTTCCATAGGCATCTGGTTGGAAGCTGAACTAAACAGGCTTTTACTTTGAACCAGCTGAGCTCTCCTTATGTTTTTCTGTTCAGGTATTGTGCTGGCACAATGCCCTGGGGGAATCCAGGAGATCACAGAGAATTTGAACCACAGCGGCATGATGATGGTTACATTGAGGTCATTGGGTTCACCATGGCCTCCTTGGTGAGTCTTTTTCATCGATTGCCTCCTGCAAGCAAACTGTTTATAAGTCAACCAGAGCAAGAGCTAACTCACAAAGAATAAACCAAATGGCAGGTTTCCAACTGTAACTGAGTATGTAGAGTGAATTTTCCTCACTCCTGGTTTGCCATTTGAGGGAACAGTGAATGATGGGTGAACACCCCTTCCTTCTACACCTGAAAAAATGGCTTGCAGAAAGGACTTTGTTGCTATCTTAATATCTGGTGCCATAATTATTGCCTCCTCCCATTTTTATTCATTGTTTCTCTCCTTGTCTTGCTCTTCCTTCCTTCCTGATTATTATTTCTGCAAGGAGAGGGGGACTAGAAGAGCAAGGAACAATCAGTTCTCCAGGGCATCAACCTTCCCCTACCTATTGCTAACTGTCTCCCCCACTCACATAACTTTATTGCTCCCAAATGCATTTTAAACAGCACAGCAAGTCAAACTCTGAAGCTTGCAAATGTTGTTGGTGTGTGACTCTAAGGGTTAAACTTCATGTGGCATTAAACATCCCTTTTATCCATTTTAATTGGAATTAGTGACCATGAGGAGCCCCCATCAGGACCCTTGGTGGGTAGGCACAGGGAGTTTAACCCTTTCCACGCACCACCGTGGTCCCAATGAAAATTGCCCTCCCACAAGCTACTATTTGCACTCAGAGGGAAGTTCCTATTGGTGCATGTTTAATGTCTTGAGGGAAGGCAGAAGCGAAAAAGCCCAGAGCAGACAGCTCATAAATATCCACCATCCACCCTAAAAGAACCATTTGGGACTTTAAAAAGACCTGTGTTCACCATGGAAAGGCAGAATCTAGCAAGCCTCAGACAGGGATCAAGTACCTCATAATATTTTACCTTAGTATATGTATTTTTGTGCACATTCCTTGGCTGGAAAACTGCACTACACAATTTGGAGAATTGCAAATTTCAAAGCATGGCTGGGTTTCAGTTTGCACATTTGTTTCCAAAAATGTGAATAAGGTAGATTGGCCTTTAAATGCAAACCGAATCAAATTTTTCAAAGTCAATAGGTACTGAATCACCTGCTGAAAGCAATCCTTGACTTCATATGGTCTTGCAAATAACAGTACATTTTAGTTAGATTCGATGACTTGAACTGATTCCTCCCCTCTTTGTCTCTTTTCCTATTTCTGTTGCGAAGGCTGCTCTTCAAGTGGGAGGCCACGGAGAAAGGTTACACCAATGCCGGGAAGTGACGTTGCTGACGTACAAGTCCATCCCCATGCAAGTGGACGGGGAGCCTTGCCGACTGGCTCCCTCGCTGATCCGAATCGCCCTGAGGAATCAGGCCAATATGGTGCAGAAAAGCAAGAGGAGGACATCGATGCCTATGCTCAATGAGTGAGTTAGCTCCATGTGCATCTTAGGGAAAGGGAAATGGCAAAGTTGAGCCAAGTCAGTGATGGATCAAAGACATGGCCGAACTATGTCAAACAACACCCTGTCATTCTGCACATGTCCAAACGATATGACATGCCTCCTCCTTTCACCGCATACCCCACCTTTGTTTGTGCTTAGCATGCAAAGACAGCTATACAGCCAGAGGAGCAGGAACCCTTTTCTTACCTCGCAATATATAATAACAACCCTTCCCTCCCCAGCAATTCAGTACTGGCTGCCAGTACTTTAAATGTCAGAATAACTCAGGACAATACCATCACCCTAGCCCTCCAGCCACTTGTTCGTGGAACATTTACTGTATTCTGGTGAGTTTTAATGAAGCACAGCACACTTTTCTCATAGTATCCTTTCCAGATAATTTCACCCTTGCAGAGCCTTCACTCTGTGACATTGTTAGCCTGAAGTTAATCCAACCCTCAGCGCAAGACTCTCAGTCTAAGTTGAAATGAACAACCCATCCCCTCCAACATTTTCCTTTCCTTAAAAAAACCCTTCACCGAATATTATCTGGATCTATGTTGCCCAGGCATTTGGTGACATTTCCCCAATACAGGAAAACTCACTGGGTTTTGAAATGTTTTCCCTACAACATCTTCCCTCCCCTTACCAAATGACTTCGAGCTTTCCCCTTGTGTTCCTTGTGGGAATGAAGTTTATTTTTCATCCAAAGAGCTATTACTCCCACAGTTCCAACATCACAAACTTTTAAATTGGTAGCACATAGCATTTATGTATTGTATTAGAGGATTCAAGGTAGTTCACATAACCTCAATGTGTAGAACACAACCTTCTAGGACAAATCAATATCATTCCTGTATTGCAGATGGTGGAGGAGAAACTTTGGATTTGTCTCCTGTATTGTTATAAGGAGGGTCAAGATGCTTGTAAAAATGTGACAGTACGCATACTCCAAAAAAGGCCCACGTAGCCCCCCATTTTTTTGTGGAAAAGTGGATTGTATGTTACTTATCAAACATTATAGGGACGCGGGTGGCGCTGTGGGTTAAACCACAGAGCCTAGGACTTGCCGATCAGAAGGTCGGTGGTTCGAATCCCCGTGACAGGGTGAGCTCCCGTTGCTCAGTCCCTGCTCCTGCCCACCTAGCAGTTCGAAAGCACGTCAAAGTGCAAGTAGATAAATAGGTACCGCTCCAGTGGGAAGGTAAACGGCGTTTCCGTGCGCTGCTCTGGTTCACCAGAAGTGGCTTAGTCATGCTGGCCACATGACCCAGAAGCTGTACACCGGCTCCCTCAGCCAATAAAGCGAGATAAGCGCTGCAACCCCAGAGTCGGTCACGACTGGACCTAATGGTCAGGGGTCCCTTTACCTTTACCTTTTACCAAACATTATGCAATTCTTTTTTATAATTACTAGACCTGAATGTGCTGTTCCATCCATGAACAAACAGGCCCTTCTACAATTTTCAGAAGCTTAGTGCCAGTGTAGAAGATCAGGTTTGCTCCTGAAGACAATCAGAATCAACAATAGTCAGATCCCACCTTTAAAAAAACAACACACACACACACACACACACACACACACACACACACACAGCCAATATCAGGATTGTTGTCACCAGATATGGTGACATATCTAGTACTAGGATACTAGAATCCTAGTAGTTGAATGCCCTTGTTTAACAGAGCCTCTTCACACCATCCCTTTTTTGCCCCTGAAACACAGATGAGCTCTTCAACAATATTGGCAGCTATTCATTTCTCTCCCCCTCTCTGCTTGTTTTCAGTGAAGGGAACTGATTTAAATTATGGGCTAGGAAATAAGAATCTGTCTCAAGATGATAATTGTGTGTGGTCTTTTTGGCTCCTTCTGAAAATATCATTACCGAATGGGTTGTGACTGGATTTGATTTTCATTTATTTTATTTATGTGGGTTTTTTAACACATTCAGTGCCCCAAAATACTATGTTGTCTGCACAGCTTTACTTCCTGCAAGAAGTGACCAAATATGTATTGGAGAAAAGACCCCATGCTTCAGTTCATGCTCTACAACAGAGCTGGGGAACCTCCACGCCCTTTTACCTGGCCTTTGGGACTCTTCCCAGGCCACACCCTTCATCAGCCCTGTGTTGCAACCCTCCTTAAATGTTCTTGCCTGACTGGAATGTGTCCTTGAACTCTGATAATGACCTTTGTTTGCCTGGATTAGAAGGCAGAGAGGGGCACATGAGTGTGTGTAGAAACTAGCCTACCATTGAAGGCTAACATCTACATTTGTTTTGCCTCTGGCCCTTGGAAGGCTGTGACCTTCAGACTGAAGAAGATTCCTTACCCCTGTGCTACGGCGTGAGAATGTTAAGGACTATATCCTCTGCCTTCTCTCTTCTATGTCAATTCATCTCCAGGAAACAACCCAGCAAAAAAAGAAGAAGAGAGAGGTTATGTGTGAGAAAGAGATAAGGCCAGGCATCAGCAAAGTGACCTAGGCAAAGAGTCTCCTGAGGTCCAAGAGGAGACTCCAATTTCCACCAGCTCTCTTTCTCTCTGCAGTCACTTTGCTTCTGAAGATGCTGACCCCTGTACACCCTTGCAGCCATGTCCTTCCTAGAGTGCTGGATGCTGGACTGCAGATGGTCCTATTGCCTTACCATTTCTTCCTTACTTTTGCCCTACTTTACAGAGGATGTCCATCTGTCTGAAGGACAGTCCTTTGACTGAAGGAGTCCTCTATGTGAAGAGCTGTCCCGTCTAAGTCTGAGAAAGAACCCTAAGAAGGGAGAGTAACCAGGGGTCTTGGAGTGGCCCAACCATAGGTAGAACCTAGACAGCAGGCTGAGCTTCCGTGGTCACAATCTTCCCCACTATGTTAAGATGTGTTGTGTTTCTTTTTAAATTATGGCAATTATTTTCTGAATGTGCATCTAGATGTATAAATTAGTATATACAAGTCCTTTGCAAATTGTCCTTTTATGCCCTCTTTTTGGTTTTTGGGTGATGTGTAAGTAGCCACTCTAGATAGCAGATACCTCATCCCCCTCACATGCTCTCCCCATTCACATACATAACATGAGAGGCAGAGTGGGCCTTACTTTGGGGGGGGGAGTGACCCTGAATTTATCTCTCTTCAGTCTGTTGCCTCAGACACTTTCTCCCTTACTGGTTTGCTTCCTGTAAGGAAGTTGTTATAAGAAAAAAAACTGCTCCTTTCCAGAGCCCACATAGAGTCCTTAAGTGGGTTCCCTATTGGTAGGAGAAATAACAAAAGCCAACCAGAGTAAATTGAAAAGCAAAGCGGCTAGTAAGCCTGAACTTTATTCAAGGAACTGTTGCAACAGGCTCCCCACTCACCACATGCTGGAGGGAGGAGAACCCTGAACAATGGTGTGCAAGCTCTTATATAAACTTTTGAAATTGCCCACCCTGTAGCCCAAGACCACCCCCCTAAAACATCATACATACATCACAGAAGGAAGCGGTCTACAGCAGAGGAGGTAGTCTACAGCAGAAATCCTGTTTGCCAGGATACCTGATAATGGTCACTGATTGCATTACCTGGGCAGTCTGGCCATTCTTTTGTGATGGTTAATACTTTAGTTCCTGAATCCAGGTCACAGGCTCACCCTGTTCATACACAAATACACCCTAAAGACAGGATTTGCAAGTAAAACGACAATGGGAAGGCTTTCCCCATTTGCTTCCCTTACTTCAGAGGAATGTTTGAGGTCACTGGGAGAGTCAGAATGGCTCCAGGATTGCTCTCCTATACTATTTCACATGGTTCATATATTTAGATATGTGTGCGTTTATGAATATTTATTCTGTATTTGAGACCTTAAAATTCTTATAACAAAGTCAAGGAAATGCCTCACAAATGACTGTGCCAAGGGAAGGGCGGAGAGTGAGGCTAAGTGCTCCTCTCTCACATACTTCTGTGGTTTACGACGTTAATTAAAGGGTCCATCACGTACTTCTGTACCTCCTGCTCCTCCTAATAATAATAAACCTAATATAAAATGAGAACAGAATGAAAACTTCACAAGATAGAGCAGAAACAGAAGAAAGTGGGGAGGGCTAACTAAAGAGGCAGTGAAACGAAAAAAGTCTTCACAGCCCATCTAAGCGCCATAATGAGGCTGCCACTTGGGCCTGCTTAAGAGCTGAGTAGACTTTGGATGGCAGCGGGACACATAGCAGTGGCAAATGTCATGGTAAGGCCAGTTTGTGAGAGAAAGCGGCCCCCAAAGCAGTCTTTCAAATTGTTAAAGCAAAACCCCTGCCCCTTTCCCAAATCATATATTGAATGGGTGGGTTCCTGAATAGTGAGTGGCCCCAAGATATCTACTTTGGCCCTTAGGGTTCTGTTTACCAAGGAAGCCATGTATCATCAACTCCAATGTCCACATTGGAGGACAGGAAGCTGCCATATGAATGTGCTCAGAAGTACAGTGGTACCTCGGGTTAAGAACTTACGGTAATTCGTTCTGGAGGTCTGTTCTTAACCTGAAACTGTTCTTAACCTGAGGTACCACTTTAGCTAATGGGGCCTCCTGCTGCTGCTGTGCTGCTGGCGCACAATTTGTGTTCTCATCCTGAGGTAAAGTTCTTAACCTGAGGTACTATTTTCTGGTTAGCATAGTCTGTAACCTGAAGCGTCTGTAACCCGAGGTACCACTGTAACTTTAACTGGAGTAGGTCATCACATCTGTCCTAAATGAAGGAATATTCTGGGGATGGGGAGCTTTGAGCATGTCAACAGAAGCAAGAATATTGACTGAAGAACACACATCTTATTAATGTTTGCTTGCTTCTTATGCACTGATGAGAAAAAAAAAGCAGCTATAATCCCACAAACTAATAAAATGGAAGCATCTGGGTTTGAACCAGTTTTGGCCCTGACTTGTGGGCTAAATAAATAATCCTGTTTAGGCGATCTATAGATTGGGCTGAGGCTTGCCTCCGTGGCACAGTATGCAAGATGAAACTAGTTGATAGGAAGTGTCGCTATGCTGTACGGAGCTGAAAACTATTTTCTACAGCCTACAATATTTGCTTAAAATGTTTTCCTTCGGCAAACATCCCTCTGAATTCCTCCCCCAAATTCTTTGCAGGAAGTGAATGTGAAACACATGCAAACATTGCTAGAGCAAATGAGTTTAAACTTTAAAAGTCTGGGATAATATTTACAGAATGTTTGGTTAAATTGGCAAACAGTGTCCACATTTAATATATATTGAGTGAATTTGCAGGCTTCCTGCTGGCTTTATCTTTTTGATGTTGATGATGGCAGACCCTTCCAAGTTACATAACAGCATCCTTCTACTCTGGCGTATTCCAGGACTATGGGGCTCTGCATGGCTGGAAATTGCCCCGTTTTCTTTAATATTAGGAAGCATTCTGAATGCTGAATGGGAGTGCATGTTTCAGTGAGGCTGCACGCTTGGGGTATCATCTGCCATTGAAGATGATGGGACAGCAGTTCCTGTTTGCATGGAGCTTCCTGTGCTCTGTCGAAGGCTGTATTGTCCTTTTGTGCATAGCGACTCACTTCTATGACAGCTAGGTAAAGACAAAGGTACCCCTGACCGTTAGGTCCAGTTGTGGCTGAACCATGGAATTCTGTTCTCCCTTTAAAACACTTGAAGCTGCTGAGTTGTGCGGCTGGCCAGCAGGATTTGCGGCAGCAAGAGCACAGTTTGCATAGCCATAGTTTATTGCACAGCCAATGCAAATCCCACATGTTCACTGGTGTGTCTCTTAGTGCAAAACCCACAAAAGGTGGGCTGCCTAAGTGCATTTTTAAATGGGGAAAAAGGTTGGTTCAGGCTCACAAGCATGCTTCTGCAATAGGTGATGTTAAATCCTGCCACCCCCTCCCCATCTTTAAGTTTTGCTACCCTGATGTTTCAAGGATCTGACGTGTGTGTGTGTGTGTGTGTGTGTGTGTGTGTGTGTTTCCCCTTTAGGGATTTCCATCTTAGGAGATGGAGCCCCTAGAATTCTGCTACTCCAGGGCAGCCACCTCTGCTGTTTATTGATGGACACAAAGCCTGGAGCTACTATATATTTGAGCAGGGGACACCATGTATGCACAAATTGATCTCTCCACATGGTTTAGATTGGGCATGTGGGGGGGGGGGGACTGTGCAGCAGCTGGGAGCCAGTATTCACATTATGGGGAAAAATATAGCTCTACCCCAGAATTCCCCCCCCCCAACTTCAGGAAAAATCTTGCATTTCATGTATTTATTTACTGCATTTCTTTTCCACCTTTCCTCCAAGGAATTCAAGGTGGCATGCATAGTTCCCCTCCTCCCCATTTTATCATCACAACAGCCCGGTGAGGTAGGTTAAGCTGAGAGTGAGTGACTGGCCCAAGATCAGCCGGTGAGCTTCATGGCCGAGTGGAGATTTGAGCTGTTGTCTCCTGGGTCTAATCAGATGCTACAACCACTCAGTGGTGTCGCAATGGGGGGCGGTGGCGGGCGGTGTGCCCTGGGTGCCATGTCTGGGGTGTGTGTGACAAGAAGGCACCCCACGGGGGCTTGCGGCAGTGTGAGCAGCCATTGCGCAGCTGCATGCGGAGGATCCTCCATTAGTGGCTGCAGCTGCAAGCAGAGGATCCCAGTGCCAGTGGCAAACCACTATGTACAGTGCATGTGCGGCATCGCTACGTACGGCACATGTGCTGTAAGTAGTGACACCACACATGCGCCATACATAGCGGTTTGCAGCCCTGGGTGTCACGACGCCTTCGTTCGCCCCTGCAACCACTACACCAAACTTCCTTTCTAGTCCTCCAGTGGTTAAGGTTTGGTAAACTGGGACCTCTCTGCTCTCTGCAACTGCACTGAGTCAGCATCTGTTGTTGCCAAAAGCTATGTTTACAAGGATATAAATAAGAATGATGGGAAATTCTTTCAGAGGCAGAAGGTAAGGTGCAACTTGGGATAAAAGTTTAAGCGCCACCAATGTGCCGTGTCAATATTGTTTGTCTCCAGATAGGGGAGAAATAGGAGGTATAGATGTGAACAAAGAGATATCATGTTTGTTTATGGCTCTTATCTTTTGTCCATTTGTCTTCTGAGTCACGCTTGTTAAATTCCGTGGCAAAGTTTTACTGAAGTTAATCTGGGAGAGAGTCAATTTTGCTTTAGAAGAATGAGCTGCGTTTCAGTCCGCCTCATGCATCATTAACAGAAGTGCCAGCTAAACTCCAGTTCCAGAATCTCTAATAGACGGAGGGGAGGGGGAAAAATACCCATCCTACTGATGATAGATGAAAGAGAGGGAAATTGACTTGATAGTGACAACGCTGCAGTGCCGGCAGATTGGAGAACCTGGCCCGATATGTAATCTGAATGTCACTTTGAAGAGAAAAGTGCTATATAATCAGCATCCAGTTTCCCATCATGCACTTTATGACCCAAAGACAAAGTTGAAATGGGTTTCTCTGTAACACAGTCAATGAGGGACGACAGCTTCCTCCGTATTTTTTTCTTTTGGTTTGCATTTTTTTGGGGTGGGGGGAGATATTCTGTGTGATGAAATGCCATTTCAAAACTGAACTATTAAAAAACTGTTAACCAAAGAACTCCAGAGATCTCAGGCCTGAGAACCAGGGGTTCAGAAAGGATCTCCCACTGGCTCTTCCAGATCTGCTTAGTTTCAGGGACTGCGATGCTGATGCCTTCAGACCATTCTGTGGACCCAGTTGTGGACTCACATTTTCTCACTTGGGCTATTGATCTAACAACAACAACAACAACACAATTCACCCTAAGGTCCCAGGGCACTTTACAACAAAATATAGCATTACTATTAAGGCACAACAGTACACAATATTAAAAACAGTTTTAAAAACCCCAAATCACAGAAATAAGGTGAGTCCTAATATGCATCTCCAAAGCCAGGGTGAAGAGGTGCTGTGTGAAGCCCCAAAGGCCATCACAATGTATTTCCATGTGGGCATTTTTATGCACGTCAGTGGCTCCATTGGCAGCCCCGGCCCCTCATTCAGATGCCATCTGGGCCATGTGTTTTTGAGCCCATGTCTTGTTTGACTCATCTTCATGGAAACAGTTCATGGTTGGTCCAAAGCACGGAGCTGATTGCCTCAGAAATTCAGAAATAGGGATGAGGGGGAAGGGAAGGGAACCACTGAAGTGGGGTGAACAAGTGAGAGAGGTTGGGGGAGTTTGTGGCAATGATGTGCTTGTCTCTCTCCAAAGATGGTTGCATACATCCTCTTAGGATGAAGAACTGTAGCCCCCTTTTCTATAAAGGATGCTTCATACTCCAAGGTCTTGTAGTGCTGCAGGGCTCAAACCCTAGGAACCTCATGAAGCCCAGCCAAGGTACCAAACCATTGGTTATGCTTTGCCTCCAATATTGGAGGCAGTCTACCTCTGAAAACCAGTTGCTGGGAGATCACAAGTTGGGGAGAGCACTGTTGCCCTCAGGCTCTGCTTGTGGGCTTCCCATGGGCATCTATCTGTTTGGCCACTATGAGAATAGAAAGTTGGAATAGATGATCCAGCAGGACTCACCTTACAGCCTTATATCCTTAACTCTGCCATTGACAGCTACCTGCCTTGTTGCCTCAGAGTTCCACCATGCCCCATAACCAGATGCCATTTTCCTCCATTGCGCTTGCTGATACCTCCCATTGGCTTTTCCATTGATGGTTGTGCTGCCTTGCAGCTTAGCACACACCTCCATTTTGCCTCAACATGATGCCTTCCTTTTGTTTCTGTTTAAATGTTGTTGTATGTCTCTCTCTCTCTCTCTCTGGGCTTTTTCCCTGTCTGTCCATGCCGTTGTGCTGATCCTCTCCCGGCTGCACATTTCCTGCTGCCTATAGCATCCCTAAAGTGCCCTCTGCTGACCTGAGGAGAGTTTCAGCTCCCCCTGATTCCTTCGCCATGTGAGTACTCCTCTTTTCTCTCCCTTCTTTGAAATGCCCTCCGCTTCCCCTTGCTCCACCTCTTCCCGCCCTGCATGGTTTGTTATGTGCTCATCCTTCCATCACCCTGAAGCGCTTTCATCCAAACCTAGCATGTCCGATGAGGCAGTTCCTAGTGTGCAAAAGAGGAGTTTTAATTGGGCAGAGGTCATGTGCTGGTAAGGTCGCTGAAAATACTTGCCCTCTACGCAGAGCTAGAGCACTGCCTGACATTCCTGTAGGATAATGCTTGCCTTCTGCCTCCATCCCTGATATGCTGTAGACTTTGGACCTTCCGAGTTACGTATTTTCTCTTTTAATCTCGAAACTCTACAAACAAAAATCCTTGTAAATGAAACTTAAAGGAGAGGGAAAGTGTTTATCAGCACAAGTAGTAATTGAGGTGTCTTAAACTGGCTATGTTACTACGCACCCTTTGCATCTGTTTTGTTATGCTTCATAATTTGTGTTTTCAAAAAAAAAAAAAGCTTAATAATGGGGAAAAATCTGGTGGGTCACTGGCATAGCTCAGAGAACATCCAGCAGGCCAGGGACAGAGCTGAGGAGAAACTTGGGGATTATGGGTAGAGCCTGGCAGAATTGCAACTTGACTACCTTTTCATATACCTACACAGAATTTGGCTGGTGGAGCAGTTAAATACTTGGTGGTTTCTCCCTGATTTTCTTTTCTTTCTTTTTGGCTCTTTCAACAAAGGCCTCGAGGAACAACCAGCCCTAGTTTCCTGACTTCTGGAGGGAGATCTGTAAGCCAGGGTCATATTTACATGTAACTAGACATCACTGCCTCTCTAGGTCCTCAAGACATGTTTACAATGAGGACAAAGAGAACTTCGTCACAAAGTACATGATTATCCTATGGAATTTGCTCCCAAAATATGTAACTTTTGTCATCTACGTGACACACAATACAAATTGAATAATGCAACGAAAATCAAATAATGTACAATAACACCACCACAAAACAAAATAATTTTATTTTTTGAACTTATATCCCACTTTTGAACTTATATCCCACTTTTCCTCCAAGGAGCTCATGGTGGAGTACACAGCTCCTTTCCTCCCCATTTTATTCTCACAACAACCCTGTGAAACAGGTTATGCTGAGAGTGAGCGACCAGCCCAAGTGACCTTCATAGCTGAGTGATGATTTGAAGCTTGGTCTCCCAGATCCCCATCCAGTGTTTCCCAAACTTGGGTCTCCAGCTGTTTTTGGACTATAGTTCCCATCATCCCTGACCACTGGTGCTGCTAGCTAAGGATGATGGGAGTTGTAGTCCAAAAACAGCTGGAGACCCAAGTTTGGGAAACAGTGTCCTAGTCCAACAGTCTAACCACTGCTCCACACTGGATATCAGAATGCTGCCACATAGCTATCGACATAGAGATGGGAAGTAGGTGCATGAATACGGTGCGCACTCCCCTTGCAATGTGCTTACCAGCATCATGTTGCTTCCTAGCTTTGCAACGATTTCAGATCCACTTGACCTCTCTGCTCAGCTTCTCTAACATTTTCAGCGTCTCAGTTAATTTTTATACGTCAGGTCAAGACTTGAAGAAAGTGGCAATTTTTACAAAGGGACCTCAGCTAATTTGTTAGTCAAAGCTATTCTGTATCTCCAGATCTGAAAAGAATAGATTAATCAGGCAGCTGCACAATGACTGACAATTAGCATGTCTGATAAATTAAAGCACAAACCAAAGGGGAACTACAGAAATTGGATTTGGGATGCTAGTTGCTTTGAGATTCAAATGTTCTCCTTCAGCTTGGCAATGCGTGTTGTTTCTGAAATCCTGTTGGAATGACGTGGCTGAATTGGTTTTTGAGGAATATGAGTGGCTGGCTGCAAATAACCTTCAAATATTTTGGTCCATTTATCTTATGGAAATGGTCTTGAATGTTGGATTGTGAAGTCTACAAATTGTTAGCCAGTGTTCTACATCATTAAATGGTGTGACCTTCTCTGAAATTGTATTGAAGATTTTGAGTTGGCATTCAAACCACATTCATTTTATATGGCCATTTGCCTACAGAGAGAAAGCTCAATCTGCTGGCTTTTGTAAATATTTGGCTAACATCAGAATTACCTTATTCATCCTTGCTGCCCACACAAACAGCACCTTGCTGCATTCATCAACATTCCTGTACTTTCTCAGAGTGTTAATTATTTCCTAATAAAACAGTAATCAAAGACATATTTTCTTTTATTGACATTCTGGGCAGGAAACAGTAATGGGCTGTTTCTGATCCATATAAAATGTTGTGGGAGCTGGAGATTTTAATGCCATTTACATCTCAAAAGACAGACCCAAGAAAGGCTATTACTCCTAGTGTCTGAAGTACACAATACTAATTATTCATATGAACACAAAAAACAAACAAACACTTAGCTGCCTTCTCTGCCTAGCTGAAATCAGTACAATCTGCAACTGTATACCAGCCCATCTGAAACCTCATTTTTTGTTATCTGTGGAACTCTCAAAATGTTAATTCATTCATACCTGATCCTATGGAGAATTCTGCAGTAAGGGAACCTATGGAGACCAGGAATAATTGCCAGACAAACACAACATACATACACATTGGCTAATGCATTGAAGGTGAATTGATTGTACTTAGCAAGTTGAAACCATAACAAAATGTTGCAGTGTGGACGGTTCCAGGCAGGCAGGCAGCCAGCCCTTTTTGAATACAGTGTTACCTCTGGTTATGAACTTAATTCGTTCTGTAGGTCCATTCTTAACCTGAAATCGTTCTTAACCTGAGGTACCACTTTAGCTAATGGGGCCTCCTGCTGCCGCTGCGCTGCTGGCACATGATTTCTGTTCTCATCCTGAGGTAAAGTTCTTAATCTGAGGTACTACTTCCAGGTTAGCCGAGTCTGTAACCCGAAGTGTTTGTAACCTGAGGTGTTTGTAACCCAAGGTACCCCTGTATTTTCATTCCCCATTCCCCAACCTTCAACATTCAGCCACCATTCCATAGTTACTGAGGATATTCAGTCCTTGATGGGCTGTTTTGGTGTCAAGCCAAACTAAAAAAAGGACATATTCACAGAGTGTATAGTTAAGCTATGGAATTCACTCCCCCAAGAGGCAATGATTGCCACCAACTGGGATGGTTTAAAATGAGGATTAGACAAATTAATAGAAGATAAGACTCTCAATAGCTACTAGGAAAACCTCGCTAGATTTAAACAAAAACATTTCCCCAAGCCTATTGATACCTCCCTCTTGGTCATGAGTGGTGCTATTTTTGCTAGGTACAAATCCTCACTCATAATATTATTAGGATATTAACAAAATATGCTAAATACACTGAACATGAAGGAACCAGTCTCCCTTGTAGCTGTTTGGGGGTACGTACCATGGGCCTCATTGCTACAAAATAAATTAATTCAAGGGGAAGTTAAGCACATGAAAATGCATTTGCATTTGTTGCATTTATATCCTACTGTTTTCTCCAAGGAGCTCAAAATAGTGTATATGGTTCTCCACCTCATTTGATGCCCACAAAAACCTTGTGGGGAGGTAGGTTAGGTAAAGAGGTCCTAAGTCACCCAACGACCTTCATGGCCGAATGGGGATTTGAACCCTGGTCTCCCAGGTCCTAGTCCAACACTCTAAGCACTGCACCAAGTAAATCCTGCTCCAAGTAAATCTCCTGGAGACATATTGGAGGAAAAGAACTGTTGCTGATACACTATTAGTCTGTGATGTGTTGTCTCTGACTCTGTGGCATTAGACACACCTGCATGGATTTGTCGGAAGGCATTGCATGCTCATCTGCTGTGACTTAACTTGCCACCCAAACGAACATGTGCTCAGGTGTTTGCATTCCTTGCCAGTCACTCAGTGCCAACAGAGTTGATTTTGGGTTCAGTAAAAGCCTGTGGATGGTGCTACTGATGGTTAATGCTATATTGAATGCTATCTGTGATTAGTTTTTATATGCTGGAGTTTTGCGCTGAAATGTCACAGACCGTAGCTGCTGTATTTCATGGGATTTTGGGTATCCCTGTTAGGGTGGCAGTTTACTGGCTGCCGGATAGGGGAGGATCACCCCAATAGATGACAGATATTTTCATAAAATTGGCTATTTTATATGAATAGGAAGCAGATACTTGACTAAATGTGTAAATAATTGCTGTAATTTAAATAGAGGGAGTCTGTGGGGAAACTTTGGCCAAGTATTCTGTATGTCTGCACTGTGTCTCAGGAGACAATGGAAGAGTGTGCCTTTGGGGATCAAACTGTTGGAGAGTTACTGTGCCTGCTGTGGTTGCAGATACTGATACAGGAGAGACATTTGCAGACATCTTTGTGACACAGAGTTGGTCTGCCAATGGGCCTGGTGCCTGAAGCCAGCTCCTTGGGAATCCTACCACCTTCCATTTTGTGGACATGACCAAGCCAGCATAGATATCACTGAGACGGGAGTGCAAACATATTGGGAATGTGGGCTTGGGAGAGCACATCTTTGTTTGAGAGACTGTCCTGCCATGTGATGCCCCAAATCGTTTGGATGCAACACATGAGGAAGGTGTTGCAGAGTTGCTCCTGGCAGTTGTAAGTTGCCCACGACTCACTTCCATAGGACAGTGTGCTCAACACACAAGCCTGGTAGACCTTCATCTTGGCATTGGTTGTTAGCATCACATTCTCCCGTACCCTTTTGGAGACGTGAGCCATTGTCTTTAAGATGCCCCAAAACTCTTTTCTCTCTCCTCTGATGGCATCTATTTATGTTTTGAATGAGTAAAGCATTGTCAAAGAGAGCCTCATTTTTAATGTATCACTTCTAAGCTCTGACAACGAAATCTCAGTAGCAAGGTTAATTATTTTTCTTTTGTGGCCGCTGTTTTCCTTCTCCCTATTGTTCTAAAGGCAAGGGGATTTAATTAGTTTTGCATGTTTATTTCTTCTCCAGAAGATAGGTAATTCATTAATCTGTCACTGCAAACATGGCCCAGGGGAGATGTGCATTTTCTGAAGTTTAATTTCAGGGGATTTTTGTTTTTAAATGGAGGCAGATTTCTCACTGAATCATACCAGCTAAGTTAGAATTTCAATGGGATGTGATGTAGACTGTTTTCTTTCCTTTTTAAAAAATCTGTCAGAAATCTGTGACTGAATTCCTCCCTTGTCTGACTTTACGCAGACACTTGAAGGATAAGATATGGTTCACAAGACTTGTAAATAATTGGAAAGAGAATAAGGGTGTATTTTTAATTAAAAGTGTTCATCCGGCTGAATCAAACTGGTGCTGTGGCAGAAATGTTGTTTAGATGTCAGATGAGTGCTCTGGGTTCAACCGCTAGCCTGGATTCTCTCATTTTTTTCTTTTTGCATGTCAGTGGAGGAAGAAATACACATTCCAAATGCTGCTACAGCAGCAGTATTTCCACAGGGTCTGGATAATTAACTAGGCAGTGTTAGAGTCACACAGCTTCAACACAGGTGTGTGTCATATTGTCAGAGCGGTGTCTGGGTACATTTTCCCAGATGGGCATGAGAGGAAGCTGGCACCTGAAGGGAGATGGACTTTGGGAGTGTTGGCCTGCTATAGATTTCATATGCTTTAGTCCTAGACATTGGGAGAAGGGACTTCAGGTCCAGTGTGGGCTTCCTCTTCATCCCACCAACATCATCTCCTGGATCTATGGCTGCCCTGCCCTTTTGTGTTCTGCACTGTTGCTAGATCCCATGAAGCAAGGCTGAGCAGGAGTTTCAGGACCATGGATAGCTCCAAATGCTCTGATAAAGTTTGAGAGCAACCTGAGCCTTTTTCAGCCTCTGCCCCCAGACTACCTCTCCCATGCTCCTCCCCATTGTGGGTAACTTCAGATTCTTAAAGGGTCAGTCCTCTGACTGGAAGATGGGCACCCCTCTGTTCTATAGCCTAATACGTACATGGTGTACTTCCTGCACCAGTGGACTGGTGATGAGGCAAATTGGTTCTTCAGGTTCAATGGAAGGCACCCATGAGGGTCTAGGTTCCAGCCTTACAGGCCCTGGGGGTATGAGAGGTTGTTCTGTTGACCCTTGGCTGTGGAGCTCAGCAATCTCATTTTTTCCAGCAATAGGCTCAGAGCCTAGAACCTCCTTAGCTGGAAACTCTGATTCTGAGGCTTGTTTGCAGGGTGAGGACATTGGGACTCTGCGACCCTCCAAAAGTTGTTGGATTACAACTTTCCTCATCCCATGTTGGCTGAGGCTGATAGGAATTGTTAATCCAGGAGCATCTCAAGGGCTACAAAGTCCTCATTGTTGTATTATGGAGTGGCAAGGGTATCTTCTTTGGCCACATACCTTTAGATGTGGACTCTAGTTCAGTGGCAGAACATCTGCTTAGCATGCAGGTCCCAGGTTTAATCTGCAGCATCAGCATGTCCCCTGCCCCAAACCATGGAGTGCATGAAATGTGAGCTGGCCAATGGTCTTGCTTTGTATAAGGGAGCACCCTACATTTCATTGTGGTTTCTAGTTCTCTTGTCCATGGGTGGAGAAGTGTTTTCAGCCCAAGGTCCACATATCCTCATGGGCAATCTTCTAAGTGGTGCCAAAGGCAAAATAGACTGGTGCAGTTGAATCCAGATGTTTCTGTGCAGACACCCCTCTCTAGCTGGGCAAATAAGAAGCATTGTCACAATTAAAAACTCAAGGCTGGCAACATTGAGCAGGGATGTAGATGGACGTGGTTTGGGAAAAGGTCTCTGATTTTGGAAATCCCTAAGGGCCAGATAGAGAGGCCTAGAGGGCCGCATCTGCTACTGTTCTATGCTTTTCTCTCTCCTTTGGGGCTTGGCTCAGAGTCTTTTATAAGATCCTAAATATGATGTCTGAAAAAGAACTGTACCAGCCACTACTCTGTTTCAAGGCCCATTTCAATTATGGACTTAAACGGATTGGATTCTGATTCTCTGTGTGTATGCTTCCTCCAAATGAGATCCACCACAGATCTTGCCAGCAAGAATCTGCCAAAAGGGCCACAAATCAGGGCCTTTTCTGTTGCAGCCCCAAAATTTTGGACTTCCCTTTTTCAGGGGATTTGTATGGCTCCATTCCTCCCCCACCCCCAGATAAGAACTTGGCTGTGTCTTTGATAGTTTATTTGCTACAATCTGTTTCATTAATTGTAAATTTCGATCTTTTTTCAGTGCATTTTGTGTGTGTTCTTATTTGCAAATTGCCTTGGGAATTGTTCATATGCAAAGTGGGATTACAGCGATTGAAACGGATACATAAATGAAAAATATCCATGGCATGGAGGAAAACGTGCTTGGGAAGAATTTTTAGAGTTCACAGCTTTGCTTGTGTACAAACCCATTTGTGCAAGAGTTCATTTGGCTCATTGGCTACTGATGCTGAAGGCCAGAATACATACATCTAGGCTTCATGCTGGGCAGAAAGTTACTGTGAATTTATCATTCCACCACTTTGGAAACCCAACTCTGTGGCAGGGGTTTTGGCATACAAGTGAGAATTCCAACAGTGTTCAGTGTCATTAGCACTGCCTAATACAAATGACTATCATTTTTGCTAACATGTGCCTTAGGAGGCAATGAAACAGAACCTCTTATATGAATACATAGCTATTGCATTTCCCAGAGGCTTTCTGGTCTCAAAAATGCCCATGTTGATTTGTAATTTATGACTGAGAAATCGCTGCAAAGTCTACAGTGAACTGCATACCTGCAACATCTCGTAAACCTAGTTTCTGGATTTGTTTGTCCAATAAAGGTAAAGGTAAAGGGACCCCTGACCATTAGGTTCAGTTGTGGCCAACTCTAGGGTTGCGGCGCTCATCTCGCTTTATTGGCCGAGGGAGCCAGTGTACAGCTTCTGGGTCATGTGGCCAGAATGACTAAGCCACTTCTGGTGAACCAGAGCAGCAAACGGAAACACCGTTTACCTTTCCGCCGGAGCTGTACCTATTTATCTACTTGCACTTTGATGTGCTTTCGAACTGCTAGGTTGGCAGGAGTAGGGACCGAGCAACAGGAGCTCACCCTGTCGCAGGGATTCGAACCGCCTACCTTCTGATCGGCAAGTCCTAGGCTCTGTGGTTTTAACCAACAGCGCCACCCGCATCCCTTGTTTGTCCAGTACCAGTAGACAAATAAAAAGACATGAGAAGAACTGGTTGAGGCCAAAGACCCATCATCATCCAGTATCCTGCTCCCACAGGGGTCAACTTAGATGTCCATGAGAAGCCCACATGCAGGACCTGAGTGTAACAACACTCTTCCCCACTCAGTTTGAATCCCAGCAACTTTCTAAAGGATGTGGATAAGGCTAAAAGGGATCACAGAAAATCTTCACTCAACTTGAGCGCTGTATAAAATAAATGGCAGCTCTGCAAGAAGTGGCCAATAATTTCAAAACAAAGATGTTAGAATTAGATCAGCCAATATAATCCCTGTCTTAAAAATGCTGGAATTGGTAAAAAATGGATTCTTCAGTATTATTGTGGACATCCTTTCCCTAAAGATACAGTTGCAAAATTAAATGTAAGCTTTATATTTGATATTATATATGAGTTTCCTCAGGTCTTCTGAGGAACAACAACTAGTTATCCAAATGGCCTAGGCAGCACTCAAAACTTAAAAGAATAGGGTACTCATCTCTGTATCTTGTTCTTACGCCAACATATCCAGATAGTGGTGACAAGGTGCTTGTCTGAAGGGGGAGAGAGAGACAATTTCTAGAGCACTGAGGAAGCTGCCATTCCTTATTTTGTTCTGTATCTATTAGTCTTTCAGTTTTCACTGCAACGTTGCTGGAATACATCCCCTTTCCTCAGACATGGACTATTCAATTAAATACTTGTGTTGATTGAAGTCTGAGGACTTGGTTCATTTCATTATCTGCTCTCTGGCATTTTAAAAATACCTTTCCATATAAAAATGTGTTTTTATACATTATCTCATATTGTACCATCTAATGAGAAACCACACAAAACCACGCAGTCACCACCCAAAGCAACAACCGCAGGTCAACACAAGTAAAATAAAAAAATGTAGCCCATATAATTCTTTAAAAGTCTTGTCAATATTTAATTTACGCCCCCTCCCTGATTTTCCCACCTCCTGCGACTTTGGAGGGCACTGGCACCATCCATCATATTGATCTTAATTTCTCAGTCAACTTCTTTTTGAATGTTAAATAAATGTCTGAGTCAAGAAAGGGGCTGAATCACCTGGCTTGCAGCCTGCTGTTATTCGCCTGCTGCTTTCTCCTCTATCCCCAGAGCTCTGAATCTCCAGATCTACCTACAAAAACAAAAGAAGCAACAGGTAGATCCAACCCTGTTAGATGAGATGTCCGAATGCCAGCTAAAGCAGACAGCTGTCCCCTGAAGCTGCTCAGGAAGTTATGGGTGCAGCTTTCTGTCTCAGACGAATCATGACAGCTTGCCTTGCATAGAGAGAGGGGTTTTTTTGACATCTGAGGGCACCTGGGCAGCATGGCAGCTGCTATTTAGCACTGGGGAATTATTGTCTGTCCAGAGCAATGTGAAAACCATAATTATTTCAGCTGGTTTGGTTCGCTATTCTTAGAATCCTTTAAAATTCCAGCATAACCTCTGAAGCTCAGAAATGTGTTGTATTCCTCGTTGCTTGCTGCAATGAACAACAACAAGAAAATTATATATTATATATGTATTTTCAGTTCATGGTCTTAACCCGTAGTTACTGACTGTTACTTCCTGTCACTTCCAAGACCAGACAGTCTCTGCCTTTAGGTGCTGCTTTAATAGGGAGTTTGCGCTCAGGTTGTTTCTAGGTTTTTAAAATTTGTCCAGAGGTGACAGACCTGTTTATAGCAAACAACCAAGGAACAAATTCAGCTTCCTCAGAGATATTTGCTAATAGCCTTCTCCATAGACTCCAGAGGTCAGTGAAAATATATTGCCTTAGGTCCAAAAGGTCTGGTAGATTTTAAGCTAAGGAATAATGATGCAATAATTCATACGCTGTAAGTTTACTTTTTGAAAGGAAAGTGCTGTTTTGTTGTTGTTGAAGCTGGATGCATAAAATAACAAAGAGCCACATGTCACAACCTGCCCTGAGACCAATATTAATAAATGTTAAGCCCGTCATTTTTTTAAAAAACAAAACCCATGGAAGAAGACATTTAAGGATTATAGGCATGCTTTCTGTTCCCAGCCGCTGACATCACCTCTGTGGACAAGGCAAGGAAAATGGCCAGTGTGGAGCAGTGGTTAGAGTGTTGGACTATGACGTGGGAGACCAGAGTTCAAATCTCCACTCAGAAAAGAAGCTCACTGGGTGACCTTGAGCAAGTCACTGCCTCTCAATCTAACCTACCTCACAGGGTTGTTGTGAGGGTAAAATGTGGAAGGGAACACCATGTAACCTTGATTTCCTTGGAGTAAGGCAGTGTATTAATGTAACAAAGAAACTAACCAGCTAACTAATAAAAAAAAAATGGTTATATACCCTTCTTTTTTTTTGAAGAAGAGGAGTTTGGATTTGATATCCCGCTTTATCACTACCCAAAGGAGTCTCAAAGCGGCTAACAATCTCCTTTCCCTTCCTCCCCCACAACAAACACTCTGTGAGGTGAGTGGGGCTGAGAGACTTCAGAGAAGTGTGACTAGCCCAAGGTCACCCAGCCCCTGCATGTGGAGGAGCGGAGACGCGAACCCGGTTCCCCAGATTACGAGACTACCGCTCTTAACCACTACACCACACTGGCTCTCTGCTTTGCATCCAAGTGGTTCTTTTGAGAAACATTCCTCTAGCTTATATGCAGTGGTGCCATGAGGGCAGAATGAACAGACCCCACCCCCAAAATGTAGCACATATTGAAGTGAGCAAAGCAATGTACATTACCATCTAAAGACAGCCCTCCTCCTGTGATAAAACCATTGCCCAGAGTATAAACGTAGCTATTGCATTACAGAGTGATAGCTAATTGAATCAGAGTAGTAGACCCATTGATATGAATGGATTCAAGTTACTGAGGGTTGGCATGGTCAGATATTATTATATAAAAATTATACACTGCTTGATTGCTCTAAAGCCTCTTGGATCTGTTGCAATGATAAGGTATACTCAATCAGGGAGGGTGTCTTATCTAAGGTACCTCCAAAACCTGGAGTCAGCATTGATGAGACTTCTGCTTATAATAAATTCCTTATTAAACTGTTTGCTAATCATTCATTGGAATGTATGTGCTGTTCGCTTCAAACAGTTATTGGCAGGGGTGAACTTTGTCTTTTTATTCAATAGCAAATCTAGAATGTTTCCTAAAGTATCTGGGGTTCAGGATATGCCTGTCACTTTGTCTAGAGAAATTGGGTCAGGTGTGTTGTGCTAAGCTGCTAAGAGGAGCTGCTTGCAGGTGTGAGCTAGCATCTTCAAAAAGTTCAAGTGAAGCTCATTTGTGCTGGGTTCATCATATTGAGGGCTGCTAAAAGCACAGCAATTTCATTCATTTGTTCATTCATTCATTTATAGGTACTGTTATGCCATTGTTAAATTATATTCTTAGGGCTGTGCATAGATAGATGATAGATAGATAGATGATAGATAGATAGATAGATAGATAGATGATAGATAGATAGATGATAGATAGATAGATAGATAGATAGATAGATAGATAATAAATAAATCCATTAAAATATAAAATCAAGTTGAGAACAGGCAGCAAAATCCTGGTTCAGAAAAGACAACAACAACAAAGGGGGTTATTTACTTATTTATTTCCATCCTTAGTTTTAATGAATGTATAGGGGTTTTTTTTATTTGTTGGTTGGTTGGTTTTATTTTTGTAAAGATGCCTTGAGCTGCCTGTGGTGAGGGAAGGTGTCTAATAAATTTATTTATTTATTTATTTAATAATCAGACAAACCTCTCTGGGGAAAAGCTTTTCCCAGCTTGAGAACTACTTTAGAGAAGGGCCTCTCAGGTAGCCTTCCTCCTCATCTTAGACAGCTGGGTCTCCCACATAAGGTCCTCTGTAGGAAGTCCTAATCTACAGCTGGGCAGATTTCAAATTTTTAATGGAAAAAAACCCAGCAGGTGCACGCCAGATTAGAAACGGAAACTTTTCTGACTTTCTCAAAAGGACTTGTTGACCCCTGTGACCTTCAAGGAATGCTGTTCCATTGAATCAAAGGCTGAACTGTTTTATTTGCAGAAATCTCGTGTTTTGAGATTGGCAGCTCAGTGCTCGTGGGGATTTGATTTTGATTTTGATTTTTTGATTTTTGCTTCTGTTCTTCGTCTCTCATTGCAGCTCATTCTAGGAAAATCAGATTCTCTCTTCTGAAAACCGATGTTAGCTGTGACCCTGCCTAACATTTCTCTCGCCTTTCCTTGCAGTCCCCATGCTGTCTTAGAGCGCCTGAGGATCAGAGTGAACAGAATTAGTTTACAGGATTATGAGGGACTGCATTATGACAAGGAAAAGCTTCGGGAAGCTTGTAAGTATATATATAAACATATGGCTGATTAGTATAACTGCATTCATGTGTTCTCCTATGTATATAGGTATGTATATAGGTAGCCTTTTGATATTAGGCTGACATGTTTTGGTTGGGCTTAGTCAACAGCCATTTGCTGCCAGTTCCTGCCTTCTTTGCTTTGTGCTCCACAGAACCCGAGTGCATTCCTGATGCCTGGCAAGGTGGCTTTTATGAGGGAAAACATTGGGCAAGAAGATTTATGTGCATTTATAGCATCTCCTGCCCTCCAAACTTATAGCTTGGCGCCATTTTGAAAGAGGCAGTTGGGACTTCCCCTGTGTTTACCAGCATGTTTTCTTTTAAAATGCTGCTCTTGTAGTTGGACGCTTCCTGTGAACAGAAACCAGCTGATCCCTCTATGACGTTTAGTCCTTCATTGCAAGAAACAATCTCCAAAGCAGACACGATCATTATAGGTATACAGTGGTACCTGTTCCAATGGGATCCATTCCAGAGGCCCGTTCGCAACATGAAAAGCCCGCAACCTGAAGTGCTGAATCTGCGCAGGTGCGCGGTGCAATTTGGTGCTTGTGCACATGTGCGAAGTGCAATTTAGCGCTTCTGCGCATGCGCGAGCAGTGAAACCCAGAAGTAACCCTTTCCGGTACTTCTGGGTCGCTGTGGGATACAACCTGAAAAAAAGTAACATGAAGCAAACGTAACATGAGGTATGACTGTAATGGTTGAGCAAACAGGGAATCAAGAAAAGCCCTGAAGATAGAGATCTGGTGTGGCAACGGACAGCTGTGGTGGATAAGGCAAAAGTAGCAACTCCTCTTTTCAGAGCAAGCAGGCCATTTATTTGGAATAAACCCATACCATATGGATATGTACACAGGCCACAGAGAGGTTAGGCTGGCCTCAACCAGAGCCAGGGCTGTTTCAGCTGTGTCCCCGATCTGGTTGAATGCTCTGTCACAAGAGACTAGGGCCCTGTGGGACTTGACATCTTTCCGCAGGGCCTGCAAGACAGAGCTGTTCCACGAGGCCTTTGGCCAGGGCACAGCCTGACTCCCTCCTTTGGCAATCTTCACAGAACTCTAGCCCAATGGTTGCCATCAATTTGATTTGAATTAATTTTATAATGAAATGATTTTAGAATGTTGTATTATTTTATTGTTAGCCGCCCTGAGCCCGGCTTTCGCTGGGGAGGGCGGGATATAAATAAAAACTACTTCTTCTTCTTCTTCTTCTTCTTCTTCTTCTTCTTCTTCTTCTTCTTATTATTATTATTGCCATCATGCCCTGCTGGTGCACTTTCTTGAGACATCTGGCAAGTCTGCATGGAATGGATGAAAGGCTGAATCACACACTTCATTCTGGCATATGAACAATACAAATGTCTTATACCATAAGGGCCTCATGCAAATACCCTTGTAGTCATGAAGA
Organism: Podarcis raffonei; assembly: GCF_027172205.1. NCBI lineage: Eukaryota > Metazoa > Chordata > Lepidosauria > Squamata > Lacertidae > Podarcis > Podarcis raffonei. Next base: position 55,380,363 of record NC_070611.1, read on the forward strand.
AGATTCCCATTAATTTTCCTGATTCTCAGTTAAGACCTTATCAACCTCAAACTCTGCTGAGAAAAACAGTACACAATTTCTGGGAGAAAGTACTGTAGCAATTAATGGTCATGTTCAATCAATGGTGCAGAAGTCCAAGGGAGAGGTCAGCCAATCTGGCAGTGCTGTTGACGGCAACACCTTAAAATGAAGTCCTTTTCCTTGGTGACATGCACGGAGTCATTAATCAGTGCAGGATGTGGCTGCTTGCGATAACAGTTTAATAGAGTCTTGTTCATGCATCTGGCTCATTATTCATATTCAATTACAAGGACGGCTGTTTGTTATGTAACAAAGCTGCAGCTTCCTTTTTTTACAATATGGGATTCCCTGGTAATTACTGGATGGCAAATCTTCTAATTGGTTTGCTTATCTTCTTGTAGAAATATGGTTATTCTGTTTAGACAGTTTTATGCTCACACACACAGAGACACACACACACTTTTCACTGTTCACTGGTACTCTTTCCCAGAGTTGAAAGATGATGGTCTCAATAATGGGAACACAGGTTCTTCTAACAAGACTAGTGCCACCTCTTGCTACATATTTCCACCCAGAAAATTAAAGCCTTCGTCATGGGTTTGCCAAACATTCTTCATGAAGATAATTGTTAGGGTTTGTGGGGAGAAAGCATATTAATTATTGAAATTATGCTAGCTAATGTCGACTGCCTGGTTTGTGGTGGGAGAGCTGTCTTGGATGGTGCCGAGCAGAACTCTTCATTGAGGAAAATCATTTGCCTGAGGAAAAAAATTGCCAGATTGCAACAGCAGAGGTGATTCACCTTTGTAACGTTGTGGCGTGGTGCATGACAGTACCTCCAACACAATGGGGCAGTTTGGACATCATGATAAACCTTTGTTTATTGGAGGGACATGGAAGAAGACATTTGGGGACTGTAGACTTGCTTTCTGCTCCCAGCTGTGAGCATCATCTCTGTGGAGAAGATAAGGAAAATAGCCAGTGGAAGCAATGGACTAAGACATGGGAGACTAGGCTTCAAATCCCCACTTGGTCATGAAACTCACTGGGTGGCTTTGGCCCAGCAACAGTCTCTCAATCTAGCCTACCTCACAAGGCAGGATATAAATCTAACAATAAATAGCCTTTGACTTACCCATTCATGCTCCCCTCTCCAGTGGTGAAGGTATTAGAATCCTTTTTTTCAGTTTTTGAAGAAAACAGCTTGTTTCATTTGAACCTGGCAAACTATGATTCACCTTATCTGTAGTTTGTTTTAAACCAGCCCACTTCAAACTAAGAGTTATGAAGACAGCTTAGCTTAACAAACCACAGTTAAGATTAATCACAGTTTAGGGTTCATGTGTAATGCTAAACCATGGTTAATCAAAAATGGAAGTGAAAGCTTCATCTCCTTGTGGATGTGCCACAGGAGGAGTGAGAAGGGCAAGGAGACCACGAGTCTTTGACTTGCTATGGCTTCTCCCATCATGTTAAAACAGGAATAAGCAATGTGGGGCCCTCTAGATGTTGTTGCACTTCAATTGCCATCAGCCTAAGCCATCATGACCAGTGCTGATGGGATACTTGGAGTTGTAGTTCAGCAACACCTGGAGGGCATCACTTTGGCTTCCCCTACATTAAGTCATGGTTTACTAGGATGTCCAGTATCTCTTTTGGATGTCTCTCTTTTGCGGAAAAAGCTGTAGATCACTCTCCAAATGCGTGGGTCATGACTCTTTCCCAATGTTTCCCTTTCAATCTTGCCCACCTAAATAGGCAGTAAATGATGAAAATCATAACATAGAAACCCGTTTAAGAATGAGCATTTTATTATCCCTTTGGGAGCCCTGCAGGAAAGCTATTAAGATTTTTGCCTGAGACATGTCTTCATGATGGAGCATCAAATACTTTGACACCAGCGTAATAACCTGGATCATCCAAACTCAGAGTAAATAAATTTTGCTCTTCTTGTTTGCTTGAAATACCAGTTTGATTCTATCAGTGGCCTCATCTGAAATTGAATTTTTTTACTCCTGCATCCAACTCGTCATACATGCTGTTCAGAGAAGATTAATCTGGGCTCCACTGGAGGTAGACAACTCATTTTTGAAATCCTTCCAAGAAATTAAATGATTCCATACTTTCCTTTGTAATATTGAAACAGCCATATTTTCTTTACCTTATTTTACCCCATTTTTGTTACTCACCCCACTGTTTTATTTTAGTTCTTTCTGTCTCCCATCAGAGCACTTTGGTGATAGAATGGAACAATATTATTATAAGAGGTACAGGTATTCACTTAGGACAGTAAATGTGTATGTGTATGCTCGAGAGGTAATCCAATCCAAGTTCCTTCACTGTAACCAAATCATTCCCCAAAGATGAATTTGTCCAACCAAATTGCTTAGTTCATTTGTTCTTTAAGGGTAAGCATTCTTCTGATACAACAGTTTCCACCCGGTGAGTAATTCTGGAATGACTTCCAAAATCTCCATATAGGTAAATGTTACATCAAAGGAGAGCAAAATGAATTAGTGGAGAAAGTATGTGGCATTCTCCGGCAGCTATTGGGGCCACAGTGTCCCCTCCCCTCTTTAAAAGTATTTTGTAGAAGTACCAGTCAGTTGGGAGCTGTGATTTAAGTTTACCACAAGGACCCAGGATGATGATGCACCAGGAGCATTATGGGAAATTAAATTGGCAGTTCCTAGAACTGACAGAGTACTTCATCCCACCACCATATAAGCCTACTAGCGGCTGCTAGTGTGTGTGTATGTATTTTCTACCAGTGAGCACTTTGCCAAGGGCTCATTTAAACCTGGAGTTTGTTCAGATTACCGAAGGCACGAGCGATGTGATGTCACCGTGCTCAGAATTAAGTAGCCCCTGTCAGCAGCACTCGGCCAAAATGGAATGACTGCTTTGTTTCGGCGTAATATTTCAGCAGGCGAAATGGAGCTCTTGCTTCTGATAAAAACACACTCATTTCCCCCGTGCTGAAAAGTTTAATAGAAGAAAATAGCACGAGAATTTATGAACCACCTCTCTCTTAGCCCACTTACAGGAACAGCAGTGATGTACTGGCTATTGTTGTAAAAAGATAGAAACCAGCAGCTAATGAGGAAGCATCAAAACGAGATCCCAGCAAGCCTTTAAATCATAGTTCTTCAAATACTTCTTTTTTATGGCATGATAAGCTAACCAATAATAGTATGCAAGCAGACATTACTCTGTCAAAGAAGCAAAGTTTGACAGCCATGTCCATTTCACATCTTATCAGTGCCTTGATGTCACTTTTGAAAACCTCTGACATTTGCACTAAGAACAGGGATGAAGAGAACATTTTTCAAACCGGGGTCTGTATTCCCTAATTTCAAGGGTCTTATGCCATTGGTGGGCAGGGCAATGGATGTGACACTGATGCTCACCTTTGTACAGTCCAGCCATGCAAAAGTAAGTGGCTTCTACAGTTAGCATCTCTTCATTCAGACATGCAAGAAGCATTGTTATAGTTCAAGTGGATGTTCTAGCCAGGCAAAAGAGCTGGATGATAATGATCAGCTGGAGGATAATGCAGGAAATGAGTTATTGCATTTCATGGTCTTTGTGGATGCACTGCATATATTTTCTTCTGTAAATGTGTGTATAGATACTTGGCAAATGAGTATTTTCCTTAATGCTTCTGATGAAGTGGGCTGTAGTCCATGAAATCTTATGCCATTGCAGTTGTTTGTTAATTTTTCTTTAAAAAGATCCTTCTCAATATTTATGTACCTGCAGTTGAGTTTCTGCCCAGTTAATGAAAGAGAAGTGGGAGGGCTTGGTCACTTAATTTGATAGCGTCAGTAGTGGCTAGTGTCTGCAGATCTAATTGATAGGCATCTTCTGAAAAGTCTCTCTGGAGCATCTCACCCATGGACTGCATTTAACACGTCTTGATGCCAGTGGTCTATTACTAGGGTATTTTCCCCCTTTCACATGAATAGGACAAGTACTTCCACATTAGGAGGGCTGCACTGATTAATGTTGAGAAGAGTATCCTTGTTGCTTGAAGTAGCATTGTGCAACACTTGATTTATTGGGGAAAAGGTAGGGGGCTTTTAATGAAATACAGAAACTTCATACCCTGTTTCTTTCTCATTTTCATCAAATCACTCCTTGTCCCCTTCAACTGCCTTCGAAATATTATAGCTATGGGTTACAAGAGAAGGGGGCCAGGTCCCACCTGCCTTGTATTCTGAGCACTGGCACAGGAGCTAAATTAAAGAGATGTATGGAAAGGTAAACAGAGTGAAAATACATGGGGAAAAATATTAGCCTGCTGTTGCTTCTTATGCTTTTAAAAGCTCTGCATTAAACAAAGTGCCAACTGCAGACTATTCATTAATTTCGAGCATGGCAGAAATGAATGTCAGAAACAGTCCTTTAATTCTTAAGCCATTGCAGCCAGCTTAGAGCTCATAATATGGCCAACCGTAAGCAGTTTGTGATGAGTTTGATAGAAGAAAACTAAATTGTTTAATGATGCATCAATATGTAATCTTGAAGGTTTTCCATCTGTTTGAGGAATTTAAAGCTCTCCCATGTATTTGAAATGCACTGAGTATGTATTTTTGAAATAGAGTTGTTGTTATTCAGTTTCTGTGCGCTACAAAAATACAGTGCCAGTGATGCCTGGGTTAGTTTATTCTTAAACTGTTCCAGCACTGTTGTCAATGCTGCTGGGTAGGGAGGTCCATGCTCATACACACTCTTGCAAAGGTGGAAGGATTAGCAGTATTAGGGCAAAGAGCATAATTCACTAAGAAATTCTACTGCACACTGAATGGGAGCTATGCAAGAACTACTGTGGTTCTACACTAGGGATGGACAACTGCAACCCTCCAGATATTATTGAACTCCAGCTCCCATCAGCCCCAGCCTGCAGGACCAACAGTGAGGGGCGATGGGACTTGTAGTCCAGCAACATCTGCAGGGTCACAGGTTCCCTGCTCCTAACAGCTCTGATTCACTTCAGTGGGAATTGAACAGGAGAACCTCCTGGTGGATTGTGTTCAAAGCTTCTAGGAGACACATGCAATTTCTTTTCTGTGATTTTTGCTTTTATACAAATGGGGATAAATGACCAGATGTTAATGAAACCCAGTGTTTCCATGGTGTTTTGAACTGCTTTACTGGATTTGCTCACAAATTTATTGACAGCTGCACGAGTTATTATAGCTAGGAAGTGGAAGGGGCAAGGTGAATATAAAATGGAAGAGTGGTATAAAGAGGTGTGGGATATTAGCTATTAATGATAAATTAACACACGCTATTAGGGTAAGATGGGGAATATGCAGGAGAAATGATTTTGAGGAGATATGGAGGGTGTTTGTAGAATTTGTAATGTTAAAACGAAAAGGGGTCAAAACATCGCAAGAGGTGTTGAAATTTTGGGAGTCTGGATAGTTAAAATGGAATGGTCTCAGGGGTGGGGTGCACAATTTATTCTTATTTATTTATTATTATTACTTTGTCAAAATAACAATTTTTTTTTTAAAAAAAGAATAAATAAATTGCTTTACTTTGATTCCCCATGCTCTTTACATTACTAAAACTCATGAAAGCCCGCTCCATGAACAATGGTGTATGTAGCATGAAAATTTCTACTCTCTCTCTCTGTGGGAATAATGTGAAATATAGTAATGTCATTTTATGTTGTCGTGAACAGCCTTGACTAGATTTTCTGAATGAATCCTGATTTTTTTATTATTAACTATGCTGAGGTGACCACAGTTGAGATACCTCTATTTTAAAGTATGACTGCAATCCAGTACATGTTTCCTTGGAGTAAAACCCATTGGCTTTCTAGGTTGGTGTGCACCAGGCACACCGTAGGCGGCAAACCTATAACCCTCCAGGTGTTGTTGGACTCCAACTCAGGAAGCATGATCAATTTTCAGGGATGATGGGAGTTGTAGTTCACCAATATCTGGAGGACCACAGGTCAAACGAGCCTTGTTGTATAGGATTGTGCTGCTAAAAAGATTGCACAGTACTGTGATTTCTTTCTGTTTTGCAATGTGCTGTAGTTGTTGTTGTTGTTGTTGTTGTTGTTGTTATTATTATTACTATTATTATTATTCCTGTAGCTATTCCTCTGGGAATGATAGTTGTCAGAGGAGACTGTGACTTGGAGACCTGTCGCATGTATGTGGATCGCCTAGAGGAGGTGAGTTGCCGCAAATTACACACATGTACACAGGTATTCAGGGCCGGATTTAGGTTTGTTGAGGCCCTAGGCTACTGAAGGTAATGTCCAGCTGTCCTTTGTCAACAACAAATTGTTGCTGTTTTTTGTGTTGAATATATGCTATTTGGTAATTTATGGACCTAATAGGTATCTAAAGACATTTGCACATAACAAAATATGTGCCGTATTTTATCAAAGTAATTGTTGAACTGAAATACAATTAAGCAGAGGTATATTTATAGTGAAATACAATTAAGAAAAGTGTATTAATAGTGAAATAATTATCAAGCTCTAACTTAAAATGATTTTTTATTCATAACAAATTTAATAATGCAAACACATTGGCATTTGGCAATAACAAAAGTTCCTTTAGAAACACAATTTACAAAGACTCATAATCTAGTCTCTAGAAACTTGCTATAACATGAAATAATAATAGGTGTAAATATATGATGCAAACTACTACTAATTATAAATAGCAGAATGTAGGCACCTTATATAGGGGCCCATTACTTACATCATAGGAGCCTACACAACATTTTGTGACATGTCTGAACAATAATAACAATGTCTGAACAATAATAAATGAAGAAGTTTGTATATGGCAACAAGTTAGCAAGGATGTTTGGAAAATGATGGAGGCTGAGGCTGGTTTGGGACTAACCATTCATTGTTTCGATCTTTCTCCCTCTAGGATTTACAATCTGTAAGTTCAACAACACAGAGAGTCCACTACCAGGTACAACATAAATGGTTCCCAGTTTTTTAAAAAGTCTCTATTGTCCTTGTCTCTACGTTTTCCAGCAAGCTTCGCCATTTCAGCGTAGTCCATCAGTTTTTCTTGCCATTCTTCTTTAGTTGGTATCTTGTCTTCTTTCCATTTTTGGGCTAGTAATTTTCCAGCTGCTGTTGTGGCATACATGAATAGTCCTCTATATTTTCCTGGCAAGTCTTGACCTATAATTCCTAGCAAAAGAGGACATGACTCTTGAGAGAGGGCAAAGTCACATTCGCTTCCTTTTTATATAATATTTTCAGCTCGTGCAAAGATCACCTGCAGCAGTTTCTGTTTGCATTTACAATCCGTTTTTGAAGGTTCATCCTCCAACGTGCATTTTAAATATAATCTCGTCTGATTCACGGAGTTGCATTTTTAATCTTGTTTCGCCTTAAGGAACATTCTCTTGTTATCACCTTCATGCACTTTCCACATCATTTTCCCCAGCATGCTTGCGCACACGCTAAAATGAAGAGTTTAATAAAGCATAGCACCAGCAAGGGGACCTACCTTATAAAAAGAGAGAGAGGTGTTCTACATTTTTGAATTTTCTCATGTAGAATAAGGGCTCGTGCCATTAAGATCAGTCGGGATGGTCTCAGGCCAGTCTTTGCTGCTCTTTCCAAAGCGTGAAAAATCAATAAAAGGTGAAGTTAGTAATGGATCATTTCTTTCAGAGTGTTTCATTTCCAAAAAATAGGTACATCAAACATTTGCATTGAATAGGTATTATCGTTACCACCACCGCCATCATTATTTAATATATTACCTGCCGTTCACCAGCAAGCCCCAGTGTGAATTACTACAGTTTAAGAACAAAACAGTGAAAACTGTTCTTCCAAGGACCCTCAGTAACACAAGGAAACTGCAATTTTTTTTACTGAGTGTCCCTTCATAAAAAAGTAACATTTCAAACCTGATCCAACTAAAGTTGTGACTCCAGACCGAAGTAGACATGACATTAAATGCATGAAGACAACTGACATTTTTATTATTATTACATAAATAGTAAATCTTGAGTTATACCAAGCCCCACAAGATGGACTGTTGCTGTAGTATATAATATATACTGTAGTATTTAATTATTATTATGTATTTGTTTATCCCCCTCCCCCCTTTTCCCTTATGGGATTCAAGGAAACTTGAAGAAAGAAACAAGAATCACTAAAAACTTAGGGGGGGGAACCGTTAAAAAATTAAACATTAATAAAATTAAAACTATATACATAGATAACATCTGTTTAAAACATACGTACATATAATTGCAATAACAACTGTAGTACTTATATGACCCCCATCTGCAGTAAGAAGTGAATATCAGGACAAAGGTTCCAGACTTGTGTTTTCCCTAAAAATCATAGATTTTCATGGTGCATAAAAGTTTTTAATGGGGGAACACTTAACAATATGGCCCCCCAGCAACAGCCTGAAATTCTACAGTCTAGAAATGGGTTTATAATCTCATCTCTTATCTGTGAGGACTATACTTCTGTTGCAACTAACCTGGAGCCTTGACACTCTTCCTTGTAGCTAGCATTTCATAGGTGAGGGTCATCATCTTTGACGGTTTGCCATTGAAATGGTCCCAGTCTCTTTTTAATCCACATTGTGGAGAGGGGTAATGTAAAATATGAACTGGAGGGGGACAGGACAATGAAGTCGTTGCAGATGCTTGAAATGAGATTTCTTCCAAGACCTGCACATTTCGGAACAAATCCTTCCTTGGGGCGCTTTTGAACAGCAATTCTCATCAACAGCAAGGGAATTATTGTTGCATTCACTGCAGAGTTCTTTGCTTTTGATGAGGACTGCTGTTAAGAAGTGCTACAGAGGAAAGGCCCTGTTCTGAAATGTGTCGGGCTTGGAAGAAATCTCGTTTCAAGCATATGGAATTGCTTCCTTTCATCTTCCCTGTTTTTGGTGCTTTCCAAGTTTTGTGGTTGGTAAAATATGAACTGCCATATTGCCTTCCCTCTGGTGATGGATGTCTCCACCTGTACCAATTAGATTGGCTTGGACAGAAGTCAAGCTTTTTCCCCCACCTGCAAAGTGCTTCTCAATGTAATGCTTTGAAAAGGGCTTCTGAAGACCCCTGGGAGCAAAGAAGGTCACCTGACATCATTGCGATGTCAGGTGATAAGTAAGTGGCTCTCCCCACCTGTCAAATGTGGCCCACAAAGGGTTGAGAAAATCATGATTTGGCCTCCCAGGCAGATCCACTTCCCCACCCCTGATGTATATCAATGAATCACCCACCCAGTTCCGCAAGTGAGCCTCTTCGAATCCTCTTGTGCATCATCAGTACTTGATTATTACTCATTTTGAATGGACTCCTAGATTCTCTTCAATTTCCCAGGGAGTTATTTATGTATTCTCTGAGCATCTCTTTGAGCTCTCAACCCAAAGCAGCATTGTCTTGTTATCAACTTGGTATGAATTATAGAGAGAAAGACGGACAGTACCTGCGCTCGAGCCTTTTAGTTAATAGAACTATCTTCCTGTCTCACTAATAAGGTGTCTGGGGCACTTTTAGATCTCATAAACAAAGTACATTTCATTCTTGGGGCTCCCTGGAGTTTGGAATGGGGAGAGTCAGCAGATAGCATCACCATGAACCCAGCTGCAAATGAGAAACTTGCCTCCAGATGCTGATTTGTGTTCCCTTCCTTTTTGTGTGTGTTGCTTGCTGCAGTATGTTTAATACATAGACACCCACCCTCATGTAAGTGAGAGCTCCACCTCCCTCTGGTTCAGCTGCTGTGTTTGGGTTGCCTTCTACAAAGTTACAGGGAGAGAGTCAAAAGATTCCATCTCTGAGTGGATGACTGCCAAAAGCGAAGGCTGAATTGGCTGTGCAGCTGCGCCCAGGAATCTCCCCTCCCCTCTTCTTGTCAAACTATCTTCATCTGAGTTATCAAAGTCAGTGTTTCTCATATATTCCTCATTCTCTGCATCTTTTACCTAAAGCAGTGTCTGCACTCAAGTTAATTAGTAGATCAGCCAAGCAAGAACTGCACTATTCTCTGCAGCAGAGCAAGCAGGTCTATGTGTGAGGCTGGCACCGCTGCGCCAGCAATCAATGCAGTTTTTTGGGGTGCCAAAATAATGTGGTTAGGGATGGAGAGTGTCCCAGAATCCTGTAAGAGATCCCAAAGGGTGCCTCTCAGATTAAAGTGCAGCTATAGCTGAATCTTTCTGTCTGCAATGTGGGATGCATCAAATATTGCAGGGTCTATCCTGTGGTTTATTTCCACCACTTTAAGTTGTACAATGTACCCTGGAGCTTCCTCCTTTCTGTCCTTTGGTGCCCATCACATCACAGTTTTTAGGATAAACTGAGAATTCCTGTGCTGCAAGAACAATTACCACTGGGGTCTACAGCAAAATGCTGTCGGATGGAGGTTTGCTGCTCAGTGCCCCAGCTAGTGAAAAATTCTGTCTTCCGGAAGAATCTGTGCTGTCCCACCTGCATTTTTCTTCCCCGCCCTCCCTCCAGACTTTCAGTGTGCTGAGGCAGCTGAGCATGCTCAGTCTTTATTGGACCATTTTATTTTTGGGGATGGCAGGGGTTGCCCCCTTAACACCCCCCCTAAACTTGGTACTTCTGCAAACTGCATAGATGTGCATCCTGCTATCATTCTCCTCTTTTACACTGGGCATGATTTAGCTATAATCCTGTTGACACTCACCAAGTGAGGTTGGTGGTTGTGGTGGTGATGATAATCAATCAATTAATTAAGGTATTACAAATTCACCATAATTCCCCAGGGCTTGCTGTTTTCCAGAGAAAGTAAACTCTCTGAAACTCGCGCTCAGAGCAGGGTTCATGCCTAAATGTAGGAAGGAGAAGCCATCCTTTGGTTGATTCTGGTGTGTGAAGTGGATGGAGGATTTATGTGATAGAAATAGTTCTTGCAAAAGCAGCACAAGTCAGGCTTTGCTTCTGGGTTTGCCATATCTTTGAATCTCTTGGGAGCTTGCACGAGAAGGGTGTCGGGAGCATCATTTACTTCCCCATCCTGCATAACGAAGGAGGGAAGTGGATGATAGATAGACGACTTAAAACAAGCCCGGAGGCAGCAGCTAATAAGACGAATCTTGCAGCTTCTCATGGGACCTACGTAAAGGCCATTAACCACCGGCAGAAATCTCATGCCAAGCTAATGAGCATCAGCCTGGTCGTGAGAAATTAGAGATGGAGTCTTTCAATGAATTAAACCCTAATTGTTGTAACAGTATGGTTTTAGAAATTGCCCAGGCAGAGAGGGCTGGCTTCTTGCACACCAAGAATGCATGAGCCAAGAACAGTTGTTTTTTTGGAGTCGACCACAATCCAGATGGTATTTACAGTTCAGTTGCATATTTTTGGCCACGGTGCTATAGCTTTCTTCAAAGCTGGCTTCGTTTACTAGCTAAGAGCCTCTAGCAGGCTGCAATGTTTAACCAACAACAACATGGGACAGGCTAGTGCTCCACATTTGTTTACTTTTCTCGGTGCACATTTCAGAGGCTGTATTTTAAAACTAAACACCCATTTAACATATCTCAGAAGATTTGACCAATGACATCAATGGCTAGCCATGATGCTGTATAATTGCTCCACTGCTGAAGGCTGTATGCCCCTTAACATCAGTTTCCGTGGAGCACAAATGTGGGAGAGTGCTGTTGTGCTTGTATCTGGCTACCAAGCTTCCCGCAGGGATCTAGTTGATCACGGTGAGATGAGGACACAGGGCTGGATGAGCCTTTGGTCTGCTCCTCTAGGTATGTTCTTATGACACTGGCAATACATTATTGACCCGGTTACTGACGGCTCAGCTTATATGCAATTATTCTCATATAGATTCACAATAGCCCAGTATAATCCATCACAAAGTTCAAAAATACCCATAGGAGTGATTCTCACTACTGAAAACTGGCCTGGCTGTGTGGCAAGCTCCAGGTATCGCACAATTGGCTGAGCAACCATCCGTCACGGCATGGCATGTCCAGATAGATTTTCAATCTGCAATGAAAGTGTGTGGGTGTAATCGTCATTGTAGCCTAAAAACCAATTGGAGAAAATAATAATCTGACAAATGCATGGCTGTTTGGCTCGCTCATTGATTTTATTGTCCAGCCGGGGGCAATTTTTCAGTCATGTGAATCTACCCCGAAGAGTTCATTCATGCATGCATGTCACTCAGTGGCTCACACCTGAACGTGTGAGGTGATTCCTTTGGAAAGTGTTGCTTAGGAGATTCCATGGAAGCTCTTCTCTGGAAAACTGACTGGTGCTGAGACTGGTTCAGTATTAGCTACACAGATTGGCAGCAGCTCTCCAGAGTTTCAGACAGGAGCCCATCATTTCCTACCTGGAAATGCGAGGGGTTTAACCTGGCACATTTTGCAAGCAAAGTATGTGCTTTTCCCATGAGCCTTTCCCTTTCTGTACTGTTTCCCACATGCAAGTGTCCCTAGTGGTTGTTGCCATTATCACTTGGTGGATAGGCATGTGGGAGCTCACTTTCCATATACAATCCTGATTAAGCATTTAAATTCACAATAAAGCAATATTTGCAAAAGTTTAATACAGTGGTACCTCGGGTTACGTACTTAATTCATTCCTGACGTCAGTTCTTAACCTGAAACTGTTCTTAACCTGAAGTACCACTTTAGCTAATGGGGCCTCCCACTGCTGCCGTGCCACCAGAGCAGGATTTCTGTTCTCTTCCTGAAGCAAAGTTCTTAACCTGAGGTACTATTTCTGGGTTAGCGGAATCTATAAACTGAAGCATATGTAACCTGAAGCGTCTGTAACCCGAGGTACCATTGTATTGTAGCTGTTGCTGGACCATACCTTAGGCAGCACCCAGAGCATGGGTAGGCAAACTAAGGCCCAGGGGCCGGATCCAGCCCAATTGCCTTCTAAATCTGGCCCACACACAGTCCGGGAATCAGTGTGTTTTTACATGAGTAGAATGTGGACTTTTATTTAAAATGCATCTCTGGGTTATTTGTGGAGCATAGGAATTCGTTCACCCCCCCCAAATATAATCCAGCCCCCCACAAGGTCTGAGAGACAGTGGACCGGCCTGCTGCTGAAAAAGTTTGCTGACCCCGCCCACCGCTTCCTCATCACCGGAACCCTGTGTTTACTTGAAGTAAAGCCATTTTTCACATGCAATCCTAAGCATGTTTATTTGAAGGCTAATTCTGTAATATCAACAGGACTTTGTAGGAAACATGTTGTTAGACAAAGCAATCCCTCCAGCTATCACCTTGAAAATAACTTTTAGGTTAAATGCAGTTAATAACCATATCTGCACCAACATTTCAGTGGCAGGATTTATGATAAAATAAAACTGCTATTGCAGGATGCCCACGAGATAACTGATATCTGCGATACGCTATATTACTCAGTGTTAAGTGTGATGGATAAGTGTCTTAAGTGTGTTTTCCTCACCTTTGCACCAGGCCTAGCAAACTCAGTCCAATCCATCCTGTGAGTCAAGACTCGCTCCCATTAACCTTCTCACTCAGAAGGAGGAAGAAATTCCTATTGCCTGATGTTGATGTATTTCATATTATTTGCAACTATGCGAATGGTGCAGTGTTACGGAAATATATTAAGACTCAGAAAAACTGTTCTTTGCCCAAGGGGACACACTTCTCTGCATTAAATAAATAAGTGGGAGGGGAGTTAACAAGGTAGCTAATCCTGGGGATTTGACTGTAACAAGCATGGAGTGTTGGTGGTGGCAGGGAACAAATTGCCTTTCAGATCTACTACTGTATTTAATTAACTAATTGCCTGAACAAGTTTATGGTGCCATCTCTCTCCCTTGCTTCGAGTCCCTCCTGTGTGGCCTGTGAATTATCTTCTGAATCCTTAAAGCACACATACTGATATTTGTCCACAACCCTCAATCCCCTCCACACTGGGAGCCAGTGTGGTGTAGTGGTTAAGAGCAGTAGACTTGTAATCGGGTGAACCGGGTTCGCGTCTCCGCTCCTCCACGTGCAGCTGCTGGGTGACCTTGGGCCAGTCACACTTCTTTGAAGTCTCTCAGCCCCACTCACCTCACAGAGTGTTTGTTGTGGGGGAGGAAGGGAAAGGAGAATGTTAGCCGCTTTGAGACTCCTTCGGGTAGTGATAAAGTGGGATATCAAATCCAAACTCTTCTTCTCCTATCACTATTGCCCCCACAATGTCTGTCTTTGTCTCTGAGCTTCTTGGGGCCTTTCTGTTTTGCCTATAAGTTGTCCATTGCAGTGATGGCCAAATATGAAGAACAACTCCTCCTCCTCCTTCTTATTTCTTAATTTTTTTCCTCCCTCCTCCTCTTGTTCTATCCAGGACCAGGAAACCTCTTTCCCAAGAGCATTGTCGGTTCAGAGGCTTTCTCCTAGATGGTGCTTCCTAGATGGTAAGTGCAGAAGATGGTTTCATTCATCCTTGCAGCAAAGAGGACGTAGGCTGTTTATACACTAGACCTTTAAATCACATTCCAAACACATTCTTTCTCCCAAAAGAATTCTGGACGCTGTAGTTTACCCCTCACAGACTTACAATTTCCAGCAAGCCTTAACAAACAACAGTGCCCAGAATTCTTTTAGGAAATGAATGTGCTTTACTGGTATCGTGTATACACGGTCTGAGGAATCTACTTAGACACTCACATTGAAGAGTTTTGCCAGGGGTAACTGCGGTAGCGGACCTTGGTGTCTCCAATTTCAGTGGCACCCTGTGTGGCGCCAAAATTCAGTGCCCCCTGCCTCTTGTCTCCCATTCCGTTCAGCCCAGACACTGAGATCCAGTGCTGAGGGCCTTCGGGTGGTTCCCTCACTGCAAGAAGTGAAGCTACAGGGAACCAGGCAAAGGGCCTTCCCGGTAGTGGCGCCCACCCTGTAGAACGCCCTCCCGTCAAGGAAATAAACAACTATCTGACTTTTAGAAGACATCAGAAGGCAGCCCTATTTAGGGAAGTTTTTAATGTTTGATGTTTTATCACATTATTTATTTATGTATTTATTTATTTATTTTTCTGTTGGGAGCCACTCAGAGTAGCTGGGGAAACCCAGCCAGATGGGCAGGGTATGTATGTATGTATGTATGTATGTATGTATGTATGTCTGTATGAATGAATGAATGAATGAATAATTACAGCAATAGTGGCAGATCCTGCTCCAGCTCCCCAGAAGCTCTGAACCCAGTGCAACCACACTGGTCACATTCCCCTAGAGCAGCCTCTGATAATTGAAGCTTTTCTAGCTGTCCTTAAAATGAATCTTGAATCTATTGTCTGTTAAATCAATACATGTGTGTATTCCATTATCATCCACCATCAAGGCGATCAGTTGTTGTTGACGATGTGTGTAATGTTAATTATGGAGAGTACGGCTGGTGTCCTGTAGCACCTGCTATCTGGGATGTCACTTGGTAATACATTTCTCCCCCCTACCCCAGAAGAGACAAGAGGGAGCCCCTGGGGAAATCCTGCCATTTTGGAAATGTGTTATTATCAAACAAGAGCATTGCATTGCTATTTTCTTGCCTTATTTGTCTACTTATTTATTTCCCATGCTGGTCTTACAAAGTTTCAAAATAAAATGCGTAACTGAAATACAGGTCCATTCTACACATGATTGCTAATATGCCAGCTGTCCATCAAATGTCTTAAATCACGCACACAAACAGCACATGGTCACATGTTACAAGGTAATCCTATTCATGCTTATTATAGGCTGTATGATTATATAAAAGACAAATTCTGCAAGAACAAATACCCCAGGATCTCAGTGAGCTTTACGTGCACATGTACTTTGCAAACACTTTATACTGTACACCTTCGGATGAAGGGTGTTGCATAAATTTAATAAATAAAATAAATGAATAGCATGGTTGAAGCATCAAAATAGAATTGTTGGGTGGTGCGTTGTTGTTTTGGTATGTAAGAGTTTTTACTGCTGAGATTTTTTGCTGAACTTTTAGAAGAAGAAGAAATAGCAAGCTTTAAGAACATTTTTCCTCCAGACCTTTTCTTTAATGTAGTTATTTCCTTCTTATTTCCAGCAACTTCGGCCGATCGCTTTTACCGCATCGACAGATCTCAGGTACACCACAGCACCTTTTCTTCCTTTCATTCCCCTTAAAGCAATCCTTGCCACCGTAGTGCTCTGATTGTATTTTGTACTCCCACCAGTCCCAGCCAGCCCAGTCAAAAACATCTGGAGTATGAAACATCTGGAAGGCACTAGGTTGGCAAAGGAACTGCTTTAAAAGATTATGTCAGATGGTACAGGATTGGATTTACCATTATACTCCAGATAACAGGACAATAACCAAATAGCAACATCTTGTTGTATCTAATTGTTTATCAGTTGCATAGTTGGGGCAGATGATCAAGTGTCCATCTATAGGATACGATTGATCTGTGATGTTCCATGACCTCAGAAGGAGATGGACTCTCCTTCTCTGAAAGTTTTTAAACAGAGGTTGGATGTCCATCTGTCAGGGACACTTTAGCTGTGATTCCTTCACTTCAGGGGTTGGACTAGATGAACCGTGGGGTCTCTTCCAACTCTACAATTCTATGATTCTAAGCAATGCTGAATTAAAATTCTAAGATGTGCTGCATGCAAATCAGGTCACAATTTTTTTTGCAACTCAGGACTCCAAATCTCAGAGAAAACTTGAGCCCGTTGTTTAAATGTTGGAACCTCACATTCAAAAATATTGGAGACTCTTGCATTCAGTAGAGTATGAATTAAATAAAACACCCTGTGTGCACTGGCAGAAGACAGCCAAAGTCAAAAGAACATTTAGAGGCAAAAAGGATCTGCTCTGTCTTCTTGGCTCAAACCCAGTTTGATGTCTAATAGCACAACTTTCGTCTCCTTTCTTGCTTATCTTTCTGTGCCTGGGACAGCTGCATTTTAAAAAGCAAATCTCCACGTTTATCTCCTTTTGCTGTTTACAGTCTGCCTGAAATCCTAATCCACTGCATGGGAGATAAGATAACTCTGGAAATTATGATAATGTTACAAGCCAGTACATAATACATCTCCATGCTTTAAAAGCACATCAAACTAATGGTACCGACATTTGTCAGAAATGTAGCACTTTGTGTGCGTGTTGAAGTTTCACAAACAGTAGTAGTAATTCTGTTTAGGCTTCCTTTTTTAAAAAAACAAAACAACATTTATTGGCTGTGCAGCTGCAACAAACTAACTAAAGGTGTGTTTGATGCTTTATGGGACTATAAGCAGAGCCCTGTTGCATCAGACCAATGGTCCATCCATTCCAGCATCCCATCTACTGTATATATTTCTGCTGCAGTCCTATAGAATGTGTGGAGCTCAATGTGATGTGTGTATAAAGGTAAAGGTAAAGGGACCCTTGACCGTTAAGTCCAGTCGCGAATGACTCTGGGGTTGTGGCACTCATCTCGCTTTACTGGCCAAGGGAACTGACATTTGTCCACAGACAGTTTTTCCAGGTGATGTGGCCAGCATGACTAAGCCGCTTCTGGCGAACCAGAACAGCGCACAGAAATGCTATTTACCTTCCCACCGGAGTGGTACCTATTTATCTGCTTGCACTTTGATGTGCTTTCGAGCTGCTAGGTTGCCAGGAGCTGGGACTGAGCAACGAGAGCTCACCCTGTTGCGGGGATTTGAACCGCCGACCTTCCGATCAGCAAGCCCAAGAGGCTCAGTGGTTTAGACCACAGTGCCACTCATGTCCGTGATGTGTGTATACTTGGGAATAAATCCCATTGAATTCAACAGAACCTATTCCCCAATCAGTGTGCATAGCCCTAGCAGGCAATGCTTTAGCCTTTTTTTCATCCCCATAACAATATTTTATGGTTGCCTGCCTCATTTTATAGGTGGGAATTGAAACTGGGAGAAGGAGCAAATGGGGCACTGCCCCACTAACCCCAGCCTCTGCTCAGCCAGACTCAACCAGCCTGTCTTCTTACTTACATGCAATCCTGGCAGTAGCACTGCCAATCATCTTCCTCCTCCTTAGTCACAGTGTGAACATCCAGGGAGTAGGATGGAGACAAAACTAGAATTAGTTGGCCCTGCCTGCCATCAGTGCTGGCTTCACCTGATTTTGGTCTCCCTGCTTTCTGCCCAGCCAGTCCCAATGGGCAGCTGCCCCCGCTGAGATGGTGACCCAGTGAGTCTAACACTATGTACCAATGGCCCAGTTCCAACCCACTCTCCACTGTTTGAAAGAGTCATGGTATCATAGAACTGTAGAGAGTTGGAAGGGACCCCAATAGTCATTCAGGAATCTCAGCTAAAGCATTTATGACAGGTGACCATACAACCTCTGCTTAAAACCCTCCAAGGAAGGAGAGGCCACAACCTCCTGAGGAAGACTATTCCACTGTCAAACAGCTCTTACTGTCAGAATGTTTTTTTCCTGATGCTTCGTTGGAATCTCCTTTCTTGTAACTTCAAGCCATTGGTTCAAGTCTTTCAATAAAAGCACCCAGCTTGGGGTGGTCAGTTGAAATCTCTGTGCATATTGACTCCTCCTTAAGGCCAGCCATTCACCATGCACAAGACCCAGGGTGGGTTTTGTTGTTTGTTTTTGCATTATATGGTGTGTTGGGAAATAAAAGACATTTCTGGTGCCGTCCCCTTAATGGACTTCTTTGTGTGATGTTTGGACACACATGCTTGGTTATCAAAGAACATAAGAAGAGCCTGCTGGGTCAGGCCAATGACCCATCAGGTCCAACATCCTGTTTTCACAGGATCCTGTCAGATGCCTGTGGGAAACCTTTATATAGCACCCAACCACAAGCACACTCTCTCCTTCCTGCAGTTTCCAGCAACTTGCATCCAAAAGCCTTACTGCCCCTGATCATGATGGCAGAGTGTAGCCAACATAGCTGATCAATAGGACTTTTCCTCCATTAATTTGTCTAATCCTGTTTTAAAGTATTGGGGGCCATCACTGTCTCCTATGGGAGCGAGTGCCGTCATTTAATTATGCATTGCATGAATAAGTTTTTTCCTGTATTTTCTGTCTACAAGGAAAGCTTTTGTATGGGAAGGATTTTCAGTTCCTTTCCCTGCAATGGCCATGACCTGCTAATCATGGTGAACATTTTTTTTATGTCTAGAAATTGAGTTCCATTTAGTTCATTGTGCACAAACTATGGATTAACCATTCACTCTCATGCTGTTGCTGCAGGAACATTTGCACTTCGTGACTGAAATTTCGCAGGACGAGATTTTTATTCTGGACCCAGAAATGGTGGCAACGCAGCCTGCAGGGACACCTCCAGGAATGCCTGATCTGGTAGTGGAGCAGGCCTCTGGGTAAATTTCTTCTTTCCCCCCAGCATGAAGTGGGATCTGGAAGTCTCTGTACATACCGTATCTTTCCTTTGTATAATGGGAGCTGCTCCAGAGGACAGTTTCATGCATTCACCATTGTGAAGAGTACAAAAAGAGAGAAAGTGTTCATACAGGCTAAATTTCAAACCAGAGATGTGTGGCTAATGTTTGCTCCTTTGAGAGATGCAAGGACTCGGCCTACATGGGAATTAGGCATCCTGCTTGCTTCAGGTTACCCAGATACCAGTTCTTGGTCCTGATGGTTTTAACTGCCAGTGACTTCTGGGTATCTGAATTTTTGCTCCTCTGACTTAAACTAAATAAAGGAACATTAGTTTTGTGCAATTTTATGCAAACTTCTTCAAAGAATTTAGAACCTGTTTGATTGGCGCTACTTTCCTAAAGGCATCCTGGGAATTTATTTGTTTATTTTGCTTAGAGGTTTCTTCACCAAAAATGGTCACAGTTCAGAAAAAAAGAAGAAGGTACAATGAAACATCTGTCTTATCTATTTTAAACTGAAGATTGTTGTGCATTGTAAGAAATGCCTTTTAGATTTTCACAACAAATCTTAATTGCATTTCATCAGTGTGGTGTCTGAAATACTCCATGAGTGGCAATCCAGATGGCAGGAGTATCAGGAGTTCAGCAGAAGAGCCCTCTTGCAACCTTATAAGATTGGCAGGTGAAAATAATGGTTAAGGAAACATGCAAGAGTATGAGAAGAGTTGTGAATAATCAACTCTGCAGAGAAGCAAGGCATGGAATGATCCTCTTCTGGGAATAGTAATATGGATGAATCAGTCAGTTTCAGTTTGCCCCCACACCTGCAAAGGAGCCTCAGAGACAGTACTGGAATTAGAGTTATATTTATTCAAAATAGAACAAGTTGGAGAAGCGGCAAACCAAATTCAACCCAATTAACCCAGCTTCAACTAATTCAAGAAGTACAGGCAGGTGAGGGTTTAACTCATTCTGGTAGGGAAGCATCTCTCAAGCCTTCCTGGGCACGTGTTCCAGCCTCAGACCGGAGCTCTCCAGCAAAGGATGTGGAGCAGTAAACAAACACCCTCCTTGCCAGGGTGCTGAGCAATCATCTAAGGTGCGCATGCCAGGCCTCGAAGATGCCTCCATGTCACCCCAAACACAAAGTACTGGCAGATCTCCGAAAGGTGTCCTCTACCCAATAACGCCTCATTTCCCTCATGATCTCTCCACCCATTCTTTCCTTCCCTGTCCATGCTTCATGCTGCAACAGGCACCATCCACACCACTGCAGGAATGCTGAATGAACTGAACAATGTGAAGCAGGCAAAAGGCAGGCGGGTTCCTAGGCCAATCAGACTGCACACACACACACACACACACACACCCCAAAATAAAATACCATTCCTTCAACAGATGATTTGCTAATGCCCACATTGCACACAGGAAAAGAGGAAGCTTGCAAACCAGTAAGCATGTGATCCCCTCATCCTCTCCCTTTGGAAGCAACAAGCTCCTGAGCTGTCTTCTGGAGCAGGGAAGGGGTGGGGAAAAATATGCACCCACTTTACAGGTGGGAGTGAAATTTTCTCAGTCTCTCATTTAGCCCGTCTTCTGTTTGCCCCATATCTGCTGCAGTTTGCAATTGCTGCTTGATTGTAAAACAAAGCAAAGCAAACTTAAAAGCAGTTCCTTAAAATGTCAGCATGTAAATTTTCCCCAATATACCAAGGCTGGCTTGCAACTTCACCTGTTAGAAAAAATTCCCTTATTTATGTATTTTTGCATTCAGTTTACTGATTTGTGTGCACTAATACATTGGTACCTCTGGTTGTAAATGGGATCCGTTCTGGAGCCCCGTTCACAACCTGAGCAGAAGGCAACCTGCGTCTGTGCATGCGCGGGTCGCAATTTGCTGCTTCTGCACATGCGTGTGATATCATTTTGAGCGTCTGCGCATGCGCGAGCGACAAAACCCAGAGGTAACCCTTTCTGGTACTTCCGGGTCGCCACGGGACGCAACCTGAAAACGCTCAACCTGAAGCAAACACAATACGAGGTATGACTGTACACCTCCCCCCCCCTGTATGCATTGTTTTTGGCATGAGCATAGAACTTCAACATTTGGAGAAGCACGAATTTAGCCATGTTTCAGTTAGCGTGTGGGTTCCTGAAGTGCTAATTAAGTAGGTTCACATTTGAAAAGGTGAACCAAGCAGCACTACCCCACCCCCCGCTCCCCACCCCACCCAAAAATAAAGCAAAAACTCCCATCTGAGAATAATGGTGTTTTCCATTTGGAAATCTTTTTCTCAGAATATCAGATCGGTGGAATCCTGCTGTTCGAAAGCGCATGCTGAGCGACAGCGGCCTGGGGAAGATGTCCCCTCACTACGAGGTACCTGAGAAACAAAAGGAGGCCAGCAAGACGCACATGCTGCAGTAAGAGCCCTCTGCATTTCTCTGCTTGATGCTGCATTGCTACCACCACCAAAGGCAATTTTACCTGCTCTTTTACAATGCGTTTTCGATACACTGTTCTGATGTGCTCTGCATTCTCTGCTTTCTCTCAATCTGCCTCATACTTTTTCATCTTCTTTAATTTTTTAAATCCACGTTGTGCACCCTTGGTTCAAACTAAGCCAGGGCATATCTGAACTGCAAAGGGAATGTTGCAACATTTGAACGAGGAAGAAGAGAATGTACGAAGCTGCTTAATATATTGAGTCAGACCATTGGTGTATGTATGGCATGTTAGGTGAGGGGCAGTACCTCTGGTGGGGGACATGTCCCCCTTTGGTCCCCACCCTACACTCAGATCTCACTCAGATCTAGCATGTGAGGGTGGCCACATCCCAAGAAACAGTTTGGCTGGGTGGCTAAACCAGGCAAGGGTAACCAATGGGTCTTCAACCCTCAGTGAGTTAGGGACTTTGCGGATGAGACCAATAATAGATTCAATGGTCAGGAAGGCTGTTTCTGTACATTCTGCAGAGGGAAATGAGGGGCAGATGGGGCTCATCAATTTGGGAAGGTATCCCATCCAGGAGAAGGAAAACTTGGATCTTAAACCTCCACTGCTTTGTGGCTAAAGTTGGGATAAAGTCTTTGGGAACAAACCCTTAGGAATAACCTCTATCTGCTGCCTTGTGGGACACCTTTGGGAGAATGAAAATACACATGCAGTTGTACCTTGGTTTTTGAACAGCTTAGTTCATGAACAACTTGGAACTCGGAAGCCGCAAACCCAGAAGTAGCTGGTTTGCAAACTTTGCCTCGGACACTGAATGTCCGGTGTGGCTTCCGTGGCTTCTGATTGGCTGCAGGACACTCCTGCAGCCAATTGGAATCCGTACCTTGGTTTCGGAATGGTTTGGAAGTTGAACGGACTTCCGGAATGCACTCTGTTTGAATACTAAGAGTACCACGTACATAACTATATGCATGCGCACGCACGCACGCACACACACACACACTTGTCACAAGAAGTATTTTAGGTCTGCTTGAATTGGCCATGTCAGGTCTTTATGGTGCTCTCTGTGTATCTTGGAAATTTATTTTCGAAACACTCACCAGGCTGTCCTGACCTTCCTTGGATCACGTGGGCAGAGCACATCACAACTCCAAGACCCTGGGCTGGGGGCCTCTAGAATGCCTGAGCTATAAATCCAAAGAGCAACACTTTCAAATTCTAGCTGGCCATAAGTGAAGCTTCTCTGAAGGGAAGACAAAAGGCGGGGGGGGAGAGAAAGAGAATTCATTCCCTGACCCTTAGCAGCATTTCAGAGCAACTTGAATAATTGTAGGCTCATCCATGACAGTTTTTGTAACAGACAAGAAAGACAGGAGTGCACTCTGTGAAGAACAGCTAGTGATGGTTCTTAAGATGGTACGTTAATCTAGAGTCCCAAATTTACTTGCATTTTCACTCCTTGTTTTTTTTTTTGCCCATGTACCTTCTTGCCCTCCTGGTTCATAATTATAACAAGGAGGCAGAAGAAGGAAGCACATAGAATGAAGGCAATTGCACAACTCTCTCTTTCCTTCTGTTTGTCTTGCATCACAACTTCTGCACAATTTTTATTTGTAACTTTTAGCGCAATTTCATTTCCACCCCACCTTTCCTTCGGGGATCTCAGATTGGCATCCACATTCACCTCTCTGCATTGTGCTTCTTGTACACCATGTAGAGATGATTGCATTTCGGCAGCATGCAAACTGTTTAAGTAGCTTATAAATAAAATAAATCGGCAGAACACCCCTTTGAAGTTGGCTAGGTTGAGAAGATCATGGGGATTTGAACTCTGACCCTAGTCTGTCTGTCTAGAATCTGACCACGGCACCAGACTACCTCTTCAGCAGCTGATTTTTAAATTTATTGCTTTATTTTGCAAATTTTAGAATGACCAGGTGGTTTATTCAAATATACAAGAAAAAAATGTTCCCTCTCTCCTATGTGGTCAGACTCAGTGAAGGTGTTTGTTTTTCCAAGAGCTAGACTTGCAATTCACTTTTGTGAAGGCCACATTTACATGATGTTTCTCCAATGAAAATAGGGACATCCTAGGGAAAAGTGGGACATTCTGGGATCAAATCAGAAACTGGGACAGCTTCTCTAAGTCAGGGACGTCTCTGGAAAATAGGGACACTTGGAGGGTCTGTAAGAGTAGTCATTGGAACATCAGATGAATGAGGGAAAACTTAAGTATACCCAAGTAACATGGGCCTGTTTTATTGTATTTTAAATATATTGCAAACTATCATGAGAACTTTGGTTAGCAGGCTGGGTATAAATACTGAAAGTGAACAAATGAATATGCTAGCAAGAGACTTGTTGAGCAACAGCAATGACAGCTTTGCCACATGTGTGCTCCTTGCGATCTAAATTCGAAACATGCCAGTTTGGTTGTGTGAATGGGATCGGGATCCAGCCCTATGCCCTACATCTGGGAAGGACCCCTCCAACCAAACTGAGTTTGCCTAATTTCAACTGATGTTGTGATGCTTGTTATTTCCTGCCATCGTCCTTGGGCAGAAACACCAAACCAAAATTCTGTCTGCATAAATTAAACCAAGGCGAATGACATTTTCCTTGCATTTGGCCCTCTCGCCCTCCTGGTGTTTGAGGTCAGGGATAGATGGCACACAGCTGCTTCTGGTGAGAACAGGAACATTTTTGGGTGCTGTCCAGATGTGGTGGTGAAAAAAGAGTATACTATAAAGCGTTGAATTGCTGCCATCCACTCCCATTCCTATTCTGAGTGAATAATGTTTTTTATATAATTCAAATTTCCTGAAGTGGAAGCAAGATTGCTCTTTCCCCCTCCTTCGAACCTTGGAAGCAGAAACTCTTAATTATGTTTTTGTAGCATCTCTGCACCTGACGCCTCGTGGAGGAAATTTGCCCTGCTGACAAATTGCTCTGGCAGGTAGTGACACACAAAATGCACCCACATGCCAGGAGCTTACAAATTGGCATCTTCCAAACAAGCTTGCTGTTGACTAGCGCCACCTCCATTCCTTTCCTTTTCCCCTTCCCTCCTTCTGTCTCTGAAATGAACAAATAAGCTCCTAACCTTTCTTTGGGACTGATTTCAAGCAGATTGGCTAAGAACATCACTGGCCATGGCACAAAAATATTTTGCTGCAATTTAGATTTTAAATGCTCTTTGAATATTGCCAGCGACTAAAGCAAAGGCAAACAAAAAAACATTTTGACAGTGAAGTATAAGACTTTAAAAAATGTTGGAATACATTTTAGGATACAAACTCGATGTTGGCAGAGAAGATAGACATATGATGCCTTTCCCATTCCTCACCATAATGTGAATTATTTTCTCCCCTCCATCTGGGTCTGAGTACTTACCTTGACCAGATAAGAATAGGTGATTTCTTCAAAAGCCTTCGCAGACTTCACTCGCGATATCTTTTTCTTTCTTTCTTTCTCTCTCTCTCTCTCTCTCTCTCTCTCTCTCTCCTTTTCTGTTTATTATTCTGTTCAAGTGAAATGGTCAGAGAGACATAAAGGAAAAGAGTGAACAAATTTCAGGGTCATAAACATTTGTGCAATGAGTTTCTGTCTGAATAATGAAGAGGGGAAAAGGCCCGTGGGAATCTGATCTCTGTGGAGTTCTTCTCACAACTCTAATCTGGGGTAAAATTCAAAGTTCTGGCTTTGAAAGAAACAAATGGCTTGGGTCTAGGATACCTCAGGGATGGGCACAGCATCTACTTTGCATGCAGAAGATTCCAGATTCAAACCACCACACCCACATCTCCATTTCGGACTAGGACTATTTGCCCCATCTGAAACTCCAGAAAACGGCTGCCAGTCAGTGTCAACTGGTTTTCCTCATCCTTGGGTCTCCTGATGTTGCTGGACTACAACTCCCATCATCCCTGACCGTTGGTATTGCTAACCAGGGATGATGGGAGTTGGGGGTCCAACATCTGGGGACTCAGTGTTGAGGGAGGCTGAAGTAAGTAATTTTTTTTGTTTATTTAGTTCATAAATTTTATTTCATTTTTAAAAACCTCAAAGCAGGTTACAAAAAATAAATCAGTAAAATCAAGAAACAACAACCATACTTGAGTATCTGGATCATAGAATCTAAGAGTTGGAAGGGACTCGCAAAGATCTTCTAGGACCCACGTGCCTACGGGACCGCCTCTCCTGGTATGCCCCGCAGAGGACCATAAGGTCCACAAATGACAACATTTTGGAGGTCCCAGGTCACAAGGTGGTTCGATTGGTCTCAACTAGGGCCAGGGCCTTTTCAGTACTGGCCCCGACTTGGTGGAACACTCAGTCACAAGAGACTAGGGGGACTTGACATCTTTCCGCAGGGCCTGTGGGACTTGACATCTTTCCGCAGGGCCTGCAAGACAGAGCTGTTCCGTCTGGCCTTTGGTTTGGACTCAGTCTGACCCTTATGTTTCCCTCCCCTTACAGTTTTGATTTATGGGCTACTTTTAAAATGAGGCAGCATTTTAAATTGCATTTTAACCTGTATTTTAAATTGGGGTTTTTTTCCTATTATGTTTTTACTGTAATTTTACTGGTGTTAGCTGCCCTGAGCCCGGCTCTGGCCAGGGAGGGCGGGGTATAAATTATTATTATTATTATTATTATTATTAGAGAGAGAGGGAGAGAGAGAGAGATTGCACATACCGTACTTTTGTAAACCAAGAAAATCTTTAATAAAAATACATTAAAAAAAGAGAAACCCTCTAGGTGGCAGTAGAACATTGAGGATAGCAGCTTGTATAATCGCTTCCTGAACTTGGCTGAAACTTTGCAGCAGACAGAAGTGGCAAAAATAATAATAATCTTGAACCAATGGTGGATATAACCTGAGCTGCAGAGGGGAGGAGGTACCACCAGAACCGCTACCCGTCCTTTTAAAGATTTTGGATGTTACGCAATCAGGATTCTAAATTGTGCAGGGACCCTGCCCTACCATGGAAATCTGCCCACTAAAGAAGTTCACCCTCAATCCACTGGAAGATGGCAGAGTTAGGCCACCAGGAATGTGACAAATGAGACAGGGCCAGTGAGTCTAACCCTGCCTGCCTGCCAGGAAAAAGCATGGGCCGGGAGGTTGAACAGGACTAGTACAATGCTGAGATTTTAAAAAATGCACCAGACTATTAACAAGAATGGTTGAATGTACAGATGGAGACTAGGAATGGGAATTTAATGAGATTCTCAAACTCATAGATCCACAGAGATCTCTTTCTAATTCCCATCTCACTCCTTAAATTTGACGAGAAGCAAGATTCCCTACCCCCCACCCCTTGGTTCTGCTAAACATGAATTATTCTTGTGCAATATTTTAGACACGATTATATATCCAATACACACATACGATATTATTGCTTTCCTAAAGTAATCATCACATTGACAGGAACCTGCAGCAAAATGTATATAACTGTGTGGAAATGCAAATGCAGCCAACCAAGTTCTACTCAGAGTAAACCCATTGGAATGAGCAAGCCTAAGTTAGCCATGTCCATTTATTTTTCAATAGATCTGCAATGAGTTGAATTTAGTTGGATGCATCCCATAGTTATAGAAGTATACTGCAGAAATATAGCACAGTGTGGGATATGGCTCTTTTATAGGTACTATACATATAGTAAAGGTAAAGGTAAAGGGACCCCTGACCATTAGGTCCAGTCGTGGCCGACTCTGGGGAATAAAATAAAATGGATTTGGGAGAGGGAACTATGCAGGCATCAGGGACCAGCAGGTCTCTGAGGGATGTGTAGAGGAGGCAAGGGAGCCTGAGGAATATCTAGAGGAAGGGGTCAGCAATTTGTGTGGTTCTGTGCCACCCACAAGGCAAGGGTCAGGGCTCTGAGAAGAGGAATAATAATAATATTTATACCCCACCCATCTGGCTGGGTTTCCCCAGCAACTCTGGGTGGCTCCATAATAAAAACACGACAAAACACCAAACTTTAAAAACTTCCCTAAACAGGGCTGCCTTCAGGTATCTTCTAAAAGACAGATAGTTGTTGATTTCCTTGACATCTGATGGGAAGGTGTTCCACAGGGCGGGCGCCACTACCGAGAAGGCCCTCTGCCTGGTCCCCTGTAACCTCACTTCTCACAGGGAGGGAACCATCAGAAGGCCCTCAGAGCTGGACCTCAGTGTCTGGGCTGAACGATGAGGGTGGAGACGCTCCTTCGGGTATACTTGGCTGAGGCCGTTTAGGAAGACTCAGGACTGTCAGAGGCAGATGAGGCCCTTTTAAAAATAAAAAATAAATGCATCCTGAAGAACTGGACTTAGATTGGAAAAGAACTAGGGAAACCAGAATTGACAGATTAGCCTATCCTATGCTGGAGACAGATGCTCTGCTGCTATTTGTTTTTGAACGTCTGAAGATGGTTTGAAAGAAAGATTGCTGCTTTTTTGGGGGGGGGGGAGATTTTATTGTTTCAAAACCCTAAAATGCATCTTTAAGTGAACATGTGCATGTGAAAACAAAACGGGGGTGAACTGCATACCATCAGATATGAAACCTCTCTCAAACCACTTTAATGGACTGAATGGATATAACCTTTAAAAAATAGCTTTCGTGTTCTATCCATTGCAGAGGAACAACTAGTGAGTTCATTGGAACCAGAGAGAGAGAGAGAGAGAGAGGTGTTTTGTTTTTAAAAGAGAAACAACATTCAGCCCCCTCTTTTTTTCTTGGCCAGCTAACTGGCAGAAGTGCTTATCAGAAGGAGTTAGTGGGTATGTGTAAAACGAATTACTTGAGTGGCAAAGAAGAGAAAGGCCATAAAACTCCATGGCAGTGCTATAAAAGTATTGTTGTTCAGCCTTTTAGATTTTTAAAGGCTTTTCTTTCAGATGCTGTGGGTGGCAGAGGGTTTCAGTTGCAGGGTTATTGGTAAAAATAGCTGCTTTACATCGGCTTGACGTTTCTCTGGAGGCTTTTGTCTTTATGAATAATACACCCAGTTGCCGGAATTTCTGTAGACCGTGCCTGGAGGAGGCTGGTTGAATTTCCATGAAACCTCAAATCCCATAGACTGAGCTCACAAGGTTGCAAATCCCTTCCTTCCCATACAAAGGCATGCCTACACTGCCGCCTTCCTCAAGCGACAAGCCTCCAGCAGACTGAAAACACCAGGAATAGTCTGACTGGCACAGAGTTTTCCTTTAATGCTAAGCTCCCTTGGCCACTGTTGGCCTTCAGTCAGTGGGCCTTAGGAAGAAGGCACAAAGCCCCAGGTCCATTCTGCACAGACAACGTGCTTTCTATTGCTGACCTACACTTGACTTTGGCTTTTGACAGCACCTTGCATTGGGCCCAGATAGGGTTGCCATATGTCCTCTTTTTCCAGGACCTGTCCTGTTTTTTATGGGTGGAGTCGTCGTAGTGATCCAGAGTTAAAAATAGAAGTCGACAAATGTGTCCTCTTTTCTCTCTCTTCAAAATATGGCAAACGAAGCTGGTAGTCATGTCTTTGGATTGGTCAGGGTTAACAAATAAAAGGAGTAGGACTCCTACCATTCTCTACTGATTCCTGCTTGCCCCATTTTTTTTTAATATTTTGACAAAGCAATAATAATAAAAAATGAAATAATAATAAAAATATGCACCCACCCCGAGACCATTCCATTGTAACTATCCAACCTGCCAAAATTTCAATACCTCTTGCGATCATTTGATCCCTTTCCGTTTTAAAAGTACAAATTCTACAAACAATTTCTATATCTCCTCAAAATCATTTCTCTTACATATTCCCCATCTTGCCGCTTGCCCCATTTTAGGTTTGAGTTTTTCCATTTTCCAACTCAAGCCTCACATTTTAGTGACCCCCACCTGGAGATCCAGCTGCCGATACCTTCTCTCTCCCCCTCCCTACCCTGTAGTTTTGCATCTATCTTATGCCTTATCCTTGGCCTGGTCCCAACAGGTGCACACCATAATAGCAGAAGTATAAACTTTATAATTTTCTTAGCAGCACTTGCCATGGTTATTCCCCCCTCCTCCTCCTCTTTTGGTCTTTTCAGATGCAGAGCTAATTACCTCTACCTGTCTTGCTGTGATAGAAATGCTAGCGAGACAAAAAGGATGCTAAAGTAAATGCTCAGTTATCGCTGCAAAATGGATTATTGTATGCTGTTCCGTTCTGGATCCCGATAATTGCAGTTGCCGTTGGTTAGCTGTCCCTTCTGCCGTTGAATGGCTACAAGGGGCACTAAACTGTAGGGGGCTGGTGGAAAAGTTATTCTCATAAGCACTTGTGTAACATGCTTTCCCCTTTGCCTGCTTCTCCCAGGGAACACAGCTAAAGGAGTGGTAGAGGTGGGGTTTTAACAAAAACAAGTCTCCAGCTGACTTGGTATCTATTCCTCCCCACTGAAAATGGTAGCTAATAGTAGCTTCGTGGGAGGGGAATTAAACTGAGAAAACAGGGTAAGGAATCTGTACCCCTCCCAATGTTGTTGGGCTGATTGGAGCTGTAGCCCAGCAACACCTTGATGACCACAGGTCTCAGGTAGACCTGACGCGGGTGGCGCTGTGATCTAAACCACTGAGCCTCTTGGGCTTGCCGATCAGAAGGTCAGCAGTTCGACTGCACGATGGTGGTGAGCTCCCATTGCTCTGTCCCAGCTCCTGCCAACCTAGGAGTTCGAGAGCGCACCAGTGCAAGTAGATAAATAGGTACCGCTGTGGCGGGAAGGTAAACAGTGTTTCCATGCGCTCTGGTTTCTGTCATGGTGTTCCATTGCTCCAGAAGCAGTTTAGTCATGCTGGCCACATGACCTGGAAAGCTGTGTGCGAACAAACGCCAGCTCCCTTGGCCTGAAAGTGAGATGAGCGCCACAACCCCATAGTTGCCTTAGACTGGACTTAACCATCCAGGGGTCCTTTACCTTTTTACCTCAGGTAGAGTCTTTCCCATCACTTGCTTCCTGGTGCTTTTAGACTGGATTTTCCAAGGACTGACCCTGAGACCTTTAGGAGGAAAAGCATGTGCTCCTGGAGCATGACTGGCATTATGGGGCAGGTGTCACAGAGTTGCCCTCCTGACAGCATAATCAATGCTGCTTAGCTGGGGAAAAGCATTGTAGATTTGTTACAGGGGCACACTGTCAGAGCCAACCCAGTACTCCCAGAAGTGCACCTAAGCAACACTTCCCTTACCACTGCCCTGCCCCTGCCCTTTCCACTGAGCTACTGTTCTTCTCCCTGATCATGTCTGTGATGCACACCAGCAGTTACTTTGAAGAGAAAAGTGAAGTGTTGGAAAATCTGGCCGCAGAACGTTCGCTCTGCATTCAGCTTGGCTAGGAAATCTCAGTGGAGCCACTGCTGGATTTTGATGGACCTTTGGTTATCAATTCACCTCTGACCTGATCCACAGAAGCAATTTCCCCCGTTATTTTCTTTCTCTGACTTGAGACTACTGAAGATAGAAACTGACTACACACATGAGGTTGAGATAATGGGTGGCAATAGCTTGTTCCTTGGGGAGGCAGAGATTTCAGGGCAGGTCTTAGAGAGCAGTAACCAGGCTGATTATTGGGGGGCAGCGGGAAAACCCAGGGGAAGAGAGATGACAGCAGTTTATCCCTCCAGCTGTACCTGTTTACGAGGCACCCTTCTTTTTTCTCCTTATATTTTCAAATAATAATAATAAAGTACTCCTTTTTCCAAAATCACAGTGACGCAGAACTAGGTGGATGTTTTGTGAGGCTCATTCTGATGCAAAGACGGAATGAAGCGGGATCTGAATTTTAGCAATTGTTAGGAGCTGAACATAACATAACCTGTAGAAGTATTTCGCATCAGCCAAACTCTGCTTTACTAAGTGCTGCTGCATAAATCCCTGAAAGTGCACTGAATTTCATTTGTTTTCCTTTTCATCTTACCAAAAAAAAGACTGATGGGTCTTTGTTGGTTTACTTCCAGGTCTCCGGTTTCTTCAGAAGATCAAGGTGAGAATCTATTTTATTTGTCTGCATGTTGTTGTTAATTGTCCTATTGCAAACTCAGCTTGATAAATATGAGTTTTGCTCAGGTTAATTGGATGAGAAGTGATCTAGATTCTTCACCGCCGCTAGCCCTCGGTCTGATTGGGGAAAGTTGGGTGAGCATAATATTTGGCATTTGTCTACCTAGGATATTCAGAAATGATTTCCACTAATCCACACAATGCCTTGTAAGGCAGGCATGAGCATACTTCAGGTGTCTAAGATCTATTTGCTTTGTTTAGTAAATCCCCAAACCAGAACCAGGTGCAAAAGACATAGGACTTTATCTGAGCTTTCTGCTCACACAGTGAGACTTCATTCTCTCCTCTCTGGAGCAGATTTTGAGGGTGTATGGGGAGCTGCAGGTAAGAGGGAAAAAGCAGTAAGTTTTTCCCTGCATGCATACACCTCTGGTGCAAATGGAATGGCAGCACTGGATACAGCCCATACAGTTAGAATTAAAAAAAACAGGTTGCCTCTGAGCATATTCTCACTGAAATACTGGGCAAATAAAGATGGATGTTTGGGTCTTGGGAATGGAACAACAAGGACATACCCATTGGCCTGATTACAGGTAGGTAGCCGTGTTGGTCTGCCATAGTCAAAACAAAATAAAAAAATTCCTTCCAGTAGCACCTTAGAGACCAACTAAGTTTGTTATTGGTATGAGCTTTCGTGTGCATGCACACTTCTTCAGATACTTCAGATTCTTCATTGGCCTGAAGAACTCATGGCTGCCTGTTCCAACAAACAGCAGACTCCCAAGATTCCCATGTTTGTTTTCATCCTGCTGTCTTGGACCCTTTAACACAAGGGTGGGGGAACCTGTCTTCCTTCATCCTCAACCCCGCCAGCATGGTCAGAGATGATGGTAGTTGGAGTCAGCAACACCTGGAGGACCACAGGCTCTTCTCCCTGCTTTAGCCAACACTGGGGCTTTCTGTTGCAAGACTGGGTTTCCTCCTGTTGCAAGACTGAACCCAAGGTCCGCTAATAAGATGGGAAATCATAACTGATACTGCACAGGTAGCAATGTGTTCATTTCAATGCGTCTTGCACAGGAGAAGCTCTTGATGAGCTGTGGCCCAGTTTCTGAGCAGAGAAAGTTCTCCTTTCTTCCAGTCTTTGAAATGTCATTTCACAATGTCAAGAGAGCACACGCTATTCCCTCCCGTTCGGCCACGGCTGAGTGATATGTTTATTATGTTGCATTTGATCCTTGCCAAAACCTGACTTCATTGCCTCTTATTCCCTTGCTTCAGAGGAAACATTACATTTTAATAGGTTGTCCTGGATACCAGTATCATGCTATTTGTCAATGGGCAGTGATTTATTAGCCGGGCTTATAGGTTTTCTTTACATTATCGTATTACTCTGTCATTTTATCTATTAATTGAGTGTCAGGCAGCATATGAAGTGCTTCCTTATGGATCTTCTTGGCTTTAATCTCCAGTATCTGCCCCTACCATCTCCCTTTCCTTTCTGCCTTCCCTGTTTCCCTCCTTTGCACAAATTCCTCTCATGTTCCATTTACCACCTGTGCCTCTGTGACAGGGGACCAGCTCTACAGTTTGATCAATATCCCTAACCACTCCAGAACCATAAAAGCATTTATGAGCTTACTTTGAAATGGAGAATCAAAGCCGCAAGCACTCTTCACCTATCATACCAAGGACATTAAAAGCTTCTGTTTAATGACAGTGAAATAGCTGATTGAGAAATGTATTACAGGGTAGAAGAATGGTTACAGGCGAGAGCCTTTTATGATGCAGCAGGGTCAGAACATTTAGTTCCGATGCTTGTAAATACTGTCTGTCATCCACCAGGAGAGGAATCGCCTTGGAACTTAGCTCTGCCTAGGCTTTGCCCCAATGCCGCAGTGATGGCTTCACTTGGCAAATGGGGGCTGGTTGCAGCAGTCCTACGTGTTTCCCCAGCTGTCCCCTCCAGCAAAGCCGCAGACTTGGATGGGCAAAGCATTTTGGTGCCTGCTCTGTACTCCAAGGTCAAACCCTGTGTCCTGGATCATCTTTGGGGATGATGCTCCCTGGTTCCTCACTATGCTAGCCTGAAGCAGCCTGATGTGCTCCCTGGGTTGTGTTTTCTCAGGCTTAGTGATGATGTGCTGTCACGGGGGCAGTCAAGAAATACAAAAGATTTCTTTCTGCCATCGCTCATTGCATTCTCTTCTCCTTGGGGAAAGGTCATAGCAGGGACAGTCTTTCGTAATCTTTTGTGATGTGGTTCCCCGTGTGAGGTCAACATTTGGCGTCCCTCAGTGGATCTTCTCAGTTATGAATCTTCTCAGTTTTGCACCCCTACAGCTTGGCACCCTGCATAGCAGAACCGCTCACACCACCCTAAATCTGGCACTGGTCATAGCTCAGTGGCACAACATCTGCTTTGCATGCAGAGGGCCCTAGGTCAATCCCCAGCATCTCCAGGTAGGATGGGAGAGACTTCTATCTTCTGGCTGTGAAGAACCCTCAGCTAGGTGGACCAATAGGACCACTCAGGGAATGGCATCTTCCTTTGTTCTTAAATGGTAATCCCAGCAAGCTGAGGATCTCTCTTGGCTTATGGAATAGTTTTTTGGGGGGGGATTCATGGCTCCCCAGATCTCTGTTGGGGGTATGGCAGACAGGAGCAGAGCATTGCTGGTTAGGCAACACATGTCCAAGAATTTAAGAACACCCATTTTCAAACCAAAGCCAGTCTAGCATTTTGTTTCCAATAGTAGCTAGCGAGATGTCTCCCGAAAGCATTAGCACATAGGTAGGCAAACTAAGCCCGGGGGCAGGATCCGGCCCAATCGCCTTCTAAATCCGGCCTGTGGATGGTCCAGGAAGCAGTGTGTTTTACATGAGTGGAATGTGCCCTTTTATTTAAAATGCATCTCTGAGTTATTTGTGGGGCCTGCCTGGTGTTTTTACATGAGTAGAATGTGTGGTTCTATTTAAAATGCATCTCTGGGTTATTTGTGGGGCAAAGGAATTCGTTCACCCCCCCCCCAAAAAAAAAATATAGTCCAGCCCCCCACAAGGTCTGAGGGACAGTGGACCGGCCCCCTGCTGAAAAAATTTGCTGACTCCTGCATTAGCACATGAGGCCACTGCTCTCCTGAAGCTGAGCAGGTCTGAGTGTGGTCAGCACCAGAATGGGAAACCGTCAGGGAATCACAGGTATGCTGCCTTGTGTTGCATAATGGAAGAAAAGTGGGTTAGAAATGTAAATAAACAAAATCATTGGATCTGCTATTGGAGGCTGTGAACAGGAATGTGCCTTATGCCAAGTTAGGAGTATAGCATCTAGATCAAGGGAAGTAATAGTGCCACTGTATTCTGCTCTGGTCAGACCTCACCTGGAGTACTGTGTCCAGTTCTGGGCGCCACAGTTCAAGAAGGACACTGACAAACTGGAACGTGTCCAGAGGAGGGCAACCAAAATGGTCAAAGGCCTGGAAACGATGCCTTATGAGGAACGGCTAAGGGAGCTGGGCATGTTTAGCCTGGAGAAGAGGAGGTTAAGGGGTGATATGATAGCCATGTTCAAATATATAAAAGGATGTCACATAGAGGAGGGAGAAAGGTTGTTTTCTGCTGCTCCAGAGAAGCGGACACGGAGCAATGGATCCAAACTGCAGGAAAGAAGATTCCACCTAAACATTAGGAAGAACTTCCTGTCAATAAGAGCAGTTCGACAGTGGAATTTGCTGCCAAGGAGTGTGGTGGAGTCTCCTTCTTTGGAGGTCTTTAAGCAGAGGCTTGACAACCATATGTCAGGAGTGCTCTGATGGTGTTTCCTGCTTGGCAGGGGGTTGGACTCGATGGCCCTTGTGGTCTCTTCCAGCTCTATGATTCTATGATTCTATGATTCTATGATTCTATGATTCTATGATTCTAGACCACTGACTGACCTAGCTCATCATTGTCTACACTGAATGACAGCGACTCTCCAGATCCCAGGAATCTTTTTCTTACTTGGAGGTACCAGGGATGGAACCTGGGATCCTCTTCATGCAAAGCAGATGCGCTACTGCTGAGCTGTGCCCCTTCCCCTATAGTTGCAAGCTTTAATCCGCAGATGAAACCATTAAAACTTTAGTTGATTGAGCAGTGAATATGAATCTTAATCAGTAAGGCAAACTTTAATTGTTTCTAGACTGCATTTATAACTCACGTTGCACCAGGCACTTAACAACAAAGCTTGAACGCCACATTTTAATTAGTGTGGCTGAGACTTCAGGGCACTCTTTCTCCTTTCTTTTCGGGACTTATTTTGGTTTGGATATATTACTCTTACAGGGAACTTAAGAAAAAAGCAACACTCAAGGCAATCTCTGAGACAATGAAAACCATAGGGACCCCGGTGTGGTTTGGTTTTAAAATCCTCCTTAAAGGCCAGGCAAAGAGGAGAATTTTCTTATGATCCTTTCTCTCAGAAACATCAACATTTTGAGGCTTCTCCCCAACCCGCCCCCCGCCCCCTTGTTTTTTGGAGGTGTCAGGGAAGAGGGCCTGTTTCCCCTCCCCCGCTCCCGCTTTTGCTTCTAATATGGAAAAAGTAATAAAATATTAAACATGAGGTTGTTGTTTTTCTAGTATTGCATTGTAGTTTCTTCCTCCCCCCCTTTTTTTAACTGAAAAAGTTACAAACCGAACATCTCCCTTCCCCGCACTTTTTGCCAACCCAAAGACATTGTTCAGATGTAAGCAATGATAGCAAAGTTTGTGAAAGCACTGAAGTGGAGATAGACTGAAAGTTGCCAATATCAATATGAAGGAGAATGTTAACACAGCCATATATTACGGAATGAGGCAGGTACAGTTTGTCCTGTAGAGTCCTCGTTCCTGTACTGGATGAATGACCATCAGTTCACCATAAAAGTCAGTCTCTCTCTCTCTCTCTCTCTCTTGCCCTCCAGCCACACAAAGTTTTTGCATCAGTTTTTCAGAAGCATTTTAAATTGTTGTTAAAAGCAGGCTTGTTGGTGGTGTTGTTTTTTAAAAAAATGATAATTTAATTGTTTTATCTTGTTTGTAAACCACTTTGCCTTTTCAAAAATATAAAATCAATTAAAGAGGTATGTAAATTTTATGAAATAAATAAAATGTTGGCCTGGGTATATTACAGACATTGCAACGGAGTTGAATTTGTAAGATTAGCAAGAGGAAGGTCCCAAAGGCCGGCGATCCTTAGCCACTTTGCTGCGTGGCCTTTCACACCAAATCAGTGCCCTCAAACTTCTCAGCAGACAACTCTATGGGGCAAGTCTTTCATCCTGCAGTTTGTACAAGTCAAGCCACGCAGCCCTGACTAGGATTTACTTTAGCCGTCAGAACTGATAGCTGACTTGCATTCAGGCTACAGCTTCCCCTTGTCAGAGGCATTGAGGGGAAAAAAAAAAGACAAGACAAACCTATTGCACGGACTGCAATTCCCGTAGGGGCTTTGCTGACAAAGAAACAAGTGTCAAACTCTCAGTTTAAGCAAGGGCTGCCCTGTGGGATATGTGGGAATTCTGAACAGGTGAGTGAAGTGCCACACAGCCCAAGGGAGCCGGTGAGAGAAGCTGAATGGGACAGGCAGATGGTTTGTGGCTTATTTTCTGAGCCTCCTTGATAGCAAAATCTGCAATTCTGGGAAGAATGATGCAGGGTCAGGCAAATCTGAAAGTGTTGAATGGCAATCTGTTTCCAATCCTACTTGAAGACAATGCCTCTTCCCAGTTTTTGTCTTATTCTGTGATGCCGGAATTTGGGTTATAATTCTGATCCTGCGTTCTTATATGGCACTCGTGGGAGACAGCCTGGCAAATTCAGGTTGTGCAGATCTTGCGCAAGAAACCTGCTCCTCCCAAAGATCTGATCTTTCGCGATAAGGAAAGCTATCTTCACAAACAAATCGGGATGAATGCTTAATAAACAGGTCATCTGGAGGTGCCCTGGCTTGCAAGTAGCTCAAAGTCACACAGGGAATCTCTTGTAAATAGCTTCCATGGTTAGTAAAGGTAAAGGTAAAGAGATCCCTGTCCATCAGGTCCAGTCGTGACCGACTCTGGGGTTGCGACGCTCATCTTGCTTTATTGGCCGAGGGAACCGGCGTACAGCTTCCGGGTCATGTGGCCAGCATGACTAAGCCACTTCTGGCAAACCAGAGCAGCGCATGGAAATGCTGTATACCTTCCCGCTGGAGGGGTACCTATTTATCTACTTGCACTTTGACGTGCTTTCGAACTGCTAGGTTGGCAGGAGCTGGGACCGAGCAACGGGAGCTCACCCCGTCGCGGGGATTCAAACCGCCGACCTTCTGATCGGCAAGCCCTACGCTCTGTGGTTTAACCCACAGCGCCACCCGCGTTCTCCATGGTTAGTAGCCCCATATAAAGGCAGTCTCACTGAATGAGCACAGCAAAAACAAGGAGGCTCAGGCAGCCCTTCAGACAAAGGAAAAAGAAGGAATCTCAGTCTCCAGTCAAAAGCATTCTGAGTGGGCCAGCAGTTTGATCTTTTTCGTCCTTAAATTTTTATTTATCTTTTTTGTTTATATACATTACATCAATTATTTAATCATAGTTTTAACAGTTTTAACATTTTCAGTTTCGACTCCCTTTCCCCTCTTTCTGCGGTTCCTTACATTTTTGTCCTTTCCTGCATACTCCAAGTTGCCTTCACTTATTCTTTTTAATCGTCTATTCTCATCTATATCTCATCTATATTTCTAAAACTGCAGGTTTTTATAATAATCCTGCCAATGTCTTGATCTGTTTACAATTTGTAAATACTCAATAAACTACTTCCATTCCTTTCTAAAACGTTTGTTGTCTTGATTTCTTATTCTTCCAGTAAGTTTTGCCCTTTCTGCATATTCCATTAGTTTCTGTATCCAATCTTCTTTCGCTGGGACCTCTTCATCCTTCCACTTTTGGGCAAATAACATTCTTGCAGCTGTAGTCACATACATAAATAAATTTCTATACTGTTCGGGTAGTTCTAATCCTATAATTCCCAAGATAAATCCTTAAACTCTTTTAATTTAAACTCTTTTAATTTAAGTTCTCCACTCTCCTCTCTTAGCAAATTTCTATAAGTCGCGCAACTTTCCATCATATTTTTCTTTTTCACCACTATGGCTTCCAAAGGTGAAAGCCAAAGTGGTGTTTTATTCTCAAATAAGTTTTTATATTTATCCCATATTCTATACATTTCCCCCCTAATTATATGGTTTGCGAAGGCTTTATGTACTTTTGCCTTTCCAAAGCACAAATAAGTGTGCCAACCAAAAATATTATCATCACCTTCCAAATCTAAAGTATGTGGATTCTTCAGTAGCAACAGACAAGATGCTTCATAATATAATCTCATATCCCGTAGGGAGAAACCTCCTCTTTCTTTTGTGTCTATCAGTATTTAATATTGTATTCTCAGTTTTTTTCCCTTGTCAGATATATTTATAAATATCTTTTTGCCATTTGTTGAAGCAAACTGTCTTGCTGATCACCGGTATTGATTGAAACAAAAATAACATTCTTGGTAGTACATTCATCTTTATGGTCAACATTCTACCCAGCAACGAAAGTTTCATTCTACTCCATATTTGCAAATTTCTTTTAATATTCTCCCATGTTTTCAGATAATTATCTTTATACAGCTGTAATCTGTTAACCATACACCTAAATACTTAACCTTCTTTTCAATCTTTAGACCTGATATATTTTGCAATTTATTTTTACTCTCATCATTCATGTTTTTTACCAGGAGCTTGGTTTTATCTTTATTAATTTTAAGACTTGCTATTTCTCCATTTTTTCTATCTCTTCTAATGTTTTCGGAATTGACTCTATTGGTTCTTCTACAGATATCACTACATCATCACCAAATGCTTTTAATTTGTATTGTCTCTGTCCCACCCTTATTCCTTTAATTTCTTGATTCCATCTTGTGTGGTGTAGTGGTTAAGAGCGGTAGACTCATAATCTGGGGAACCGGGTTCGCGTCTCCGCTCCTCCACATGCAGCTGCTGGGTGACCTTGGGCTAGTCACACTTCTCTGAAGTCTATTAGCCCCACTCACCTCACAGAGTGTTTGTTGTGGGGGAGGAAGGGAAAGGAGAATGTTAGCTGCTTTGAGACTCCTTCGGGTAGTGATAAAGCGGGATATCAAATCCAAACTCTTCTTATTCTTTGCATCAAAATTTCTAAAACTAATATAAACAATAAAGGTGACAGCAGACAACCTTGTTTAGTGCCTTTAGTTATCTTACAGTTCTCAGTCAATACGTTATTTACTATCAATTTTGCTGATGGTTCTGTATACATTGCCTTAACTCCTTTTATAAAAGTTTCTCCACAGCTCATATATTCCAAAACTTTAAACAGGAGACATTATCAAATGCTTTCTCTGCATCTAAAAACATTAAGGCTGCTTATTTTTTTGCATTTCTCACTTCTAAGTATTCAATTAGAACCAAAGAGGGTCAAGAAGCCCTTCAGACAAAGGAGAAAGGAGGAATCTCAGTCTCCAGTCAAATGCATTCTGAGCGGGCCAGCAGTTCTTGCAATTAGGAGTGAAAGCATTTGCATACGAAGCCTTGATTAGCCTTTCACTCTGCGTTTGCTTTTAAATGTGCCATTACTCAATTGCTCTTCTCCCCTTGCCAGCATAACAGTGTTTTAATGAAGTGCATGGGATAGCCAGCCAAAATCGTACTCTCTCCACTCACACATCTCCTTCATCTTCCTGCTCCTGTAATCCCTCCCCAACCCCCATCTTTCTTTCAGCTTGACAACTATTTTCTCCCTTTTCATCACTTCCAAAAGTGGCATCAACTTGTCATTGGGTTAGTTTTCTTCTTCTTTAAATGGTTGTCTTACAGAATACACTGGAGAAGCCAGCGAGTCTGGCGCTCTGGTTGCTCACAGCTTTTCTTAGACCAGGGCTAAGAAAAGAAACCTGTGGCCCTCCAGGTACTGGTGTTGGACTCCAACTCCCATCAGCCCCAGGAAGCACAGTGAGGGATGATGGGAGTTGTAGTCCAACAACAAATAGAGGGATGATGGGAGTTGTAGTCCAACAACAAATCGAGCACCACTGGTTCCCAATCCTTGAGTTAGACAACAAAACTGTCACTCTACACCTTCACAATGAGGACCTTTTCACATGTTCTGTAGGCTCTGTAACCCTCTGCACAGGTTTACAGGAAGCAACAGCCAATCCTGGTACTCAGATGGTACTCATCTGTATTGATACATATGTGCCATTCACACATTAAATTGCTAGGTGTACACCTAAGCAACCTAATGTTGAATTGGCCCCCATCTCTACTTTGCAGGTTGGCTCATCTATCCAGTACTGTCTGTACTGACTGGTAGCAGCTCTCCAGGATGTCTTTACCAGCCCTATCTGGAGATGCCAGGGATTGCTCTTGGGACCTTCTGCATGCCAAGCATGGTTCCCCATTCATTTGAACGCACAGAAATAAATTCTTTTTTTTTAAAAAAAATAAGAATAAAATAAAAATAAAGAATAAACATATGCACAAATTCTTCCTGCATTTTCATTTCTTTTTTAGATGTAAGGTACTATATTTACTTTGCTTGAATTATTCTGGTTTTATGTAAGCCACTTTGTGTTCTGTGTGTAAAAAGGCTGAGCAAAAATTAGCAAAACAAATAAAACATTCCACTTGGGGGAAGATGTGGTATAGCTGTGCTCTGGGCTGCAATCTTATACTCGCTTACCTGGTAGTAAGCTCCATTGAACTAAGTGAGGCTTACTTCTGCGTATGCATGTATGGGATTCAGTGGCGTAGTGTGGGGTGCAGGGGGGCCGGCCGCACCGGGCGCAACATCTGGGGGGGGGCGCTTGCACTGGCAGCTCTCTGCCCCTACTAAAATCCATGGGTTAGGGGGCGCAAATTACTTGCCTTGCCCCGGGTGCTGACAACCCACGCTACGCCACTGATGGGATTGCACCATTGTAAGCCCCCTCTTTTGTTGTCTTGCCCCCCCCATTTTAAACACTTTCTGGCTTGCTACTGTTCATCTAACAAGAGAAAGGGAGAGGAGTTGGGGCGGGGAGAGTCTTTCTTTCATCTATCCTTGTTGAATGAAGACTACAGGAATAAAGGAAACGCTCCATTTATCAGGTCCGCAACTGTAGTGTGATGGCTTTAAGACATTGCTATTTCTAAGAATAGAAATGTTATTTGAGGCACTGTCTCAAAACAATGGCTTATATCAAGAGGTTATAAATTGTAGTCCCACAAAATGTCTCTGCCTTTTATCAGTTCAAGGTATGCCTATGAATGTTACGAGTTGTATTCATTTGCAAACATTTTCACTAAAAGTATCAGTTAATTTTAAAAATAGCAACTTTTAAAGTAAAGCTTTAAGATAAAGTTTAAAGCTTTGGACTCAGCTACATTGGCAAAGAAAAAATGCTTTATGTGCATTGTTTATGCATTCTAACACCGTGACACCAGGCGGCGCTGTGGAGTTCCATTTTTGTCAACCCGATTT
Source organism: Podarcis raffonei (assembly GCF_027172205.1). Lineage (NCBI taxonomy): Eukaryota > Metazoa > Chordata > Lepidosauria > Squamata > Lacertidae > Podarcis > Podarcis raffonei. The sequence continues at coordinate 55,422,728 of NC_070611.1, forward strand.
CTCATGCAAAGTTTGCAACACATTTAACTGAGACGCTTCTTTGATACCTCTAGATCCAGCCTATATTAAGAATGCTCACTACTGAAAGGGAATAACTGGAACAAGAATGTGACATACTGCGGAATTCAAACTTTTGACCTCAGATTTAAATGATAATGTTTCAAGACACTGCACTACAACCCCAGAACTGATAAACTGACCCCTCTGGGTTAGTTTAGTTTTGGTTAGTTTAATATTTGGTTGGTTTAATCTGTGTCACCTACCTTAAGCAAACTGGGGTCACCAACTTGGTGCCCACGAGCACTGTGGCTCCCAAAAAGGCATTCACTGGTGCCCCGGACAGCTTCCCAAGACTCTGAGCTTTCGTTTAAAAAGAAGGAGCAAGTATCTCAGCCTGGATAGCTGAGTTGGTTACAGCATGATGCTGATAACACCAAGGTTGCAGGTTTGAATCCTGTATGGGATGGCTGCCTATTCCTGCATGTCAGGGGGTTGAACTCGATGATCCTCAGGGTCTCTTCCAACACTGCAATTCTATGATTCTAGCTCTCATAGAAATGAAGTTATGGAGTAAGAAAGGCAGGTACCTTCTAAGCAATTTATGTGAAACGAATGTTCTGTGGCCACCTTGTATATTTTCCCTGGTACTGAGGAATGCTCCCTGATGCTATTAGTAGCAGAATCACTATTTGTGTGTGATCAGTATTGTGTGATTTCCACAATCAGGACCAGCAAGACATAGCTGATGTCTGATGGTTGCGGGTGGTTGTTTCTTATTTTGTGTTATTCCTCACTCCCCATGACAGCCATTTTATGACTGGTGCCTACAGCGCACTCTCAAAATTCAAAACGTGCCCACTGATCCAAAAAGATTGGCGACTTCCAGTTTAGTGCATGCTCACATGTGAAGTGGAAATATTTATGGGGACTATGAGAGCCACATCTTGTACCCACCATGTATGCTTTCATTGCAGTTTTAAAGTCTCCTCTGCAGTGCTGTGTTGACATGAAATTACTGCAGTTTAGGGTTGCTTTTGTAGACTGATTGGAAAAAAAGGAGAAGGGAAAGCTGTGCTAGAGCTACCAGCCAAATAGGTAACTGTGAGAGCAGTTTTCCAGAGCTATGCAATGCTTAAATGTTTTTTTTAAAAATAAATAAACAGCAGCAGCTCTAGGGCATTGGCTTGTTGTAAATTACAGGGAACAGAACTTATTCTTTCAGTCCAACATCTGTTGCCAGTGTCCCAACATTTCTGAAAGAGAGAGTCTGTTTCTTAACAATGCCGGTTGTGCAAGGTTTACCTAATTGACAGGGGGGGTTGGGGTTTTTTTTTTTTTACACTGGCAGCTTCAGCAAAGAGCACAAAGGTTTAAAAATGCATAGAAAAGCAAGTTACCTCTTTCATCCTCCCGGCTTCTCCCTGCTAGAAGAATGGAAGTCTATTGATGATCTAGCCAGCCCAGAGAAATGCGCCGTGTTGCCAACGTTGTATTTTGCCAGTTTGTTAGATGGGTAGAAGCCTTAGGTCTGCACTTTTGTCAGTCACACAAGGTTTTCTGTGGATTGTGTGTGTGTGTGTGTGTGTGTGTGTGTGTCTGTGTATAGCAAATCCACTTACCCAATCAAAGAGCACTAAAGCACTTCTATTTCTTGCTGCAAATGCTCATCTTAGGGAAAAGTCAAGAAAATAATGACTTGGTCTCCGTGTTTGTTGAATGGAATAATGGTTGGTGACATCTTCAAGGCCTGGAGATACTTTATGGCATGATAAAACGTGTGCATAATTCATGCTCTGTATTGTGAGGCAGCAACACTTGTCGCCCTCTGAATAAATGCATATTTAAAGGCCTCCTTTCGCCCATAATTGCACATTGATAGTGCCAGCCAGATTCTTTTTTCCTAGAGCTGAGAGCCAAGCCAATTTTCAACGGTTTGAAGCCTGAGTTGCAACCATGCTCACATAGTTTAGAACCCGGGGGTGGGTGAGGGGCAGTGAGATTACCTGGGGGCAGTGCTACAAGGCAAGTGAAGAGACAGGAGGGGGGCAGGGTGTAAATGACCTTTGAAAAAGCTGGTATCAACTCCACCAATCTTGTTGAATTGTTTAGGCTAAACAGTTTTAATTGAATTGCAAATAAATGTGCAATTTATGATTACTGCTTTGAATTTCATTGTGTTGTTAGCTTCCTTAGTCGGTCGTGCAAACCACTATTCTGAATAATGAACGGCCTCCCTCGGGAGGCTGTGGACTCTCCTTCCTTGGAGATTTTTAAAGCAGAGGTTGGATGGCCATCTGTCACAGATGCTTTAGCTGAGATTCCTGCATTGAAGGGGGTTGGACTAGGTGAATCTTGGGGGTACTGTAGAACACTACAGTTCTATGATTCTGTGAGTCAGGGCAGATAACAAATGGACGGCCACTCACTTTCCCAACAAAAAGGAATGGTATCACCAGAAAAGAGGACTCTGATTTGCGTAAAACTCGCAGGTGCTCATTTATATGTATACATGTATTACGTCTCTATAGAGTACGCGCAGGGCATCTCAACATAGTGGAAGAGACAGTGGCAGGGCAGCTGGGTTGCCTGTTCAGCCTGCTGTCCAGGGCTAAAGTGTTGATGGGCAACTTCAAGGCTCCGCTCTCCCTTCTTAAGGTTCTTTCTTTTTAAGCTGGACCTGGACTCACTGGTGGAGAAAGAGGGGGGCGGGGGGGAGAGCACCGCCTCCAGCAGTGCGATCCCGGTGGGGTGACATCGCGGCTACCACACTGGGTACCACACCCCCACAGGCGGCGCACCACGCCCCCATAATGTGTGCCACACCCCTGCGGGTGGTGCGCAATGCCCCGGGACACACACCAGCCATGCCCCCGCCTGCTCTCTGTCCCCTCCCCCAGTGCCAGAGTATAAAGCTCCACCACTGCCTGGATTGGGCAGCCCTTTAAAAAGGGAATCCCTACAAAAAGAGGACTGCCCACTGTACAATAGGACACAAAGCCACCCTTTCTGGCAATCAATATTCTAAAACAGGGATCAGCAACTTTTAGGGGGTCTGGGGGTGCATAAGCAAACTGGAGAAATTCTTGCAGGCATCACACACCGACATGCATACCCACAACCAAGGACTGAGAATACTTTTTAGGTGTGTGTGTTTGTATGTGTGTGTAAGGTTCAGTATCCCCCTCGTACCCTACCCTGAAAATTGCTTCCACACTCTTCTATAGGAGCTTGCCTTCTACCACTTAGGGCTGTTTCCCCACTGTAGTGTCCAGTTGCTGATGAAAAGCAAGTGGAATATTCTATACAGGGACGAGATGTTTTTGTTCATGGCCAGCAGAGGGAGTAAAGTTAACACTTCCAGGGATGCTTGTAATGGATGAATAGCTCTATTATTGTTTATATGAGAAATTTTCATTTGGGTTTTAAAATCCCAATGTATTGACAGCTCCATCCCTCCTTCGGAACTGCACAGACAAAAACAGAAATAATGAAGGCTAAGAATGCAAGCTGAGTTTTATGGATTTATGGATCCGTGCTTCCAGTGTGAGAAAACAGGTTGCATGTGAATTGTTGCTTTGAGGTCTCCTAGCAATGTCTTAATAGATAACAATTTATAAAAGTTTAGCAATACAATCTGTCATAAATAAATGCGCTAATAAATAATACTTAACATCAGTATAGTGATTTCAAAAGTTCAAAACACTCTACATGCATTGGCCAGTTGAAATCCTTACAACTGTCCTTTCAGGTAAATGAAGTATTGTTGACCCCCATACGGCTGATAGGCAGACTGAGGCTAGAGGAAAAGAGCTTGCTTAAGACTATCTAGTAGACTGTCTGGCAAAGGCAAGAGTAGAACTGGAGCTCTCGTGATTCGCATCTCAGTCTCTTAACCACCATGCTATACCAGTTTTACATGCCCTCTAACATTTCTCCAATGAAAATAGGGACGTCTCATTCCACAATGATAATTTTACTATTTATACCCTACACATCTTATTGAGTTCTGTTTTAAGATGCAGGTGGCGCTGTGGTCTAAACCACTGAGCCTCTTGGGCTTGCCGATCAAAAGGTTGGCGGTTTGAATCTTCGTGACGGGGTGAGCTCCCATTGCTCGGTCCCTGCTCCTGCCAACCTAGCAGTTCGAAAGCACACCAAAAAGTGCAAGTAGATAAATAGGTAAGGTAAATAGCGTTTCCGTGTGCTGCTCTGGTGCCAATGTTCCATTGCGCCAGAAGTGGCTTAGTCATGCTGGCCACATGACCCAGAAAAACTGTCTGCGGACAAACGCGGGCTCCCTCGGCCTGTAAAGCGAGATGAGCGCCGCAACCCCAGAGTCGTTCGCGACTGGACTTAACTATCAGGGGTCCCTTTATCTTATAAAGCAGCAATAAATAATTTTGGAAGTAGAGTTTCCACAAGTAGACTTGAAGAAGTTGCTTGGCTGAACCTGCTGGAGGTATAGTATCTGCTGAACAGGAAAAGATTCTCTCCTCTTACACACACCCTTTTTATTCATTTATCTGCCCCTTTAGAAACAAACAAACAACCCCACAATACCCAGCAAAGCAACACATGTGTCCCAGTTAATAGAGCTGCTGGGTGCTTTTCGGAAAACCTGTAAATAAGTTGTCATGAAATCTGCCTTAAGAGTTACTGTAGTTTTATTGGTTGTCTTATAACCCTTTTGGTTTGGATGTTACATTTTCCTGTGCTGCACATGGGAGATGAAGTGAGGAAATGTTCCTGAAACTCTTACACAAAAGTCTGATGCAAGAAGCATTTGAATCTTGTATCGCAAACATAGGCTCTCTGAGTGAGCAACACTGCTTAGTTTCTTTGCTTGCGTCCTTCAGTTCTTCCTGCAGTGATTTCTTTCTTTCTCCCTCTCCCTTTTACACATTTGTGGTGTTATTCCTGGAGTAATAATGAGCTCCTTGTGGAATTCTCTCCACGGAGGTGCCAGCCCAGCGCTGCACAGAGAAAATTCTCTGCCAATTTGCTTGCACTTCTTCATTTTTCAGACTCCAGTCAAGGCGAGGGTTTCTAGTCAGGAATATGGTGGTGCTAGAGTCAGTTCCGTTTCTGCACTAGGCAAAGGTGATATTTGGGGGAACCGAAATAATTTCAATTCTCATCTAAAGGTCAATCCATCAGAACTATACATCTTTAAACAATAAGTGAACTGACACACCTTTGAAATTTGTATTTTTACAGTTGACCTTTGAAGTTCATTGGGTTGTGGTGCATGAGAGGGTCTTCACTGTGATGGCCTCTGGGTTGTGATATGCCCTCCCTGCTAAGTTGTGTCTCACCCCATCACTGGCTGCTCAAGATACATATTTTTGCAGAGCATAACTCCATCTGCAGAGTTTCTGCTTGCTCTTTGATACAGTCTAAGTGATGACTTAGTGTTGACCTTGAATGTAACCCACCTTGAAACTGCATGGTGATGGGCCAACTATAAATCAGAGATAGGGCTCCTCAGTCCCAGAGTTCAAATGCAGCCCCCCAACCCTCTCCATCCATCTGGCTCCCATGACTATTCTCAAGCCATGTTCCCATGCTACCCTCCTCAACTATCCTGCTCCGAACCCTCCTCAATTGGTTTACTCCTGGCTGGAATATACCACTGAATTATGATTGTGCCTCTTTCTTGCCTGGATAGAGCATGAAGAGAGAGGAGCATGAAGTGTGGCTGTACTTAGGAACATCTGACTTTTACTGTACCATGATAAGAGTCGCACCTGTGGCTCCACCCACTTTTTGTGGGGACCCCACCCCCACTGGCATGTGGTGCTTGGGAGGTTGCACATGAGGGAATGTGGCTCTTGTGGGTGAAAAGGTTCCCCACTCCTGCAAATAACTGATTGGATTATGTATAACTGATCCTTTATATATGGATATGGTTTCTTAGAAAGATAGGAAGCTGCCTTATACTGAATCAGACCCTTTCTTCTTCTTCTTCTTCTTCTTCTTCTTCTTCTTCTTCTTCTTCTTCTTCTTCTTCTTCTTCTTATCATTCGTTGCCGAGTAAGATTGTCTTCCATGAACATGGTCTTAACTTTGAGTCGTTAAGTGACTGTGGAGGCCAATTCTGGATCCACACGTCCTTCCACAATGGGGACATAGGTTTCCGGGTGGGAGTTGATCACGTTCAGGGTTTTCCAAGCATGCCTTCCTCTTAGTGCATTTCTCCCTTTCGTCCTGAGTTTGAGCATCTTCAAAGCCCATGACACCTTTGGTAAAGGCTGTTCTCCAATTGGAGCGCTTTCAGGCCTGTGTTTTCCTTTTGTTGGTGTTTATACTACATTTTTAAAGATTTGCCTTGTTGACCACCAGCATTATGCTTTTTACAGTTTGGAATAGAGTAGTTACTTTGGAAGACAATAATCAGGCATACTCACAACATGACCAGTCCAACCAAGTTGATGTTGAAGAATCATCGCTTTGACACTGGAGATCTTTGCTTCTTCCAGTACACTGGCATTATTTCGCCTGTCTTCCAGGTGTTGTGCCAAAATTTTCGTAGACACTGTTGCTCCATCTAGCTCAGTGCTGTCCACACTGACAGGCAGCAGCTCTCCAAGGTTTGGGGCAGGCAATATTCTCAGCCCTACCTGGAGATGCCAGGAATTGAACCCAGAACCTCCTGCTGGCAAAGCAGATGTGCCACAACTGAGCTATGGCCTTCCTTGAATTGAAGCCTTCTGTAAGAATCCCTTACTGGTTAAACACGTCACTAAGCACCTTTTAATGCATTACATTGGTTGGTGTACCCCTAAATATGTAAAGTGTTTATGTGGCAAGTGGATATTTGAAAATATTTGGGTTATACAGGTACATTCACCAGAGTTCTGGTAATTTCAGCAACTCCTTGCACTCGGGGCAAATATGGGATTGGTGCTACATAATGTGTGAAACAGGGTCCGATGTGATGAGACGATTTTCAGGGTCAGACTTTGGCAATCTTCTGTAATATGTCATCTTGTGCAAGGCCAAAATTTGGTGCCCTGAAATGGATCTTCTTAATTATCGCTCCTCTCAAATTTGCACCCCCTCGGCTCGATGCCATGTGCAGGAGAACTGACCGCACTGCACCAAATCCAGAGCTGCCATTTTTCACAAGTGAGAGAAAAGAGAGAGAGGATCTTTTGGAAGTTCATATGCAGCTTGTACAACATGTGATGCTTTTTGATGCAGAATAGAATATGGAACAAGATGTAGGGTTGCTGCTTCTGCTACTGTTGTTTTTACATTTGCAAATATGTGTTGATTTAAGTTTCAGGTGAGAAAATGCTCTTAAATCTAAGTTGCAATGCATAACAGTGGCCTGGAAAGGTCATGCCTGTAGAATATAAGGCCTTTGGGGCGAGCCTCTTATTTTGTATTAATTATCACAATCGGGCAACATGACTGCATTTGTGTCAAGAATGATTATTAATGCTAATGTCCTCTTTTTGTTCTTTGCAGCACTTTTACAGTCAGTAATAGCTGGTGATTTTCTAAAAGTAAGTAAAAGAAGTTCTGATGCATCCTCATTTATATTTCCTATACCCCTTACATGGCTGTTGTTATTACCATTCATTTATTTATTTAATACAAGTTTTTATATCTCAAGGATGATCAACCAAAAAAGGGATAAAAAATAACTAAAAATGTAAACATGGAGAAATAGAACAACCCCCGAAAGCCAAAGAATCTATGAACAGGATTAAAATGGCTGGTGGGCTAGCTTACATTTGCATCTAAATATTTGGAAAATTAAACCAGGACATGGGCACCAGGCAAACCTCACTGGAGAGAAGAACTGGGGCACCATCACCATAAAGCCTCACCTTACATCAGCCTTTGTCAAACTGGCTTGGCCTGATGGGAGTTGTAGTCCAAAATATCTGGAGGGCACCAGGTTGGCAAAGGCTGCCTTAGATGATGGGGGCACTAGCAGGAGGTCCTCTAGTCAAGTGGTACCTCAGTTTTTGAGCATCTCAGAAGCCGAACGTTTTGATTTTTGAACGCCAAAAGCCTGGAAGTAATTGCTTCTGTTTTTGAATGCACCTTGGAAGTCGAACAGTTTCCGTTGTGTGTTTTTCAATTTTTCCTATTGAACTTGCAGCCAGCCCTTTGTGCCTCGGTTTTCGAACATTTCGGAAGTCGAACGGTCTTCCAGAATGGATTATGTCCAAGAACCAAGGCACCACTGTATATGGGTGCTTTGACCCTAAGCTATGAAAGGTCAAAACAGCACTTTGAACTGGGCCCAGAAATGCATTGGGAGTGAGTGCAGTTAGAATAGTCCAGGCACAGTCTTTTCATAATGGCCATTCCCATTCTGCATTAACTTATAATTTCTGAACAGTCTTCAAAGGCAGTCTCACATATAGAGCATTACAGTAGTCTAGCCTGGAGGTTATCAAAGCATGGATAACTGAGGCCAGGATAATTTGTTATCCTTCTTCAAACTCCAAATGGATACATATCTGATCACCAAATGCCAACTAGAATCACTTCTAGAACAAGAGATCTCATCGAGTGCAAGTATGTACATAAGTATTTTTTTAAGCGCCTTCCACAGTCATCTCAAGGCAATGTACAAAATGTAGCAAAAGCAGCTAGAAAACAGTTTAAAACAAAACGGAAAAGATCAGCAGCTCAGAAAAAATAGCAAGTGGATAACCATGACAGAGACCTATTCATTCTGTTGGAAAAGCTTGTTGGAAGAAAAATGTCTCCTATCACATCTGGAAATCTTTCATGCCTCCGATAAAATAAAGTAATACCTACAAGGCCTTATCCTGCACAACACACCCACCCTCTAGTATACCGAGTTACTTTATAAGCTGAAGAATTACTATTAAATGCTAAAGGCTCACAATTTCCCCAAGAGACTAGTCTTAGCAATACTACAACATCCAAACACTCCTAAACGCATAATTCAGTGCAGATGCAAGTAGCTACCCATGTAAGTAACAGGCACCACAGTCTATCATCTTATGATTTGATGTATGGCCAGTCTAATAGTACATTAGTTTCTGCTCTCCTTTGCACTTCATTGCAATTTCAGTATTTGCTGTGAATGCAGTTCAGATATTAAGCAGGTTCCAGGAATGCCAAGCCTCTCCTATATCTCTCCTGTCGGGGTAGAAAGAGAAGGGTTTTTCCCCCTCCCCAACTCCTGTCATTATGCTGCTTATGTCTGTCATTGCATTACCTGTTTTTCAATAACTAAGGCACATTTCAGAGGTTACATTTTTTCTGATCAAGGGATCACTGCCATAAATGCCGTTATGCCGTTATTGATTCTCTTACATTTATATCCCACCTTTTGCCTGTCATGGAACAGAAAGTGATGCTCCTAAACAGACCCAAATCTGCTTAGCTTGGAAGTTTTATGTGCCTTCTGACCACAGACTAGGATTTTTATTCGTCCACACAAGAATTTGAGGTGGACTGTGCCATGAGAACTTCTGACTTCTGGATAATTGCAATCCATGAATTGGAGCTGGCTCAGTGCTTAAAAATGTTCTCTTTGTGACGCCTGTGAAATGTCCCAGGAGACACATTTTGGTGAAGAACGTAATATAAGAATCAAGTCCTGCATCCTGTTCTCACAGTGGCCAAGGAGATACCTATGGAAGGCTCACAAGCAGGACAAAATATAGACCTACCAGGCCTCTGTAAGCAGCTCCCAGGACTCTCTCCACCCCACATTTCTCACAAGCCCATCTCCATGCCCTCCTCAATCGCTCCTATCTGCCTGGTATGCGTGCAACTCACTCATCACAGTGACAGCTAATGTGTGCAGCAATTTTCTATGACCATCGCATGCAAACCAGTTCTCAGGACTTTCACTGGCCTAGGGAGGATGGGCTCTTATGCTGAAGGTTATTGGGGCTTCATCTGATTGTTGGCTTATTCAGAGAGCCCTGTGCTGTGTGTTGAACTCCTGACAATCAGCTGATGGGCAGAGCTTCAAAGTTCATTGCAAAGGCTTTTGCAGGTGCTACCCATCAGGTGATCTGTGGTGCCTGCAAACCCCTTTTCAGCCCAGCTGGAACTTTACCTACTCGTACCAGACATCATATATGATCCCTGGTGCAGGACAGGTGAGTGGTGGCTTGTCCTAAATGGCCTGGTGGACCAAATGGAGAGACATGGTGGGACCAAATAGGCCAATGGGCCAGAGGTTCCTCACCTCAGTTACAAACAAATTTAACACAAAGTTAATAGGCCATTGTCCAACCTATTTTACATTACAGTGTAAGGCATTCATGAAATGCTATTAAAGATACTTGCTTATTTCTCCATTGCTCAGAGCTGAATCTGGAAGCCCAGCAAACATTTGCCTAACAGCTATTTCTGTTTTAGCAATGCAATTTGTTTAATGCCACGTCTGCAAAAGGAAACCACAACTTTGCATTATTTAGACTTTTCTCTATGCATTTATCTTCCAGTTCATAGACTGCTGCAAAAAAGGAGCTAATCTGTTAATCCAGGGACCTGACCACTGTTCCTTGCTTCACCACGCAGCCAAGACTGGGCATGGCGAGATTGTGAAGTACATCCTAGACCATGGTGAGTGAGGGGGTGGGTGCCAAGCTCTTCACATTCAAGGGGCGTTATTGGCTCTGATTAATTACCTGATTGGAAGGCACGGGTGTAAAAAATCACTCTGTCTAGCCCTTCCTCTGGCAAAGTGCACAGACAATAGCTTTTCAGACGCTTGGTAGTGGTATTGTAGAATCATTATTGCCAGTGATGCAAACATGTGTTGGTTTGTGTCTCATCACAAACCTTATTTGTTCAATAACAACATGATGAACTAACACGGCACTGAGAAAGAGTTTCACCGATGTTGCCTGCAGGCCTGGGACACTGGAAGGAGAGCAATAAGCACAATCTTACTCTCCCTTCATGCAACTGATGCATGAATAGGGATAAAGTCTCTGGCCAACTGGTTTCGTATGATCCCTTTGGAAAGGCTGAAGCATATTGGCACTTCTTCAGTAGATAGTCATACATTTTGATGTGGTGCTTTGATGACCTTAGCAGCAGGTCTATTTCACCCATTTGAAGGTGGTGGCCTCAGTACATGCCTCTGAAGAACATGGGATGAGGGACCAGAGCTTCAAGGGGAAAAAATAATGGGGGATGGGGAGGTTGCATTTATCTTCTATTAGTGATGTGCTCAATGGCATCTGCTTGGACTTCCTTTCCAATGAATTTTTTAAAGGAAAACTCTGGGCTCCCTTGCAGCAGTGCAGGGCTCTTTGCAGCCTGGGAGATGCTTTTTGACAACAACGTACAAAGTAGCATGTTGATAAACACAGACCTGGGATCCTTCCATTGCTTAGTTTCTCTTGCAAGTTGCTAGATGACCAGGGAACCATATGAATCATCTCAGTTTGGTTTGTGTATTGAGGTTCCTCCAGATCAAACACACAGCCCTTATTATTAGTGCAGCCACATAAGCAGAATCAATTGTATGGGTCTCCGCCACCTGCCAGCTCCCACCCACGGGATTGCATATTCACACATGACATAGATGGATGGGATATTGCCATGGAGAAATGCATCTCCCGTAGCTTGGAGTGCATGTGAAGAGGGTCTGAGTAACTGCATTATTCTTGGTTGGAAGACAGAGGCTTAATGTTGTCTGTGTTAAGAAAGAGGGTTGATTGGGAAGGAGGGGATTGCATTTATGGGTGCCATGTTGTTTGGAAATCTGGCTGAAATGGGAACCTCTTTTATCTCCTTGTGAGGGGGCAGATGCCTGATTTTCCACATCTTCGCCCCACCTTCTTGGCCCACATACACACAGCACCATAGGGATTTTGATGTGCTTTGCTTCCTGTGAAACCACCAGTGTGTGTGTTTGTGTATGTGGTGCAGCTAAAGGCAGGATAAAGGGGAAAGAATTATGAATTTGAGACGGGCTGACAATTGGAGCTGTTAAGGACAGACAGTGGTCCCCACAGGGCACCCTCCTGTTGCTTTCCCCTTCTGAGCTCTTTTCAGGCGAGATTCCCCTCGCCATTCTTCCTTTAATTCCCTGATCCTTTTCTTCACTTCTCCACCTCCCTGCACATTTCTCTCTTTCTCTTTCCCCGTTTTGTTTTTATTTCCCCATCCCTCCCTGCTGTTTTCCATGATAGAAATCTCACTCATGCATTTCCCTTCCGGATTTCCATTGGGTTAGTTGGCACTCCCTTTCTCCTTGCCTTCCCGCCCCGCTCCCCCCCCCTTTCCTTTGCTCCTTGTCCCTGGGTAAAAGCAGCCAGCTCCCTGCTGTGGCAGGATGACAGTGCCACTAGCTTTCCCCAGTGCCAGCCTTTCCCACATCTGTGCAGCTTTTGTCCTGAGCCAGAGGAGGATTTGGAATGGTCGTCTGGCAGCAAAGGGGAGATTGATATATATAAGAAAGCGAGGTCCAGAAAAGGGGAGGAATCAGAGGGGGGCATGAGATGGTTGCTGGACAGGCAGGCATTTGAGAAAAAAGGCTGAAATCCCATGCACATTTAGGTTGTATGCACACTATACATTTTAAGCACCCCTCACCCCAAAGAATCCTGGGAACTGTGGTTAGCTAAGCATGCTGGGAGTTATAGCTCTGTCAGAGATAAACTACTGTCAGGGCTGTGTCGGTGTGCTTCAAACCTCCTTTAAATATATCACATTTTTGCATCTGTACTTGGGACATAGCTGTCAACTTTTCCCTTTTCTTATGAGGAATCCTATTCAGAATAAGGGAATTTCTCTTAAAAGAAGGGAAACGTTGACAGCTATGACTTGGGAGTGAGCTCCATTTAACTCAGTGGACTTTACTACTGAATAATTTCCACTGGATGAACTAATTAACTCTCCTTTCCATTTGATTTCCTCCCCCTGCCCCACCATATTGTATCTTTATCTTTCGTTGGCAAACCCCTAGGGGGGTTATTGTTTTCTTTCTCTATTTTAACTTTCTGCTTGGTGCTTAACAATTTTAGACCCTTTATAAATGACAGCGACAAAACAAGAAACAATCATACTAAATAATAAACAAGTAAAGGGCACTGGGCTAAAAATCAAGGCTGACGCCCCGTCCCTAAGCTCCATCCTCTCAAAATTTCTACATTTGTCTTCTTCACCTTAAAGACATACTAAATTTCTCCCAGATTCAAAATTAGAATTTTATCAATGGAGGTTAGTAACTGAAGGTGAATGGAACACTGCCCCACTGACCTCAGTCTGCCCTTGGCCACTCCCCACCTGCCTGCCTTCATACCTACAACCACTTTAAAGGATGACGTTAATCATCATCAGCCTTCTCCTTAGTCTTAGGATTGCTCTTGTAGAACTTGGCAGGAAGAGGAAGGGTGCAAACTAGCATTAGTTGGCCCTACCTGCCACTGGCTCTAGCTTGATCTTCTGTTTATCTGCCTCCCACCCTACCAGCCTCAATAGGCACCAAACACCAATGACTTTTAACACTGCATTGTATTTCCTTGTACTTGGAGTGGTCGCCGAGACCACATAACACCAGTCTTGAAAGACCTACATTTCTGGGCACGTTCTGGGTACGTTTCTGGGCACAATTCAAAGTCTTGGTGCTGACCTTTAAAGCCCTAAATGGCCTCGGCCCAGTATACCTGAAGGAGTGTCTCCACCCCTATCATTCAGCCCGGACACTGAGGTCCAGCTCCGAGGGCCTTCTGTTGGTTCCCTCCCTGTGAGAAGTGAGGTTACAGGGAACCAGGCAGAGGGCCTTCTCGGTAATGGCGCCTGCCTTGTGGAACACCCTCCCAGCAGATGTCAAGGAAATAAACAACTATCTGACTTTTAGAAGACATCTGAAAGCAGCCCTGTTTAGGGAAGTTTTTAATGTTTGATCTTTTATCATGCTTTTAATATTCTGTTGGGAGCCACCCAGAATGGCCAGCCAGATGGGTGGGGTATAATAAATTATTATTATTATTATTATTATTATTATTATTATTATTATTATTATTATTATTTTCCACTTAGTGTATTGATATGTACCACGTAAAGAGGAAGGAAGTGAAAATCCTCAGCATGCCTCTGAATCGGAATCCATTTTGTGTTGATGAACTTGAGGATTGCCATGTGATTTACCTTGTTTCCTTTGACAGGTCCTTCTGAGTTAGTGGATATGACAGACAGTGAAACGTAAGTCCTGAACTCTTGGCTCTTCTATTTCATTAGTTTCATTCCAACTCACTTTTAGGTGTGTGCATTGTGTGTGCATCTCCTTTATTTTTTAAACCAAGCACCTCTTAAAACAATCCAAAAAGCAGTGACTTCCTGCTGTATCTTTCCAGCTGCATAATAATGTCTTTCCTAAACTGCAAAGCGTATGCAGATAAAGGGGCAAGCTTCACATTGATCGATACAGATCTTTTTCTCTAGCTTCTTCTAACTTCCCTCTTGTACTGCGAATTCCGGTGGTTAATGCATAGAAAACAGAGTAGACACTGAAAAGATAGATCTACTATTCCCCTCTCTTTTGTATTATATACTGAAATGGAGATTCTAATCTAGGGCAGACAAGCCAGTGCGGTGTAATGGTTAGAGTGTTGGACTAGTAACTGGTAAACCAGGGTCCAAACCTCCACTCAGCCATAAAGCGCACTGGGTGACCTTGGGCCAACCACTGTCTCTCAGTCTAACCTACCTCACAGGGTTGTTATGGGAATACAAATGGGGAGGGGAGAGCAATGTACACCACCTTGTGCTCCTCGGAGGGGAAAGGCAGTACAGTAGTACCTTGGTTTACGAACTTAATCCGTTCCAGAAGTCCATTCTTAATCCGAAACCGTTCTTAAACTAAGTCTTGTTTTCCCTAATGAGGCTTCCCACCGTTCAGATTCCGTTCTTAGACCAAGGTAAAGTTTGCAAACCGGGACACTACTTCTGGTTTTGCGGAGTTCGTAAACCAAATAGTTCGTCAACAGGGCTGTTCTTAAACCGAGGTACGATTGTATATAAAATGTAATAAATAAATGAAATCAATGTGGTGCCCTTCAGATGTTACAGACACTATTCCCTCCATCCCTGATCATTGGCCATCTTGGCTGGGCTTGATGGGAGTTGGAGTTCACAAACTCTGGAGGGCATCCTATTGGCTACCCCTGTTAATCCATAACAGTCATTGGTCCCCATATGTAGATGAAAGCCAAATGATGCAACAGCCTTGCTGAAGTAAAGAAAGTATGTCTATGGTCACAGCCTAGATGGAAGGTTGCCCAGGAACCCTGTGTATGCTGTCTTGGGTTCTGTGGAAGAAATTGGATGGGGGGGGGTGAAAACAGAAAAGGAGACAGAAGGCAGGGAGTAGAAGTTACTCCAGATTAATTAATGCAGCTATGAATTTGTGTAAGTGACATTAGTCATGTCTTAATTCTCCCACCCCCCAGTGTTTTCTGCTAACATTATCCTAGTCGTTTTAATAGAAATGTTCTAGAAATAATATCTGGTTTCTCCTCACTGTACCCATTGTCTGAAGAAAATAAAATGATATAATATAGTTTTTTGTGTGTTCGTTTTATAGAGCTAGCATTGAAGTTAAGTGAAAATTTGCCTCAGAATACGCCTTGATGAAACGCGAATTTGATAAATGGAAAAAGCATTGTTGGTGTTGGGGTTTTAGCTCGGGTGTTAAGCTGTGACTATATCAAAATCTCTGCATTTGCATCTTCTTATCTGAAAGTTGATGCATTATATTCTGAACCTGTTTGTATCTGAGACGAAATCCATTCACCTGCCTATTGCAGAATCCAGTTTATGAAACATCAAAAAGCCCATTCCCAACAAGTTAATCGCACCCTTGTAAAACTCATCAGAAATTCTGGGAGCCAAGAATCCTGTTCTTAAGTGCCATCAGTCATCCCTCCTATTAAACACAAAGTGCTTAGCTCAAATGTGGTACTAAATTAATTAATGCCCTCTGGTGTCTTTTTGATGGCTGCTGTAACAGCCTAGGAAGAAAAGAAAAGGAAGAGTAGGAGAAAAAGCACTCCCAAGAACTCTAGAGCTCCAATGCTTCCAAGCAATGCAAAGATAGCTAATAGACTTTGGTTCTGCTTAGCTTATGCCAGCATCTCTCTGCCTTTGAAAAGGAAAGGCACAATTTATTCCCTTCTGTACCTGCAAAGGTTCCAATATGGGGACTCAAATAACCTGCCCATTAGACAGCCTATGAGAATTACAATTTTGCATTTGCAGGCGCTGCTAAAGCCTTTGATTCAAGTCCAAGCAGAGACATGGCCTTGAAGTTGCCTTTTGATATTAATTTAAATTGGAGCACCGAGGTTTCGACATAATGCATATCTTTTTTCCAGGATGGTGTGAAAGGAGTGCTCAAGTTGGAGTGTGTCACTCAGTCCCCAGAGGCAAAGAACTGTGTGAAATAAATGATTCCAGATTTAAAGTGTTTTTCAAAAAAATTTTTAAAGAGCATAACCCCCAGGCAGAAGCCAAACAGACTGGCCAGAGGATGTGGGGGGAGAGGGGTAACTCAGAGGCAGGAAAGGGGGAAGCTCACTACTGTTAGGGAATTCATTGAACAGGGCAGGGTGGGGGGGCATTCTTGTAGCTGGTTCAAACTGGAGCTTTAGTCTGGACAGCAACTTAGCATTCAGTACATTGCTTTAAGCATGCGAATAATAATAAAAATAAATCCATGAACACAATTGACAGTACCGAGGAACCAGAGATCAAGACTTTAAAAAAGTGTCTGTCTCAGCAGTACTTATAAGGGTGCCCTGGTAAAAGTGATTAATTGCAAAAAAAGAGTGTTTCTTACTGATAGTTTTCTCTGTTGCGCACACACAGGGGTGAGACGGCACTGCACAAGGCAGCCTGCCAGCGCCATCGTGGCATCTGCCAGTTATTGGTCGAGGCAGGAGCGTCATTGAGGAAAACGGATTCCAAGGTAACCAAACCAAACAAACCCATTTCAACAATGCTGTGGACAAGCGAAACCAACATGCATCCAACTCAGCCAGAGAAACGGCAAAAGCGTATTTGGGAAGTGCCAAGTGAACATTTTATTTATTTATCTATTCATTCATTTACAAACTGTTTCAGGAAAGGCCCTCACAGACATTCATTATAATTAATTTACTTCCAAGTAAGTATGATTGAGACTACGGTCTCTTAGCAAATCAGTTTCTTTACAGGGACTACCGTTGCTTTAAACCAAGCTCACACCAATCAAACCAAAGACAGCTGGTGGGTTACTCTGTGTGATGACTCATCTACCCACCTGCCTGCCCACCATTACAAAAAAACAACAACAATGGGGCTGTCAATAGGGCTACACAGGATACTATTCTAATTTCAGTTATTCACATCAGAGGGTAACGCATTTGTTGTAGCCAAACAAACCAAGCATCTGTTTGGTTTGATGCTGCTCAGTGTTGTGTTGTTCCCCAGGCTATTTCTAAGCCCCTCTTCTCTTTGTTTGTCTGTCTGTCTCTCTCTCATTGTAGGGTAGGACACCTCAAGACAGGGCGCAGAAGGCTGGGGACCCAGATCTAGCCTCGTATTTGGAGAGTCATCAGAACCACCAAGTGGTTCCCCACGAGGACCTAGAGACTGCAGTGTGATATTTGTGGTGTGTGTGAGAGAGAAAACCCTAGGAGATCATGAGGCTGCGCCTGAGGCGTTCTCGGGTGTCATGTGAGGAAGGAGCTAATGGAATCCATGCATCTCTCGCTCTCATGCAAAATATCTGAGAAGATGCCACCAATTTCTAAGGGCTACGGAGACTTGCCACGGAACTCTCATGTTCCCAGACGTTAGCCTGCGGGGTAGTAGAAGGAGACTCAAAGGTCTGTGGAATCCATGGGCCAAGGAAACCTACTCTTACTGCTCTCAGCAAGTAGCATGAACATCTCCTGTGTTCCTCTGTAGAAATTACTTGGAAAAAGAAGAAAGGAAGGAAGAGTGCAGGGGAAGAAACAAAGTAACACAGATATCCATAGTCCCACCAAACATTTTCCTACTATGACTCCTTGCCATGAACCTTTTGAATTTCCTTATGTTGACCCAACATTTTTCCTTCTTCATGCTTGCTTTCCACATTCCTTCCCCTTCAGTTGCACCTCAGTAAAGTGCTGTTTGCTTATTGGTGTGCTAAATCTTCATGGCTGCTCGGGAGGAAGGCAACGCTTTGAGGTGAGCCCTGGGTTTCCTTGGCAAGGCTGCACCTCTAAATAATAAGTTCCCACCTCATTGTCCTTCAGAGATTGCATTGCCAGATCGTTGCCATATTGAATACGCACCAGAGCTGTTTCAGAACCCATCACAAAATGTATTATGAATTTGAGAGTGCACAAAGGCTACAATGTAATGGTGGACCTGACAGAACTAGTTCAGGTTGTAGACTTGTCTCAAAGAGTATTCTACTCTTACTCAAATTCCTTTGGCATTCTGCAAAATTTCCCAGATGTTTGGTCTCAGGAGGAAACTCCACAAATTTGCTTCAGAGTTTGTTTTTGGCAAAATCTGATCACAACCTATGGATGTGCTGAATTTCCTTGCGAAACTGTGCTCATCATAGTCACTTTGGGGGCCATTCTAGTAAGACCTCTCAGCTCCCTCTTTGCTGACCACAACAAGCTGGCCATGCTTTGTCCTGAATCTTGTCTGGAATTAGCCACATTTGGGTACTTGAGAAAACATTTTTTAGGCTGCAAGAGATCAGAGAAAAATAAATAGCCATGCAGAGTATTTGATTAATGAACTTCAGCTTTTGCTTTTAATGACTACTTGAAACTAAACTGAAAACATTTGCTGTCAAAACTTGGCTTGGTGGCAACAAGAAGGGGAGGAACGTCACATAAATCTCCCTCTCTCTTGTTCTCTCTTTCTTACTCACACACACTCTCTCACACAAAATATACATATATTGACAGTGCAGTGTTAAGTGTGTTTGCTCAAGTCTCTCCTAATTCAGTAGGGAAGTGTGTTCAGGACTGCAGCCTAAGATTCCCTTATGGTGGAGAATATCAACTGCTGTATGCATTCAGACATACAGAAGTTAAAAACAACAACGTTCCCAATAATTATGGGACAAGTGGTATGCAGTTGCTTTGCCTCTGCTGCTTTCTCTAAGGTAAGAACTTTGTGATGAGGCCTGAAATGATGCCCTCATGCTATATTTCCTGTCTCTAGGATATTACCATAATAATAAACCCAACAGCTGCCTTGCCCCGTTTTTACATGAAGCATATGGTGTTAATTGCCACAGAAGCAGAACATTTCAGCCTGATCCACCCCCCCTCCCTGGCCAATTCTGATCAGAAAAAAAAGCAAAGCCCAACCCTAGGATAAATTCGGGATGATTTTGCTGCTGGGAATAATAGTTGTATCTCTTGCAGTGTGACTGCCCATAAATCCTCTCACAATTGCACTGAACAAAATTATGTTGTGAACCAGCTTGAGATCTGTGGATGGAGGAGTGACATAGAAATAATAATAACAACAACAAAAATACCCACCAGAATATTTTACTCCAGCACTGGACCCGCTCCCATTTCAGGGTCATTCCTCAAGGCTTGGGTTGACATAATCCCAGTGCAGATGAACCTATTGTCCACAAAACTTGGGGCAGACACCAGCTGAGCTGCGCTCCCTGGATCTTTCTGATCTTTTCTCTTATGGGGGTCTTACAAAGAACTGTCCCCATGTATTTATGTGGCCATTCTAGCTTCTGTCCCAAATGGAAGAATGAAGACCGGGCAGAACACCATAGTATTCTAAATGTGGTTTGCTTGCCATAGCACCAATTGTATTGGCGCGATGCTGTATATACTCAGTATTTGACAGTAAACTCTCTGATGCAGTTACAACAAATGAAGCAAGACAGCAAGGGGTTTGCTTAATTTAGCAAGTGTCAGATGGTAGCAAGAGGCTCCATTGGTACGAGGTACTCCCCATGAGCCATTAAAGCTATGTGCTTCTGTAGGATATCAAGGTGGAGTTAACGAAAAATATCTTAGGGCTGCTGTAGCTCATAGGGGGTTGGCTTTCAATTCCATTGTGGTTTTGATTTCCCATAGCCAGACTCCAGCTTGATCTCTCAATTCAGCCTGTGCATCCAATTCAGGACATGATTATCATTTGCCCCCCACCCCACCCTTCCACTACAGATAGAAAAGGATGTTAGTGTCAGAATGGTAGCATTGTTCTTCCTTTGCAAAGGCCACCTTCCTCCTCCGGGAGACCCACACCCACCCACTGGGAGCTCAGTCAGGGGCAGTCACTGTGTAGCGGAAACAACATCCAGCATGGGAGCTGGATCAGAAATTGGCATTTAATTGTGCCTTTTAATATTCAAGGTGTCCGGAGGCACTTTGCAAAAGCAACATGTCAGCAACTGGCAGCCAGCATATCAACTGTGAGCTAGATAGAACTGCTATTATGTTCCTGAAATAGCTTAAAAGCAGCCAAGGGTGTTTGCATCTCTCTTTTCCCTCCAAGGAGGAGAGAGGTTAGGGCTGAGATTCTATTGTGTTTATTTCAGCAGAGCCACGGCCTGTAAGGAACCCCACTATCCAGCAGTATTGTAGTCAGGTCTTGTTCCACAGAAGCATGATGGAACACAGCATTAGGCAAACACAGTTTATGGTTAAGAAGCAACATGCCTGTACAACCACACTGGGAGCTAGAGGACCGTGGCGACTGCCTTTCTGATAAGAGAATTTTACCAACCCCTTCCCAATGAATGGAAATGTGGTGGGGAGCATGGATCTTATGAAAATGAGCTGCGTGGCATCTTCAGGACTATTTATTGTTTAGGATATTTGTTGATCCCTCTTCCTCCAAAGTTAACTCGGAGTGGATGTATATCAAACATATCAACATCATAACACAAGCAACAGTAAAAAGAAAGATGGACAACTCATTAAAACACTGATTCAGATATTTCTGCTGAATATCAATCTATTGAACAATGAGATCAGAGCAACATGTATGGTCTGATTTATCCCTATTAAGGCTCTCAACAACCCATGCACAGGCCCTAAAGTCTTCCAGTTAGTTTTGGGGCAGTGGAGGATCTTAAGGTCTCGTTTTTCCGTGGCTCTGTGTGATGCCAAAATTTGGTGTCTCCCGCACTCCATTCAAAATAATAGTTGCAGCATCTCCTGTGGTGCCCCTGAGACTCCTCACCCAGTATGACCCAACTGGTCATGCTCCCCTAAATCCATCTCTTTTTGGGGCTAAGCAGGGATTGGAAACCAATCTGCCTGGTTTGAGTTAAGGAGTGTGCTCTGTTCACTTCATCACACTGGCTTTCTCACTTGGCTGTCCGTTTTCTCCTCTAGTCTGTACTTCACTGCGCTGGTGTGTCCATGCAAGTTTTTGATAGCGCTTGGATTTACTGGCTGAGCACATCCGATCTCTACTCCGAATCCAGCAGAGCATGTGACACAAGCCATATGGTGAAATGTTGGGCAGAAAGCTTTAAAAAGCTCATTTTTATTCCAGTGCAGCCACCTGAACATCTGGCATAGTGCTAAAGCACTGAACCGGCAGTGTGTGATACTGCTTCAAGTCATGGATGCATGCCCACTAGTCATGCCCATGGCTGTGTTGCAAAAGGAGCAAGATATATGTATGCAGTCCAAGGAAAACATGACACACTGAGTCAGTCGGAGATTTTCCGCACACCTGCATCTTCTTAAAGGTGTACTCTCCTTCCACAAGATTTTACTTTAAACTCCGAAGCTTAATATACACTGGGATAAACTTCTTTGAGAAGCACTGCAGAGGAAGATAAGGCCAGTCTCAGATGTCAGCAGGAACAGAAAGGTCCATCTTCTGGTCCAGAGAACAGTCAGCAGCCAGTTGCATAGATGAATCTCTCTCCTCTGATAATTGTGGTCAAAGGAATCTGTGATTTTCTAGATGCTATTGGACCACACCTCCATTCATCCCTAACAACTACTACTACTACTAATAATTTATTATTTATACCCCACCCATCTGGCTGGATTTCCCCAGCCACTCTGGGCGACTTTCAACTGAATATTAAAAACAATACAGCAATCAGACATTAAAAACTTCCCTAAACAGGGCCGCCTTCAGTTGTCTTTTAAAAGCAAAACATATTTTTCGCTCCATAAGACACACCTGACCATAAGATGCACATAGTTTTTAGAGGGGGAATGCAAGAAAAAAAAATATTTTTAAAGGGAGCACTGAGCAGAGCCTGTATGCATCCCAGGCTCTGGTCAGCACTCCCTTTCATGAGCCACGTGGAGCGTGTGCGCGGCGCTTGCAGGCTTTTCCTCAGGAGGGAGAAGGGCAGCCCGTCACTTCCCCCACCTCCCGCAAAAGCCAGCAAGAGCCACGCACTCTTTAAAGGGTGCACGGCTCTTGGGGGATTTTCCCTGAGGGGGGAGAAGGGACTGACTTGGGGGCTTTTCCCGCCTGCCTTCCGCCTGCATTCGCTCCATAACACACACACACATTTCCCCTTACTTTTTAGGAGGGAAAAAGTGCGTCTTATGGAGCGAAAAATACTGTAGTTGTTTATTGCCTTGACATCTGCTGGGAGGGCATTCCACAGGACAGGCACCATTACCAAGAAGGCCCTCTGCCTGGTTCCCTGTAACCTCACTTCTTGCAGTGAGGGAATCGCCAGAAGACCCTCGGCGCTGGACCTTTCCAGATGTCTCATGGTCGCTTCACTAGAACACTGGGCAGGTGGCAGGATTGTGCGTGTAAGTGAAGAAGGTTTGTTTATGGCAAACAGGTTTCATGACATAGCTCAGTTGACTTTGGTCATTTGCTAGGGGACTATCCAATCTTCCCATAAGAGAACTGTACAATTGCATCACTTGACCATGGTAGGATCTTCACATGACCTGCTCAGCACACACAGAATGCAGTCTTACCCAGAAAGAGATACCCAAGGAGATATCCATTTGTT
Source organism: Podarcis raffonei (assembly GCF_027172205.1). NCBI lineage: Eukaryota > Metazoa > Chordata > Lepidosauria > Squamata > Lacertidae > Podarcis > Podarcis raffonei. The sequence goes on from NC_070611.1 coordinate 55,445,670, forward strand.
TGAGCTTGCCCTTCCCTTTGAATCCCATCTCTCAGAGCTGAGTCTCATTTAAATGTTGTACTTGAGTCTGGAAGCCCAAGTCTGTGTGCCTCATCAAAAAAAATGAAGGTTGCATGCATAACTCTTTCTCCCCCCTCCTCCTTTTTGGTAGCATTTCTCTTTAAAATGCACACAAATGGCCAGAGATCAGCCGAAAGAACACTGGCACATTTTTAAACCGCACATATGCACCCTCCTTACTTGACATGCATTTTATACTCACATATGGACACCCAAGTTCAAACCATCAGATGAGACTTGGCCCTTAGCAACTGCTGAAGTCTTTGAAAGGTTGGGGAAAGACTCTTTATTCATGTGTGGGGCTGGAAACCCACTTCAATGTAAACAATATGAATTAAGTTTAATTTGTTTTTACAAAGCTGGTGTATTTGGATGACAATGCACTTATAAGAGGAATATACTTCTTGGACTAGTAGGATTTATCTTGGCCTTCCACAATCTGGTGCTGTTTTGGCCCACAACTCCCATCAGCCCCAGCCAGCATAGCTAAGTTGATTGGGACAGATGCAAATCGCTGGGCTAAAAGCTCCAGTGGGCACCAGGTTGGGGAAGGCTGATTGTAAAGTATAGCCATCTACAAAACTGGCCTGGTCAGAACCCGATGATGTGAAATGTGGCTAATCCTAGATTGTCTTTGTTGCATTTTGGTTCCATTGTAACTCTTAAAACGGGTGTCCCATTCTACAGTACGGCGGGGGCAACAATATTTCATGTTATCAATAGATCACAATAAATGTGATTCTCTTTTGGAAAAAAAATAATGGTTATGGTGGTTTTTTCATGTTTTGTCAATTAATGTGGGTGTGTTGACAATACTAACTTCATAATTACTGCTGTCATTGTACATTTTTTTAAAAAAAGCTTACAAAGGATAAGAATAACCAAAATGTATCTTAGAACCTTTGCAAAGCGCCTGAAGTTCAACAGGGAAGGGGTCTGTCTAACCTCACTCAGGAGGGAGTTCTGCAACAGTGGGCCCACAGCACTGAACTGCATGGCTTCTGGTCATGTGCTGACTGGGGCTGATGGGAACTGGGGCCCAAAACATCTGAAGGGCACCAGGTCAGTGGAGTTTGATCTAGATGATAAAACAGTAAGATGATCTCATGCCCAAAAGAGTGACATATGGCTGGATGCTTTTCGAAAGCTGAGTTACCATCCCTTCCTAAGCCCAATCGCAACTTGTGCTGGGCTAATCAGGACCACCAGCCTTGCCCTGGTGTTTCCAAGTCACTAACCTGGCCAGGAAAAGGATGCTTTTCTAGACCAAAAGGGAAGTCTCCCTTAAAACACAAAGTGCTCTTTGTTTGACATCCACATTAGTAATTCAATGGACCTACAGAAAGGCTTTGTATTTCAAAATGGCAGATCAAGGAAAGGGAGACATTGAACCAAGGCCACTATGAGAACATGGATGCCATTTTGCAATCTGCATTTATTTATTTTTATTTTTAAAAAGTCCTCATGAAAAATCATCTGTGAATATCTCCTAGTATATGCATCTTTCTAATACAATTTCACATAATATATCAATTTTTGCAAAGTAATTCCTCCTAATATAATGCATTCCATGCTATTTTCACCAATATATGCACGCTTATGCACTCTTTACCCCAGTATATGCATTCTGTGTACCACTGTGAGATCTTATGTTGAAGGGTGGTATATAAATTTAATGAATAAAATAAAAAATATTTTTTCCTTGGCTGGAGATCCACAATACAAAATTCAGAGAAATGTGGATTTCAAAAAGTGTCTGTATTTCTGTTCACCTATCGCTTTGGAAATCAGGTAGGTCAGCCTGTAAATGCAAACAGATTTCTCCCTTGTCCCTAGCCCTGGCCCAGTGTTTCAGAAACATGGCTGTAAAACAGAAACAGCCTGGTTAGTTGGGGTATTGGAATGCAATTTCCTTCAAAATTAATTTGTGGAGCAACTCATCCAGTGGGCCGCTGTGAGAACAGGATGGTGATCCAGGAGGACTCACCTGACGTCTTTAACAACAAAGGACAGCCATGGTTTGTTTTCTTGGCTTCACTGTTCCATGCAGGCACTTGGTTTCTGCATTGCTCTGTCGCCACATTGAATTTATTGCCTTGAATGCTATTAAAACTATTACGTTATGGGTGCAATATCTAATGCCCGGCACGCAGAACTTATCAATATCATCATTCTGTGTTACAGAAGGGACAATTTTATATGGGAATGAATAGTGTTTTATGAGACTGTCATTACACCTAACTGAGTGGCAATGTGCTCTGATCGATAATAGAAGCCAGATTTATGTCTTTGACCCTCTGTTTTATTACCGACTGTGGGGGATGAAGTTCAGCAAGGCATTGTTTGTCCATCCTATTAATTATAATGCTCTGGCTCTGAGCTGTTTTCAAATCCAGATTGTCATGAATTTCATTGTGCAGGATGCATTCAGAATGCATCAAATATAAGATTGGTGACTCCTGGGTTGCCAGTAGTACATGTGCAAAGAACCTAGGGCAGGGCTCCCCCCCCCCCCAGCCAGAACTCAGTTCTGGCATCTCTCAGGTGGGTGCCATTGTCATTATAAGAGAACAAGGGAAGCGTTTGTTGTGAGTTCTGGCCCCTCTTTTTCTTGTCTAGGGGGCTTAGTAAACCACAAGCTTAACATGAGTCAATAGTATGATGCAGCAGCAAAAAAGTGAATGCTATTCTAAGCAGAAGTATAGAGTCAAGATCAAGGGAAGTCATAGTACCACTCTATTCTGCCCTGGTTAGACCCCACCTGGAGTATTGTGTCAAGTTTGGGGTGCCAGAGTTTAAGAAGGGTGTTGACAAGCTGGAATGTGTGCAGAGGAGGGTGACCAAGATTATCAAGGGTCTGGAAACCAAGATTTATGAGGAACAGTTGAGGGAGTTGGGTTCCAGTTGCCTGGAAAAGAGGAGACAGAGAGGAGATACAATAGCCATATTCAAATATCTAAATGGCTGTCACATGGAAGAACTGCCAGGGCAGAGGACTGCTGGAGTGCCTTCTTGTCTGATGGTGTGAATTCATTGTAAGAACACCAGGCACTGAGAATTCCTCATAATTCCTGATGGTCCTGGAGCAGGCAACTTCAGCCCAGTAATCATTGTGAGCTGCTGGGGAGCACTGAGTACTTTGAGAATATCAAAAAGACTTCTTTGCAGAGTGCATAGTTAAACCGTTGAATTTGTCCCCATAACATGTAGTGCTGGTCACCAATTGGGATGGCATTAAAAGAAGATTAGATAAATTCATGGAGACTAAGCCTGTCAATGGCTACTAATTATGACGGCCATGTTTTCCCTCCACTGTTGGAGGCAGTATGCCTTTGGATAACAGTTCATCATAAGATCATAGGACAGAAGAGCTGGAAGGGACCACAAGGGTCATCTAAGTCCAACCCCCAGCAATACAGGAATCTTTTGCCCAACATGGGGCTTGAACCCATAAACCTGAGATTAAGAGTTTAATGCTGGACTAGACGGTCCTTTGGTCTGATTCATCAGGGCTCTTCTTATGTCATCACACATGAGGGGAAGAGAGGATAGGGCATGTTTTATAAACGGCTCCTGAATTACAGCTGGCACATCCCTAGTGATACTGCTGGAAAGGAAGTTTTGAACCTTCCCTATTTTCTTTTTAGAACATTTTTCAGTCCCACAATGAAAGACGCAAGCTGAAAAGGAGAACAACAAAATATGTCTTCAGTTAACATTTTATGAGCATCCAGAGCCCCAGAACTTGTTGATATCAGATCATTCAACCTCACATCTGTTCCAAGTGCTGCAATAATACCACAAAGGGCTCATTCATGCCATCTGACCACACTGCAGCGTATCCCTGAGATGTGTATCGAGGGGCTGCCAGCTGGCATAGAAAAGCTGTGGAGGGCAGGGGGAGAGTGGCAATGCTGTGCTTTAATCCAGAACTGGAGTTCAGATGGAATGGATGAGTTGAGAGAAAAGTCTGCAGAGGTTGTTTTCTCTCTCTCCTGTAAGTGGAAAAGTATTTTCTTTCCTATTTTTGTCTTCAATTCCCAATGCATGCAAAGCCAACTTGATCACCGAGTTCACAAACAGAGGTTCTCAACTGGAGTGGAAAGAACAAAAATAGAAATGTTAATTTTTTAAAAGATACACTTTCTATCTTGGAGACTCTTGCAGAATTGTATAAAATATAAATCACGAAGTAGAATGCTGTCAAGTGATTGCTTTCCCCTCTCAACAGGAAAAGATGAGTGCTTCAGGCAGGTACGAATGATTAGGAACTCAAAAGAATTTGCTGAGCACACAGACCAAGTCAACCAAAACAGTCCCTAATTGTTATATGAGGCTGGCTGTTTCCTTGAAGAAAGATGGTGATTGACTTGTTTACATAAACAGGTCAATGCTCACCTTGCTCCAGGAAAACAAGAAGTCTTGTGTAATAATGATGAATGATCCATCTTAACAAAACCATCAATTAGCCCTGGAACATTAGTTGCACTTTGCAAAGGTAGCCACGCAACAGTTAAAAACATGACCATATACACTGTCACCAAGCCATGGTCTAAAGCACTGAGCCTCTTGGGTTTGCCGATTAGAAGGTCGGCAGTTCAAATCCCTGCAATGGGGTGAGCTTCCGTTGCTTTGTCCCAGCTCCTGCCAACCTAGCAGGTCAAAAGCATGCCAGTGCAAGTAGATAAACAGGTACCACTGCGGCAGGAAGGTAAACGCTGTTTCTGTGCGCTCTGGTTTCCATCACGGTGTCCCATTGCACCAAAAGCAGTTTGGTCATGTGGGCCACATGCCCCATAAATCTGTCTGTTACAAACACTGGCTCCCTCGGCATGAAAGCGAGATGAGTGCCACAAACCTATAGTTGCCTTTGACTGGACTTAACCGTCCAGGGGTCCTTTACCTTTTTTACCTATACCTGAAAGCGTCATGCCTGACAACAGGCCACAGTTTACTGGATGTGACTCTATAAACAATTGTTCCAGCAAGAAGCTGTAGCTGATGGGACTTGTAGTCCAAAATATCTGAATGGTACAAGTTTGGCAGATCCTGTATTAGTGTTATAATTCTCTTGCTTCTTCAGGTGTTCATCTTTTCTATTGTACTACTTCTCATTTCCACTTCTTTGATGGGGCTTGCATTTCTTGTATAAGTTATACCAGCCAGTCCCCTTGCACTTCTCATGAGGCAGGATACTCCTTTGCAAAATGACGAAGAAGACTAGCATGATCCATGGAACCAGATGGAGGAAAAGCCAGTTGCAGGGCAGGAAACATTTGGACCAGGTACCAGGAAGTTTCCTGCAGAAAGTCTGCAGTAGGAAGGGCAGCACATTCCACTAGGAAGTTGAAGAGGAAGAAACTCTTATCACAGTGGTGGGAAAACTCTGGTTTGTAGGCGTTATTTGGTCCATGGGGTCATTTCCTCACAAGCCATGATCACTATACCTCTACCTGCTATAAAGGTAAAGATGTGGCTCCCTGCCAAAAGTAGGGTTTCCAAGCCCCACCAATCAGTGTGAGCCATGGTGATTGACAGATGGGCAAGCCTATCTGTCGAAACAGCCAACAGGCTTTGGGGGAGGTTAGATTCCGGCCCACCAACCCAATCCAATTCCCCATCCCTGGCTTATCAGGACAAATTGAAGCAAACAGGCAGCATCAAGCAGCAGGTTCAGGTAAGGGACCTTTCAATTGCTCCCACATGTGATTATTGTAAGGTGCGGAAATGTGGTGGTCCACAGAGAAATGAATGTTGATTTTCAGTGTAATAAAGTTTGAGAGCCACTGGCATAAAGCAGGATGTGATCTCTTCCCGCTGTCATTCTTGGCTCAAAGCAAAATCTAGTCTCCACTCTACGTCCTGAAGCAGGTGAGTGCCATATTTTAGGGAACAACTGCTTTTCTTCTCCTGTCGTGAGATTGCTCTGCTGTTTCTGATGAGCAATGAGAGATTTGTGCAGAAGACAGTGCTAGTAGAAGAAACTCTCTAAGGAGCCCAGTGTAAATAAGAGTCAGTGTAAAGCAGTTGGCTGAAAGGCTGAGCAACAGATCTGAATGTTCCCAGACCAAATATTGCCTCTGGTATGAACTCAACAGATGGCTTTAGGCAAGATACTTTCTCTCAGCTTCAGCCCTTTATATCGTCAACATGGGGATAATAATACTTACCTTGCAGGGTTGTTACAGGGATATCTGTGACAATGCAGCTGAAATGTTTTGAGCACTCTAAAGTGGGGCAGGTAACGATTTGGCTTTCTACCCAAAGTGGGGTTTGCAATCAACTGATCACCAGCCCTGTGCCTTTGTGCATGTGGTTCGATTTCCAGCTGCACAGGTAAAGAAAAACACATCACCTGTCAAAATTGTCCATGGAGGTTGGGTTACCTAAGGATCCAGCCCCTTGGCTGCAAAAAGTTGTCCACCTTTTCCTCTGCTGCTATCGTATGTTGTCCCTTCCAATCTCTTGCATTTCCCCTCCATTTTTAAATAGTCAATGTTCTGCGCTGTGCTGTTATTTCAGCACCATTTTCTGTGAAGGGGTTATTTTTTCTATAAGGTGATCCCAGCCAATCAGGAAATCACATAGTGAACAGGATGATGTCATTGACTCACATAGCCTATCCAACTGATGTGAGTGAGGGCAGATGAAGCTGCATTTCATGTACCTCTTCTTTCACCCTCATTTTGGGTCCCGAGAGGAGGAGCAATGGGCAGATTCCTCCATCTGTACTTCAGCAAGAAAGACACAGCAGTAATGACCACCAACTTGGATGGCACTGAAAGAGGATACAACAGATTCGTGGAGAATAAAGCTATCAGTGGCTACTAGCCCTCAATGCCCTGCTCTGCTTCCAGGTTCAGAGCCAGCAAAGCTTCTGAATACCAGTTGCTGGAAGCCAAAAGATGGAAGAGTTGCTGGAAGCCAAAAGATGGAAGAGTGGGAGGACTTCTGAGTCAGCGCCAATGACGAATGGCGGAGTTCCTCCGATCGGAGGAACGAGCTCCGTGGAAATTGGGTCTTCCCGCCGCGGCGAAGGCGGGGACCCACTAGAAATCCCAGGCGGAGAAGCCTGGGAACGTGGGGTTCGGCAGAGCACCAAGAGCGCCTCCCCTACTCACGAGGAAACCCCTTTTTGGGGCTCCGGAGTGAAGTGGGGTGAGCAGCGCGGTGCTGCGAACCGATCGCTATTTCCATGGAGGGAAGCCGCGCAGCCATCGCCAGAGAGCGCTGAATTTTTCCTGATGACATTCGGACTCTAAATCAAGTACCTGTGAGTAAAAACGGAGAATTGGATCAAGAAATTTGCAAAACTTTTGAATTAGGCACAAGCGGGAAGGTTTAAACAGGAAGTCTGCCTTCCGCTTTTTGTATATAGATTGAAGCAAAGACCTTGCAACCTAATAGCCTGGAAAACTGCTTTAAAGTTGGAAATTTCCTGCATCTACAACCAATAAAACCCCCTTGGAAAGCAGGAGAAAAGAGGGGGGGGAATTTGACTGTCTAATCCTGCAGGAGGAGAGTAAAGGAATCTAAGTTTCCATCGTCCCAAACCTGGGGACGGGGTGTCGGGACAGAAATTGCTTGTGACATCCATTGATTGAAAGTGGAGTATTTTGACAGATAGGTAAAAAAAGAGAAGAGAAACAAATTAACTTCAACGCTACCTTCTGCATTTCTGTATTTTAAAGATACAAAGTATTTGAAAATTGAAAGGACTTGAAATCGAAAGTAACTTTCTTTGTTGGATACAGTGGTACCCCGCAAGACGAACGCCTCGGAAGACGAAAAACTTGCTAGACGAAGGAGTTTTTCGTTTTCTTAGCCGCTTCGCAAGACGCATTTCCCTACGGGCTTGCTTCGCAAAATGAAGCTTGCTCCGCAAGCTCCGGGGATAGCGGGGAAGCGCAGCGCGTCTTCCCCGCTGTCCCCGGACCTCTTTTGAAGCAAGGGGCGGCGGGGAGAAGATCGCTTCTCCCCGTTGCCAGCCCCGCAATCTCCGGGGACAGAGGGGAAGGCGCGCGCACCTTCCCCTCTGTCCCCGGACCCCTTTTGAACCAAGGGGCGGCAACGGGGAGAAGCGATCTTCTCCCCGCTGCCCCTTGCTTTAAAACAGGTCCGGGGACAGAGGGGAAGGCGCGCGGCGCTTCCCCTCTGTCCCCGGACGGTCTCCATAGGAACGCATTGATTGATTTTCAATGCATTCCTATGGGAAACCGTGCTTCGCAAGACGAAAAACTCGCAAGAAGAAAAAACTTGCGGAACGAATTAATTTCGTCTTGTGAGGCACCACTGTACTTAAAAAAAAAAAAGTGGATACAAATTGTATCCCCTAGAAGGAGCCTGTCAGTTTGCTGTTGCTGTTTATCTGGGATCTACAGCTGCAAGTTTTTGGATCGTGGGACTTGCTGTCTGACCTTGAACAGAAATGAGTTGGAAGGAATGTTTGGTGTCTGCCCTTGGTATGACAAATGCCCTGCTGCAGCAGCTGCAGGACAAAATGAATTTGATGCATGAAAAATTGAACTTGATGAGTGCTGTCGCCAGTGAATATGATTTAACAGGGAATAAGGATAAAGAAGTTACACAACAACCAATTCAAGAAACTGGCTTGACAAGACAAGTCCAAGGGCAGATGAAGAAGGAAGAGGCAGTAATTACTCCTCAAACAACACAAAAGGAGGGATTCAAAGTCCTGCAGGAACAAAAGTTACTGCGCTGGAAGATTGAACTTGGAGAGTGCTGGGATGGGTTTGAAGTAAATGAAGCTCTTAACTCTAGAGGGACTATGAAACAGGTGAATAACTATCTTTTGGAGAAATATTTTTTGGAATACAAAGATGACAGGGAGTGGGACTGGGGGGAAGGGGCCAGTCTGACAGAGGAAAAGGGAAACTATTACTGGATGGAAACCTCCGGAGACCCACTCCCTAAGAAATCAACAACAGACAAAGAAGTGCGTAAGCGCAAACAAGGACAAGAAATCGTGCAGAAGGGGCCTAGAAGAGACTTAAGGGCCTCCGATATTAGAACACCAGATTGATGGACTGGAAGTAATGGACTGAAAGGACTGACATGACCCGAAACCAGGAAGAAGGGACGTTGGATAAAAATTAGAGATATCAAGAGAAATTCTTTTGTTAATTTTGGAATCAGTGTAACATTAATGAAACACCAGGGAATATGCCGGAAAGGAACTAAATTGGCTTTAGTAGAAATGATTTAAGGAGATATGAATGAATAAGACGTAAACTTTGAAATTTTAAGATTTTTAAGATAAGATAAGGTTAAAGAGATTAAGGTAAATTGAATTACAGATTAAATTAAAAGAGGGAAAGGTTATGTTGAATTAATAAACAAGATAGATTTTGAAGATTAATTATTTAAATTAAAATTGAGAAACATGGGAAGAATTTGCTGGAATAATGAATTAAACTAGAATGCAAAAAGGGAGGTGTGAGGAAGTTCAAGAAATAAGCAAATGAAAAGTTGTAATTTGAGATTTGTATTTTTCTTTTTTCTTTTTTGGTTTTTTCTTCTTGTTTTATTTTTTGCTGTATTTTTCTGTTTTTCTTGTTTTTGTTTATGTATTGATGAAATTTTGAATAAATATCATTTTAAAAAAAACCAAAAGATGGAAGAGTGTTCTTGTGCTCAGGTGCTGCTTGTCAGGAGCTCGGCCTACACTTGAGTAGGACCCTGGCAGAGACACATGCCCAACTGGCATGTTCCCTCCCTCCTGGTTGATCATTCAGGAGCTTCATAAGCTTTCTTCACCAGCACACTTAGGGATCCGAAGAGTTTGCGCAACTTGCATGACAGACCGCAGCAACTCAGCATTTTGGCTAATCTACTTTATTTACATATAAACACACATGGATCATTGCAACATGGCTCCCTCTCTCTCTAGCATCAGACAGCAAAGAGAAAAAGAACAAAGGACAATAGTCCCACTTAACGGAACACAGTAACACAAACATCCTGTTTCTGTCACTTCCCACTCCGTGGAGTCAAAACATATACCGTGATGTGATAGACAAAAATCCCATGACTGCAATCATGGAGCAGGAATTCTAACACTGCTAGTGGGCTTCCCACAGGCATCTGGTTGACAAGTGTGAGAACAGGATGCTGAACTAGATGTGCCATTGGCCTGATCCAGCTCTTCTGATGCTTTTATGTTCTTACCATCTCAAACTGTTTGCCCAATCAGTCCAGTGTTGTCTTCTCTGACCAGCAGCTCATTCAGATGGAGCTGTAACACACTCCTTGTTTGCTTACTGCGCAGCTTGTGAATCCTTCCCCAAGTTAAATAATACAAATATTCAATTATGGGTTACAAAAGGTGTTGGCTATGTTCTACCTCCACTGTCAGAGGTGGTATATACTAGTGGCTGGGAATCTCAAAGTACCACTTGGTGGGTAGAGTACTGTTGCATTCAAGGTCTTGCTTGTATACTTCCTATAGGCATCTGGTTGGCTGCTGTGAAAACAGGATTCTGGACTAGAAGGGCCATGGCCCCAATCCAGCAGGCTCATCTTATGCTCTTGACAAAGCCATTTCCGAGCTTGGGAGGAGAGGGGGTTGCGGGATATCCCCTCCCACACACGCGGGGAATGGGGGGGGGAAGGAAGCGCCATCACCTTCCCCCAAGGAAAGGGTAGTCCGGTAGAGGACTCCGGGGGGCGTTGCCTTGTCCGAAACCTAGGGAGGTAAGGGCCTCCGGCACGCCCCAGAGCGGTGACACCCGTGGGATCCTAGTTGGCGTACTTCAACAGGTCTCCCACGGCTTGTGGATAACCCTTCCCGGTCTCCATGCCGGGTAGTCGATAGGAGCCAATGCCTAAAGCCAATACCTTTCAATTCTGTAATCAATAAAGTTGTGGCCTTTTTATGCCTATTAACCTTAAATAATGTGTCCAGTGTCTTCATTTCACATGGGGGAGGGGACTTGCCACGCAAAGAGCATAAGCTGCCTGTCTTGAGCAGGTTGTAATCACCCTGCTTTCCAGGACCCTGTTTTTCTCATCTCTCTCTCTCACGTGTGTGTGTGTGTGTGTGTGCACGCACATGCTTTTAAACCAAATTACATTGTGATGCTTCTTGTGCTTTTTTTTTTTTTAAGCTTATGGTACAGAATAAATGCTTTCCTCCTGGAAATCTTATCTGTAATTGACTGAGTCATTACATGAAAATCAAGAGAGAGGGGATACAGCTTGGAGCACTTTTAAATTCCAACAGAAGCTGAAAGTCTGATCCCTCTCTCTCTGGAAGAGCAGATCAGTTGCTCAGAGTGTTTAGCTCTTGTTTCTCTCACTCTTCCTGTGCATCCTCTTAAGAGGAAATGTTCAAAAGGTGTAATGCTAACCACTCTGGGGATCAGTCCTATATTCATCAGCTGGAAAGTGTTATATTGCAAAACACACATATTCAAGCATTGAGGAATTCATTGCTGTTCTGGTATCTTCAAGGTCACGGTGACGTGATGAAGTTCTCTGAATGGAGTTTGATGAAACACCTCCCAGTGAGGCCAGAAAATACATCTCATTTCCAGTATAAGCTGGACTTTTCCATTAAAGACCAGCCCCATCAGGCTCTGCCTTTCAACTGCAGCAGCCATTCCATCAGGAGAGCAGTGGGACTGCAAGGCTTTTCCATCTGCTCAAAGATCAGCAACATTTGGGGCCTCCTCAGTTTCTCTTAGTTTCTCGTTCTTCCAGCCTTCAATTCAGTCCTCCACATTTCCACATCTGTTTGAATATCCTTTATTATTATTATTTTTAAAGAAGCCTTCATCAGAAAATTTCTCCCAATATACACATTTCTGCAAGCAAGTTTCCCCACTATAATGCATTTTTAATGTTATTTTTATTAACATATACACTTTTATGCATACTTGTTTTTATTGATAATTTTAATATTACTTGTAAATTGCTTAGAAGTTTTATTACAGACAACTGGTGTATATAAATTTTGGTACAGCAGTTGGTGGAGCATGAGACTCTTAATCTCAAGGTCATGGGTTTGAGCCCCACGTTGGGCAAAAGATTCCTGCATTGCAGAGGGGTTGGACTAGATGACCCTCGTGGTCCCTTCCAACTCTACAATTAAAACTCAAAACACACACACTATGTGCCATTTGCAGATACAGCCTTTGCATAAAAGTATGACTGCATTTCAGCTGGAAAAGCAGGAACTCAGGCTCCTTTAATCCCAGAGCAACAGGCATTACATTTACATGCAAGAGAGCCAGCAATGACTAAACAGGATGAAATTAATAGCAGGAGTTTGTTATTAAATATTACACTGCCTTTGAAGGTACAATACAATACAAATACGTTTAATGGCATTACAGCCTCTGAAGGTATATCCAGTATTAATCCTGAAACACAAATATTGCAGCATTGTTGCTGCCAACAATGGTTAGATAATAGTGCAATTTATGCTTAATTTATGCCACCTTAATGGAGCCGTCATCTCAAGTTGTTGTATTGTTCCTGTCCCACTCGTGAGAAATAGCCTGAGAATTGCTGATCAGGAGAGCGGAAGGCTGCAGCGTAACATCCAAGACTTCTTCAAGGATCACCGTAAACAGTGAAGAGGAAAGAGGCACATGGGAATTTGATACCCACAGAACCCGGCTTCTTCTCATAACTTAGGTCAGGGATAAACATCACAGTTTGGATGACTACCTTTGAAAGGTGTCTTGGGTCCAGGATACCTGAGGGAGGACTGCAGCTCTGCAGCTTTGCCTACAGAAGGTCCCAAGGTGGATCCTCAGCATCTCCAAGGAGGGATGGGAATATCTGAAATCCTGGAGAGCTGCTGTCACTCAATGAAGACCATACTCAGCTACGTGGACCAATGGTCTGGCTTGGGATAAGGCAGTTTTCAATGCCCCTGGCAAGCAAGACTTACTTTGAAGATGGTTAAGTAGAGTTGATGTCATTGTAGGGACAAAGGTCACTTGGAGCAAGCCTGGGCGCTGAGGGCAAGGTGACCCAGGCAGCTGCCACTTGGCCCAGTTGCTGGTGAATCAGGAACTCGGGGCAACCCAACTGCAGCTTGTATCTGCTTCCTTGTAAGTCTCTGAGTTCAAAGCCCAGAGAGCAGGAAATTTGTTCCATGTAAAGGATTGCAAGTAGAACAGAAAAAAGAATCACCACAAACAAAAAGGAAGACCATACAAGGCTATCCTGGAGCGGCTAATTGATGTCACCCCATTGAGGGTTGTAAAGACTGAAACTCTTTAAACTTATTTTTGAAAATGACACAGAAAAGCTGCTACCTTACACTTTTTCTTTCTCTGGTACAGTACCAGCTCCAGGTTCAAAATTACAAAGCCAGCTATTTTCTAGTCACATGTGCGGAAGTTATTTGATGTTAATGGTTCACGCAAAATGAAAATCTTATCAACCGGGAGAAGAATGCTTTTCGGATCACTTAACTGAGTTTTGGCCTTTTGTTTGCAAAATGTCAGAGAAGTGCATCTTCAAAAGAGACCATCTCATTTCTTTACCGAGGATTCTAAGCACATCTGAAAGTAGATGTGCCCATAGAATGACTTTTGCTTTTCTCAGGTAGTCTTTCTGGGCCTGATTTCCTGCTTCCACCATGCTTCCATCATGGAACCCAAAGCTGGGTACATGTGATTGCCACACGGTCTCCCATCCGGGCACTGACCAGACCCAGATCTGCTTAGCTTAAGAAGCTGGTCACCCCATCTGCCTTTAGACCACGGCCTGTGCCAGTCTCTGCCATGCAGGATCTGAAATGTTATGGTGGGTGACTGTGTGCTTGGTTCTGTTTAAACCTCCATAGGTTTCTCCATCAGCTTACCCGCCTGCCCCTCAAGCCCCAGAGGCTGACTAATTTCTAAGAAGAGATTCCTGTCATGGCACAGGCATGTTATGAAAGGTAGACCGAAAGCAGCTCAAGCCCCATGCTCGATATTTCAGCTAAATAATTCAGGATCGCTAATGGAAATCTGATCATGGTAGATGAGGTGGCAGCTGTGGGCACTCACAGCTGACGCTTGGCAGCTCAATAACTCTGAAAACAACAGTGGAGGAGAAGGTGGGGGAAAAAATCTTTAAAATGGTCATGTTAAAATGGTCTCTCGTTTTCCTGGAATGGGGTTGCTCTCTCCCCCCCCCCTCCAGCTTCATGCTTGCAGAGGCTAAAGGCTGGCGTGGATGAAAGAAAGAAATTGATATTTCTGGGCCATCTGGAACAAAGGGATAAGATCAAGATGAGTTGACCTGCTGATGGAGCCATGTGTGCAATTTTGTTTGCTTTGAGAAAGAGAGAAAACTTTTGTTGGTGTGGTGTGGCCCTATTCCACTTAGTCAGCCTTTCAGACAGATCAAATAAGGTGTGTGTGTGTGTGTGTGTGTGTGTGTGAGAGAGAGAGAGAGAGAGAGAGAGAGAGAGAGAGAGAGAGAGAGATGCTTGGTGAAATATACTCAGAGTCCTGTAGTGATTTCATGCTTGTTATTGCAGCTTGTAAAACAGTGATTGAATTGCCCCCCAAACCTCAGGTTTTTATATACATTATTTACACAATGAGTCCTGTCTGATTGGCTGATTCTGCTTCCCTCCTGGAGCCTGATTGATCTTTTCCTGCAGGCCAATCAGTTGTTGCATTCTACGATCCTACCAGCCTAATAGGCTGATTAACTTCTTCCTGGAGCCTGATTAGTCTTCTCCTGCAAGCCAATCAGTTGTTGCATTCTAGGATCCTACTTGCCTATTGTTCTAGTATCCAAAATTAGTACATAACACTTGGGTATAAATACCAGAAGGGCCATCCATAGATCAGTGGTAGAAGAACATGCAGAATGCCCTGGGTTTCTTCTTGTAGCATCTCCTCTAGGACTAGAAACTTGGCTGCCAGTCAGTGTGGAGCTGGTATGAGTAACCTAAGGCCCAAAGCTGAATGTGGCCCTCCAAGTTTCTTAACCCGGCCCATGGGACTCACCCAACATCCTCCCTAGCCACACAGCCTGCTGGCACTGCTTCACATCCTCCTTGAGAGTTTTACCTAGCTGGAAAGTGTACTTGAGGTGTGATCATGTCTCTCAGAGTAGCCTCCCTTGAAGGGTCCTTGTGGGGGTTAAATGGGGAGGGGCAGTGGCGTAGCGTGGGTTGTCAGCACCCGGGGCAAGGCAAGTAATTTGTGCCCCCTAACCCGTGGATTTTAGTAGGGGCAGAGAGCTGCGAGTGCGAGCGCGCCCCCCAGATGTTGCGCCCGGTGTGGCCGGCCCCCCCTGCACCCCCCACGCTACACCACTGGGGAGGGGGAGAAAAATGTATGCCTCCTTGAGCAGTTTGGAGAAAAAGCAATAAATGCAATAAGTAAATCATCCCCAAAGAAGCATTGTTGAGATGATTTATGTACCTCCTTATGACATAAGGAATGTCATTTCAATGCATGCTTTCAGTAGTGCAGTGATCTAGGAAACATACTTATTGATGAAATGAGGTGGGATGCGCAGAAATCCCAACAGGCCTCAGATCTTATTTATGATGGGTGTTAGCTGTGATTCCAGAGGGCAGGACTAGATGACCCTTAAGGTCCCTTCCAACACTACAGTTCTGTGAGTCTTAATGGAATGGGGTGGGGTGGGGAAAAAGTTCCCAGCATCTCTTTGATACCTGGCTAGAGACTGCAAGCTCCCCCTTACTTCTGTAGCCACAGGACAGAGGGCAATTGATGATGCTACTTACCATAAGTACCTCGCCATAGATGGTGGTTCCTGATTAAAGGCATTCAAAATTATATATGAGCCCCACTCCCCACTCTTAGTGACCCCCTCCCAAACTAGGCTGCATCTGAGACATCAGATTAAGGTGGTATATTATATACCTCATAATAGACATATTCATACCTGTCTTGAAACGGGTGAAGTTCTTTGGAATCATATTCCTTAATCCCACACTTGGGCATGTATTAAAGGAGAACACTTATGTTTTTATGAGAATAATTGCAAGTGTGCCAACATCTTCAGTTCTGAGGGGAAACATGCACCCCACCAGATGTCATATTGGATGGTTTTAAAAGAGGATTAAGTCGCATTCCTGGGGGGTAAGGCAATCAATTTCCCAGCAGCCATGATGGCTATGTTCCATCTCCACTGTTAGAAACAGCATGTCTCTGAATCCCACTTGCTGGGCATTGTATGTGGAGAGTAGGGCTGCCCATACGTCCAGATTTTCCCAGATATTACCAGGATTTCAAAGGTAGAAGTGACGTCAAGGGGGAATTTCCTTAAGGCGGAGGTTTGTCCTGGATCTTTGGCAAGTAAACCAAAAATCACTTTGTCTAAATAAAGCTTGAAATATGCCAACGCTAGGAGAGGGGAGTGGTTCTGCTTGTGACTTTTATCTGGGCATCTGGTTGGACCAGAGTGCAGGGCCTTTGGCCTAATCCAGCAATGCTCCTCTTATGTTCCCTTCCACAGATATTTTTGGGTACCTACCTCACCCCTTGGAGGACTAGCCTACCGGAGATGTTTGAAAGAAAGTAGCAGATTTCAGATGAACACTTATGCTAGCTTTTTCTATCCTTCTTCAAAAGAACTCCATCATATCTTCCCTTTTACTCAATGAACTGCCTCAGGAAGGCTTAGGCTTCATAGTCTATGGAGATTTCCCAGCATGCCTTATTCTTGACCGATTCTGATCCCCTTTTCCTTGCAGGCTGTTTTCTCAGTCTATTTGAAAGTAGGGATTTGACTTCGGCAACTTTTATCGCTTACCTCTCCTCCCCCACCCTCTCCTTAAAAACATCGCCTTTATATATAATCCATCTGAAACTGAAGAGCTTGAAGGAAGCCCTGAGGGCAAGAATCAAAACCTAAGCAGAGGAATGTTTTGCTTTTTTCAATCACTGGCGAACAAACACTTTTTCTCAAGGAGGTTTGGCTTCACTGGTCCACCTGCTTACCCAAGCAGGTGTATTATGTGGTCTCTTGGGAGTGGTGAAATAAACAGAACATCAGAACATCAGGTGTTGAGTGATAATCAGGCCAAATCTTTATTGAGGTTGGCATGGCAGTTGGGTAAGGAGCAGTTGTTCTGTCAGGGTTGGGAAGTGCATAGCCCCTTCCCTGGGAGTCTCCGAGAATCAAGTTCTGTTGTGGTGCGAGCCAAGCCTCCAGGATCTCACTGGATGACCAGGGTGAGAGATTCCTGCCAAGCAGAGGCCCTAACCCAAGCTTACTATTTAGTATTTCCTGCCCTATGCCCTTTCCACCCATGGTTCTTACCAAACCAGTTAACGCCTAATACAAGTAAGCCGTATTTCACTGAGGGAAAGGTGAAAAATGCACAAACTGGAGGCCAGTTGAGGTTGGAAAGAAGAAATATCCTTTTCGGCTCTGTCAACCAGCAACTCAAAAAGCTCAGTGACAGTGAGACCCTAACCCAAGGGTGGGTGGGATGTTTGCAGGGCAAAATGGGACTGAGGTCTTGTGGACGAGGCCTTTCAAGGCTAAGAATAATGCTTAGTACATGCCTGAACCTTGTACCCCAGATGCATGTTGTCAGTTGTCTTCACTTGCCATATTATAAGGCACATCATAATTCCCTCTGAAGAGGCAGGTATGTAGATTGGGGTACTCCTGAATCATCTGCTGTTGCTTGAGGCTCAGGTGGCCTTGGTGGCACAGAGTGCCTTCCATCAGCTTTGCCTGGTGGCCCAGCTGTACCCCTATCTGGACAGGGATGGCTTAACTTCTGTCGTCTATGCTCTAGTAACCTCTAGGTTGGATTACTGCAACACATTATACATAGGGCTGCCTCTGAAGTTGGTTTAGAAGCTTCAGCTGGCCAGCTTGCTCCCTGGGTCAAGATGGTTTGAGCATATCACACCAATCCTGGCCCTACTGCACTGGCTGCCAATTAGCTTCCAGGCCCAATTAAAAAATGCTGATTTTTACCATTAAAGCCTTTAATGGATCAGGATTGCAATACCTCAAGGAGTGCCTCTCCCCATATAAACTATCCCAGACTCTGCTGCATTCATCATCTAAGGCCCTTCTTCGTGTGTCTCCTCCACACAAGGTCCAGATGGTGGCAACATGGAAACAGGCCTTTTCTGTAGTGGCTCCCCATTAGTGGAATGCTCTCCACAGGGAGGTTCGCCTGGTGCCTTCATTATATATTTTAAGGCACCAGGTGAAAATTGTATATGAGGAGAAATTCATTGAAAATGCTGGCAATTTTTCATGAGGACTTTAAAAAACACCAAGTGATGTGGAAATGTGGAGAGCAGAACTTAATACAGTGGTACCTCGGGTTAAGTACCTAATTCGTTCTGGAGGTCTGTACTTAACCTGAAACTGTTCTTAACCTGAAGCACCACTTTAGCTAATGGGGCCTCCTGCTACCGCTGCGCCGCTGGAGCACGATTTCTGTTCTCATCCTGCAGCAAATTTCTTAACCCGAGGTACTATTTCTGGGTTAGCGGAGTCTGTAACCTGAAGCGTATGTAACCCAAGGTACCACTGTAACTGAAAAAACGAGAAGCTGAGGAAATCTGAAATTGGCAGAATCCCCTATCCCTAATTGTTGGCACTGGGCCCTTGTTTACAGATGTAGCTGTTGTGAGCCTTTGTTCGTGTATGTGACTAAAATTGCAGTGTTCACCTGTGCAGACTGTTTGTTCAAGCTGTTTCCAGCTCAGATGAGCTTTGGCAAAATGCATCTCGGCCAGCTGTTGTGAAAAAGTGCTGACTTTTGGCTACAGACTGAGCAAAAAGGGTTGATACTCACTGGTTGTGCAAAAGCTTACAGACTGATTGGGTGCTTCCTGCATCTGAAGTTTCTGAGGAACTGAATAGTATCCTCTTACTTTCCCTCTGCACTGACTGAAGCCCCTTGAAAAAGATGTCATTCCTGATGGAGAGTTCCTCTCCGATTCCCCCCCTCCCCGCTTCCTGCCTTTCCATCGGTCTTGGTGGGAGAGACTGCCCCTTGAGTGACCTGCTTTTAATAAGCTTCCCAGTCAGATCACATGAGGGAACTGTGCTCTGCTCTCTCCCCCCCTCCTTCCCTTTCTTTTCTCTCGCTCACTCAGTCACTCACAGTCTGCTCTCTCTATAGTCAAAGCAAGGATCAGGTTCCCTGCCTTGAGTAGAGAAATTCTGGGGGGGAAATTGAAAGAGGAAGAGGGTAAACTGAGAAGAAGAGGAGGAGGAGCAGAGGGACATTGGAAAGGGGGCAAAGGAAGAAAAGGAGTCAATAATTTCGAGAAGGGGAGAAAAAGAGAGAGAAGCGGGAAAGTGCTGCATTTGCCGAGTGAAGGTGTAGCGAAAGCTCAGAAGTCCTCACGGGGGATTGAAGACTGTTTAACAGAGACGGGAGATTTTGCAACTCAAAGTAAGTACAAGTGGATTTGATTTGCAAACGCTACTGTTTGATCTCTCTTCCCCCCTCTTTTCAGTGTAAACGGGGATGGATGCTCAGCAACAGAAATCCTTAACTTTCAATGTTTCCATGGATTGAAGAAAGTTGATGGGGGACCTCACAGTGGCTTCTGGATGTGTGTTTTGTGTTTTCCAACAGAGCGAGGGTGCTGTTCCTTCTGTGTAACAATAGCAGTGTTTGGTATTCCCCAGTAGAAGTTCACACTGAGTGCCAGATAATAGGAGCACCATTCATGAATTTCTTGGGTCCTAGATGGGTGGCATGATGGTGCACTGACCAGGGGAACCAGTTGGGTCAACTCTGAGCAAATTATGAGGGGCAAAATGTGTGGGGACTTTTCCTGGGCTTTTCTCTCTGGTATCTTCTGCATTAGCAGGCTGTAAGAGAAGTGCTAGAAGTGGAACGAGGGCCCAATTGTTCCCCTTGGATTCCTCCTGTTGTTTGAGCCCTGCTGGTGTATTGAGATGGGATGAAGGAGAGCTGAGTGACGTGCAGAAGAACCTGTTCTTCCACATCTCTTCCCACGGAGAGTGTGCGCTCTTGTACCCAGCCATAAGCAGAGGGGTGGAGCTTTCCATATACTCTCATCGGTACCAGCTAGTGTTGGTCACTTTTCCTTCCGCTCCATTGGATGAAATGACATTTAGAGGCTGACGGGGACAAGACTGCAGATGGTTGGATGCCAAGTGAGGTTTTCTAGCATTAAAAAGCAGCAAAAAGCTGCTTCTGCAACTCTGTTTTCAAGAATCTAATTTAGCGGGAGTTTTACAAGGATGTTTATACAATGCAACTGTCACGAATGGGATGTTTTTAAAAGCTGCTTTCCCCCCCCATGCCACATCTGCTTCCCAAGCTTGAAAGAACTCAGGGCAGTGTGTATATGTGTGTGATTGCTTTTTGTGTGTTTAAATTTTGTATCTTAACTTTTTTCTATGGAAGCTAAGGTGGCACCCAAGGAAGTCTAGAGAGTGTCCCAGTGGCACTGGCCAGACCCAGGCTTGCTGAGGTGCAACATGGTTGCCATCTTACTAAACTGTACCTTCAAACTATTCACTGGCAGTTTGATTGTTCAATTGCAACACAGGGAACCCAATTTCACCTGTAGTGTTAGCAAAGCAGCAAGAGACTGGGCATCTGACGTACTTCCTTTTCACCTCTTATAGGAAATGGAAATCTAATATTGTTCCATAGAAAGTGTGAGGATAGGATGAGAAGAAGGTCCAAGGAACGGAGGGGCAGCAATCACACAGTCTTCCATGGCCTCATTCGCGTTGGGTTTTTTGGGTTTCCAGTCTTCCATATGTGGTGCTGTCCCATTTTATTCTCCCCACTAGCTAGGCTGAAAGATGATGGCTTAACTAAGGCCACACAGTCAGGATATGAACCCAGGACTCAGCTGAACCCTCTGTGCCAAGGATGGGGAGCCCTTGGCTCTTTAGAACTTGCTTGACTTCAACTCCTATCAGCCTCAGTCAGACCAATGGTTGGGGATGATCAGAGTTGGAGTCCAACAACCTCTCATGGGGTTGGGGTGGCACAGGCTCCCCATTCTTGTTGTGTGTGGTACATAGAGATCTAAACAACTTGAGAAAAGGCCTGCTGGATCAGGCCCAACACCCACCTGGCCCAGCACTCTGTCCTCACAGTGACCTACCAGATGCCTGCGGGAAGCCCACCCACAAGCAAAACCTGAGTGGAACAGGATATCATCTGTTCTGGCAAAGGGTGCAATGGGGTTCATACTGATGGTGAAGTTAAAGGAATTTAAGCAGGCCATATAAAAATATAATCATGATTTTGTGATGATATATGATCATACAATCATGATAAAGTCATGATAAAGTCAGTTCAAGTAGATGTCATCCTATGGCAAAACTAGTTGTGTGGTTATTTTTAATTTTTTCCTTAACTGCATTTTAAAATGATGGTAGGTGTTCTAAAGTTTCATTGCCAGGCAAAATCAGTCAAATGACCATTCACCCTGTGGTGCTGATGCTAATTAAAGAGAACTCTTCCTCTGGGAGATCAGCTATCTGAACTGTGAATAATAAATGATGATGCAACAATAGACCAAGATGGATTGGAATTAGATCCAGCTGCCCTAGATACCCCAACCTGCCCTTGCCAAACCCTAATCTTAAAATCAATTTTTAAAGACCACATGGGCAACATTCCTGCCACCACTCTTGGTTTCTGGGCTGCAGTAGCTTTTATTAAAATTAAATATCTAAATCCAGTTTTCCTTAAAAAAAATACTGACCCACTAGTCTTCACATATATCAAAATCTGGCCTGGTGTTTTCAGTGGGATCTGAGAATTTGGATTTAACTACAGTTTAAAGCTAAGGCATCTGCCCCTTCTCTGCTTCTTTTCCATCTCTCACCATACATCAGCCTTTGTCCATCTGATGCTATCCAAAAATTTGGACTATAACTCCTACCAACCCCAGAAAACATGGATGGGAGTTGCAGTTTAAAACATTTCAAGGGCACCTTGCTATGCGCATGTACAGCTCTTTCACAGTGACACTAACTGCAGCCCATTTTGGCTTTGGCCAATGCACATGAAAATGTACAGAGGCTGTTCGAGTGAACCCTACTATGGCCAAAGTTAACACAAGTTATGACATGACATCATTGACACAAGTGATAATCAATGACATGGAGTGTCAGATTCTGAACTGATCTTATGTTACACTTCTGCTTTAGTTAAATGTTACTGGGATCCAGGGGCAAGACACTTGGGTTGTTGTTGGCCAACGGGGGAGCCAATGTGGTGGCTCCAGATGTTGTTGGATGACACCATGTCAACTGCTTCTGGGTTAAAGTGATGGTGATAAAAAGGTGAGAGCCAAGGCAATCACTGGTTCATTGGGCAGTGCAAATCTCACTTTGTCACTCTGCTATGCGAGAGTCTGCTCTCTCTATTCCTATGGTATCATATTTCCCCCAAATGGACACTCGGTTGTCTCTCCCTTCCCCACATCACACTTTTCAGGGTAATGTAAGTGAAAAAGAAGGTTGCCCAAATTTAGACAGGAAGTAGGGTAACAAAGGGAAGGGAGGGAGCGATGATGTTAGCCAGGGATGGGCAGAAAACTGAATTACAAATATTCAGGGGGAAATGCTGTCCTCCTCTGGAGGCTGGAAGAATGGGAGAGATATGTTGGTGGGAAGAGAGTTACACTGTTGGAAGTGCCTTGGCTCCACTGACATAGATACTCCAAAAGTGCTGTTGGGCTTGTGGGCCAGGGGTATGCCCCACATCTCCAGCTCTTTTGCTTCCCCAAACTGTAGTGGTCAAACTGTATGCTAACCCTGTGGCTGGCATAGTTAGTTGCCTTCGACTGCATTTAATGGGGGT
This sequence comes from Podarcis raffonei, assembly GCF_027172205.1. Lineage (NCBI taxonomy): Eukaryota > Metazoa > Chordata > Lepidosauria > Squamata > Lacertidae > Podarcis > Podarcis raffonei. The sequence continues at coordinate 55,468,525 of NC_070611.1, forward strand.
GGGCGGGGGGGGGGGCGAGAAAATGCTGCCTCTCACCTCCTGCTCTGAGCATTACAAAACAGCAGCTCAATAGATCTGGCAGTAGCTATATCAGTAGATCTCCTCCACCCTTGGCATAAAGGAAAATTAGTTTTGCTCTGCTTGGCTGCAATCCTATACCCAATTAGCTGAAGTAAGTCCCATTGTGCTCAGTGGGGTTCACCTCTGTGCAGGGTTGCAAGAATTCATTGTTTTTTGTTCCACACTGTTTTCGTCACATGCAGGCCTGCTTCCGTTCTGTTGCAGTTTGTCTACGTTATTTGTCTTGCTGTCCACTGTGGCAAAAATTATGTTGTCATTATGTAGTTCCATCCCATATCCGTTTCAACTCAAAAGAAACACAATGCAAATGCAGAAAAACATAATCAATTGCATATCATTTGTGCACTGAAAGCAACAACCACATCCAATACTGATTGTATTTACTGGATGGAGTTCTGTTCTAGACATGGGACAATAAGCAAACAATGGCAATTTCCGCTACTGTTTCCATTTTCATCAAAGTTCTCTGACATCCCGATCTCTGAGGAGGCATGCATAGGATTGTACTGTTATGCTTTGGTTCAGCTGAGAATGAGGACTGAAGAATTAAGCCAAAGGTGTAATGGAAATAGTGATTTTTGAAAAATGTAGCATCTATATGTTGCTGTGGGAAAGATAAAAGCCTGAACACACCTATTCTTGCTTGCTTGCTTGCTTGCATGGTTTGTTTTATTTTAAGAACACAAGAAGAGCCTGCTGAATCAAGTCAGTGGTGCACTTAGCCCAGAATCCTGTTCTCACAGTGACAAGCCAGCTGTCTATTGAAAGCCCACAAGCAGGACCTGAGTGCAAAAACTCTCTCCCCTCCTATAGTGTTCAGCAACCAGTATTCCGAAGCATACTACTTCCAGCCCTGGAATGAGAATGTAGCCATTGTGGCTTGGAGCTTTTGATAGCCTACTCTTCTATGAATGTTTGTAAACCTCTTTTTAAACCATCCAAGTTGGTGGCCATCACTGTGGGAGCAAAGGCCGTAGTTTAACTATGTGCTAGGCGAAGAAGTTCTTTGTTTCCTCTGTCCTGAATTGTCCAGTGTTCAGCTTCATGGATGTCCGCAGGTTCTAGTGCTAGAAAAGAACAAAAACTTCCTTCTGTCCATTTTCTTCCCAGTTTGCATAATTTTATGCACTTCTATCATACCACCTATTAGATGCTTTTCCTCTAAACTTACAAGCCCCAAATGCTGCAACCCTTGATGGTTTTGGTTGCCATTTTCTGAACCTTTTCAGAATCAGTGGCTGTGAAGAGGTCTGGGGAAGCATACATACACACACACACACACACACAGGGGTGGGGAGGTAGAAACAGATTTTCCTCTCATAGTGAAAATCTGAAGTGCGCAAAAATTCAGCCGTGCCCTAATTCCACCATCAACCCACTGCTGCCATGTGAGAAATCTGTTATGTCTGGAGCTTCAATCCCAGAATAATAGGCAGGTAGGATTTTAGATTGTAGTAATCTGATTGGCCGTTGGAGCTGTCCAGTCTGGCCCAGAAGGGAAGTTTGAATCAGCCTATCAGGTGTGACCTGGGGTGTGAACAAAGGATATATAGCCTAGGGTCTGGGAGGAGCCAGACACACACAAGCACTGACAGACACACCCAATGACTGTTTCTATTACAAACGGAAATAAACTCTATGAAACTGAGGATTCTCTCAGAGTATATTTCAAAATCCATCTAGACACTTTGTTAGATTCAATTTAGGGAATGTTGAAAAAAGTGCTGGTGTGGAAAGAAGACCCCTGGTCAATGAAGCACACAGCAAACTTTAAAAACAAATAAATCTGAAACCTAGAAGGCTTGCATCTTCAATATGTGCAAAAATGAGAGTTAGCACAGGGTTAGCCAATGCAGTACCCTAAAGATGTTGCTAGATCACAACTGTTACCATTCCCGAGCATGCTGGCTGCATCTGATGGACTCCAACATTTGAAGAGCGCCATATTGGCTGCCTCTGAATTTAGCACACAGGAAGGCTTCCTTCCCACCTTTGCTTCCATAAAACTCAGAGGAGCTGATTTCTCCGCTTGAGGTGTCCAGACGTGGTGGAAGGAAATGCCCTTTCTCCCTACTTTCATCTGTGGCTGACCCTACAAGCTGTTTTCTTTCTCTGCCAGACACATGAGAAGCGAAGAAGATTCAGCGGACCCCCTGAGGAATTACCCCTGAAGGCTAATAGGATAATGGAACAAGTTCCATGATCTCAGCTAAGTGTGGATTTGATGAAACAGCAGAGAGCTCCATTTAGCTATTTGGTAATAACATCACTCTGAAATTATGGTGGATCAATATGGATAAATATTAAAAAGCTTTGAGGAAGTGGAAGGAAATGGAGAGGAAAGTATTGAGTTTCTGTCTGGACTTTTCTACGGACAGAGGATGCACTCAAGGAAGACAAGAAGCAACAATGGAGTCAGGGACTGTCTTCAGTGCAATGGCAACTGATTAGGGTCAAACAGTGCCCTTTAATAGGAAGATTAATCCTGAGATTTCCTTTCCTTGAAAAAACATGTCACCCCAATGAGAATTACATTGATTAAATTACTAACAGGTGATTATTACTTTTTTGCATTTATTTTGTTGAGTATCTACAGTTACATTTTAAGGTCAAATTTGTGAGGGTAGCTAAGAGTGAGGAAGAATTCTTTTTTCTGCAGAAAACATCATGATCTTCTAAAATTATTAGCTCCATGTGAACCAATGTTGACCTTCATACTCCTCAACAAATATTATTCCAAAGGCACTAAGGTATATCATACTCGACATTAAGTAATGTGCAGTATCATAGAATTGTAGAGTTGGAAGGGTCATCTAGTCCAACACTCTGCAAAGCATACGGTCCCCATCCAGTTTGAAACTATACTAGACCCTGCTTAGCTTTGCAGATGTGCTGGAAGTTTTATTGCTGCACCAAGATAAAGAACCTTCCCTTTCCAGACCCATTAACATACTAGACAGTTGAACAGAAAAAGATGTAAAATGTTGTACATAAGATCCTTCTCAGACACTGTGAGACTTTCCAGACAATACAAGCAAAGAGGATTGCTTAAGGGATTTAGCCTATGTGGATTCTGATTAAGGATGGAGGGAATTTAATTCAGTTTCCAAGTAACAATGAATTTACCTAATCCATACTCAGGGGCAAAGGAAGGCATCGAGACACCCAGGGCGGGCATCATGATGTAGGGTGCATGTGCGGCATTGCTACGTATGATGCATGCGCCGTACGTAGCGAAGCCGCACATGCGCTGTGTAGTGGTTTACCGCTGGCACCGCTCCAGGGCCGTACAGATGGTGCCGGGATCCTCCATCACTGCTATAGCTGTCTTCATGGCTGCAGTGGCGATGGAGGGATCCCAGTACCGTCAGTACGGCGCTGGAGCAGCGCCGGAGACAAACTGCTACACAGTGCAAGTGTGGCATCACTACATACAGCGCATGCATGCAACGCCGAACATGCGCTGTACTTAGCGGATTGCTGCTGGTGCCGGGTTCCTCTGCTCACAGCAATAGCCGTGAACGGAGAATCCTCCAAAGGCGGCTGCTGTGGTGCGATGGCTGCTTGTGCTGCTGTGAGCCCCCGCGGGGTGATTTCTTATCTCCCCCGCAAACATGGAACCCGGGGCGTACCGCCCCCTGTTGCGACACCACTGTCCATACCTTCCAAAGTACAAGAACTGAAACAGAGCCATCCTGCAAAATTTGCGCTTCTCTGAATTTTGCCTTGAAGTTCCTCAGCCAAGTAATCGACTGGAGCAGAGTATGTACCAGAAAACTTACATTACTGAAAATAACAATTGAAAATGCATTATATTAGGGGAAATCGCTTCCAAAATTGCATATAATGGGCAAAACTGCATGGAATTGCTTGCAACAAATATATATATAGTAAGCAAAATAGTATATAAAATTATGTAGATTGGGAGAAATGTGTCCTAAAATGCTGAATAATTTTGTGAGGATTTTTTAAAAAAATGCAAACTGATGTGCAAATGTGAATAACTGAACCTAAGATGAGGTGGACATGGGGGGAACTGACGGAAAACAAAATTGACAGGTTTGCCCATCCTTAATTCTGATGCAAGCTAACCCAATCTACACCTCTGGGGCTTGTGCAGATCAGATCTTAGTTGTTCGCCATATTTCGCACTTCTAGAATGTGCCAATACAGTGATCAGCATTTCTTTTTAAGTATGACATGTATTTTTAAAAGAGCATTTTAAAAGAAAATGCAGCTAGAAATGTGTGTTTCTAACAGGATAGAGTGGACTTGCGGGAGAACAAACACAGATGATTTGTCCAGCCTGGCAGACAAGTGCCGTCAGCCAAATGGGGAAGCGGTATCACAAGTGACTTGATTGTATTGTCCAAAGCTGCTCTGAGCTTATGAAGATTGTTGAGCTTATTAGAGATAAGTTTGTGTAATGAAACTGAAAACTCCAGCTGTTTATGTGTTTTGTGTGTAAAACCACCATTGTTTAGGATCATAGGTCTTTGCAGACATCCACTGTGTGTATCACGACCACACAGCTGGGGTGGGGTGTGTTGCAATGACCAGCCTGGACCCTGACCTATCCTGAAGGACTCCCAGTCACAGGAAAAATCTGCCCAGGAACCTCCACACAGTGGATCTGCCATTATGACCCCCCTGTCCCTTCCATGTTCAGTGGAATGAACATTACAGAAGTAGAATGGAAATGGCCGACAAGTTATTCCAACCTCAGTGTGTTAATAAAAGATGGCTCTTCACTTCCCCCCCTACAAAACCCTGAAGAAGGAAGTCTGTCATTTTTCTGGAGAATCTGTGGATTTCTTTCCTCATTGGTTTTCAATAAAACTGTATCTACACTTAAATGTAAAGAACATAGGACTTCATAGGACTGTCCAGTTTCAGAAAATAAGATTGGTATGATACAAATGAATGCTCCACAACATCCAAATTCTCCTTCAGTGGGAATATCAGGGAGAAGTGTACTATCCTACTGTTCTCAATGTTCCAGACTTCTGTGGAAATATATGTTTTTATGTGAGGAAGCGTTCAAACTGTGGTCCTGCCCTTCGTTCCAAAATGGTATCACCCAAGCATAATTCATCTGAATAGTCTAATATGCCTTGGTTCCAATGGTCAAATACACTTGCCCTTCCAAAGCATATTTTCCAAAACGTGAATCTGCTTCTCTGCTTAAACCAAAGGAGAGAAAGAACCATATCTTTCTAGTAAGGTTATAATTATTTCCCCTAAAGGTAGGCAAGTATTTTCTGCTGGAGAATATAGCTTCAATTAATGGATTGGCAATATGTTGTTAGCAGTAATACATGTTGCATGCATGGGATTCATTTTGTGACTTTTTATCTCCAAGAAAAGCATACAGCAATCAATATGTGATGTGGTATGAAACCAGGACACTGTAACTAACCTAACATGCTCATGCACATAATTCCTCATGGGATTCAGGTGCCTTGCTAGTGCTTGACCCATATCTTTTGTGTAATGGCCTGGGATTTTATCTTCCTTGTCCACAGGGAACTAGTAGCCCTCATGATCATTCAGTTTCCTGATTTTCTCTCAGCCACTCTCCAGCTTGAGCACGGCGTCTCTTTCTCTTTCCATCACCCAGCCACCTTGGTTTTATCTGATCTTCCATTGTGCTCTTAAGCACCATTGTTGACCTCAATTTTTGATGGCGTGGTGGCCCTCTGCATTGGCCTTTTACCTATTTCACAAATGTATATGCCACATTTCAGTAACAATTTCTGGGGCAGTTCTCCAAGAAACAATAAAATCACAAACACCTATAAAAATAAAACAAAACAGCAACATCAAATAATAATAATCTGATGTTTAAAATCAAAAACATCCTTAGATATTACTAGCGGATATAGCAATACACTTCAGCTGAGGGCATCAGAAAAACAGTTTATGATAGGGTTGTGCAGCCCATCTGCCCCAGCAAGGATGGCCGGTGGTGAGGGAGGATGAAAGTTGTCCAACAACATCTGCAAGGCCAGACATAGTTAATGGCACAAAGAAATGCCATGCATTTGGTGCATTGCAATCACGCCTTTTGTACATGTAACTTTTGAAGTAAGCAAAATAGCTCTTTTTTGCATGCTGGCTTCATTTTGTATTTCAGAAAAGGAACAGTGCAAAGAGGTTCCAAATATGTACAACAGATACTCTGGTTTCTCTTCAGATCGTATAAATCTTTCTCCTTTTACCAAATATGTACCACAGATTAATATCTCCAGTGGATTTCTTGGGTGGGTAGGTGGGAGCTGATTCAAAGGTGGTTCTGGAGGATGTGTTTTCAATACTGGCTGTTGAAAGTGGCGCATCTCTCAGCTGGAGTTGTGACACCCCCAGGTGTTGGGCCTAAAGGACAAGGTGGATACAAATATCTCAGGTAGCTTGGCTTCTTCCATGCTCTTTGCTTGAGCCAGAGCATCAGGAAAGGGCTAGATCATGGGTAGGCCTGGGGGGCCAGATCCGGCCCAATCACCTTCTAAATCCAGCCCACAGACGGTCCGGGAATTAGTGTGTTTTTACATGAGTAGAATGTGGACTTTTATTTAAAATGCATCTCTGGGTTATTTGTGGGGCATAGGAATTCATTCATTCCCCTCCCTCCAAAATATACTCCGGCCCCCCAAAAGGTCTGAAGGACAGTGGACTGGCACCCTGCTGAAAAAGTTTGCTGACCCCTGGGCTAGACTCTCAGCATCTCTGAGTGTACCTCCCAAATATCAAGTCTTGTCAGTCAAGTTCCTCCCACTCCCCTCCGTATGGGATTCAGATTTCTTACTACTTATTAAGGTTTTATCTATATTTAGTACTATAAACTCAGGCCATTGTGTGGTGGATGCACATTTGATATATGCGGTTTTATCCAACACATGCATTTTGTACTTTGCCCTGGTTTCAGCTGCACGTAGAATGCATCGTTGACATTTCTAAGTGTGCTGCAGGCTGGTGTAATTGCAGCTGTGACCATAATGTGATCGTAGCTGTGACATCGTTGGGTTATTTTTTCCCAAGGAAAGAAAGGAATGAAGGATGGATGGGTGGATGTACAGAAGGAAATAAGGAAGGAAGGGACGCCCTGGAATTATATATGATCATATACCCCCATGTGATTGTTGTCATTAATAGTAAGGTTTGACCAAAGCTTTTTGTGGCAACGGAAATGTCTATGTACAATACTACTATGAAATGAATCAATACATAAATCTTGAGCTGCTTCTTGGGTGTTTTTTGTCTGCATATTCATTTCACAAAATTTCATGCACCACTTGATTGCAAAAAACCAATGACCTCAAAGCGGGTTGCAAAGCAGTCCCTTAGTGCAGCGGTTGTACACAGTAGTCCTCATGCAGTCTGAGATTTTATGCAAATGTTTATAAACATGATGACTGATTTCTTTTTGTAGACAGGCATCTAGGAAATGTTGACAAATGCAAACCTTGCATCTAATTGTGACCATAACTGTAGTGTGTGTGTGTGTGTGTGTGTGTGTGTATCTGTACTATTGTGATTACAGTGGCACCTTGGGTTACAAACGCTTCGGATTACAAACACTTCGAGTTACAAACTCCGCTAACCAGGAAGTAGTACCTCGGGTTGAGAACTTTGCCCCAAGATGAGAACAGGAATAGTGTGCCGGCGGCGCGGCAGCAGCGGGAGGCCCCATTAGCGAAAACACGCCTCAGGTTAAGAATGGTTTCGGGTTAAGAACGGACCTCCGGAACGAATTAGGTTCGTAACCTGAGGTATCACTGTATTGAGTGTCATGCAGTTTGTGAAAACTCTTTCTCTTGGGGTCAGTCATAAGTTTACAGTAAAGAGGGATTCTGGCAGAAAGCAGGTCAATAGCCTTTTCAAATTGATTCAGGGAACATTTTGATCTTCTATTAAGCTCAGATAAGGCCCATCATCAGTAACAACAGAATATGCCCATCACAGATCTCTCAATATCTTTATTTTGATGATTGCCTAGTAGGTAAAAGCCAGCAATCTGTAAGGAATCCATCAACTGCCTACAATTTTCTTGGCTTGGAGTCACCTTCATCTATAGTGTTTGTCGGCTTATAAAAACAAAAAACACCAACATAGGGTCATGTTCAAAGTGCTTTTCAGGCTTCTGTAAATTTCAACTGCCTTTTAATTACTTTTTAGTTGTCACAGTGCATTGTTCAATGCTGTGTTAAACAACCATACCCTTGATGTCATAACATAAAGCTTGATCAGGGTATCAGTGTGCTTATATGGGTTTCCCGGTGAGGAACAAATATGCCTACTTCTGGGCTTGGATATCAAGCTGTTGATGTGCCCAAGTCACTCATTCTAAAGTGTCCTTTCACAGTTTGCACCCGTGAGATTTGCAATTGGTACCATGAACACCACAACCTGATTCCGTTAGCTTTCTGCTGTCAGGAGAGAGAGATTTTTTTTTTTTAAGCCAACCTGCTTCTCCATCCTCTTGCTAGGAATCCTTGCTGTTACTGAAGGAAGGCCTCTGAGATGCCTTGATTGTCTCCCAGTGGCCTGGGTCACCTGACTCACTTGTTTGTTTGGATTGCTCTGTTCCCGGAGGTCACAATGGTGTTTTTGTTTTGTGTGAGAGGCTCCGGCACTTCCACTAACAGATCGCCTGGGTGCAGCTGAGCCTACAGTGAGAACCAAGGCAAGGGTAGAAAAAGGAAATAAAAATCTGATCAGTGGTTTCCCTCCCGGACCAAATCAGAGTACATTTCAGTCAATGGTCATGGGTTTTCTTCATGAAATTTTCCTCCAACTGCATCAGTGTTTCTGTTAGATGTAGCACCATTTCTTTCCAGACAAAATACAAGGTTGTTGAATTCTGCTTTACACACACCAGAGGTGTCAGCTTGCGATGGATATTGCGGGTGCCTGGCGTCGCATGGGTGACATCACACGTGCAACACACGACACACACACACGTGACATCATGTGTGCATTGTCGCATCTTCGGGAAGAGGCCGAGTGCGGAGCTGAACGCAGCTTGGCTACAATGGCCGGTGACTCCTCCTTTCATGACAGGAGGAAGAGGAGCTGGCCACTGAAGCAACACCACGCTCATCTCAAGAAGACCCTTATGGGGTCTTCGGCCACGGGATCACATTCATCCAGTGCTATACCAGCTGTACAGGATCAGGTTTAAGGTGTTGGTTTAAACCTTTAAAGCCCTATCCGGCTTAGGACCCTCATACCTACAGGACCGTCTCTCCTGGTACACCTGCCACGGAGGACCTTACGGTCTGCAAATAATAACACCTTGGAGATCCCGGGCCTCAGAGAGATTAGGCTCACCTTGACCAGGGCCAGGGCCTTTGCAACCTTGACCCCAGCCTGGTGGAACACTTGGCCACAAGAGATCAGGGCCCTGCAGGATTTGACATCTTTCCGCAGAGCCTGCAAGATGGAGTTGTTCCGCTAGGCCTTTGATCGGGGCTCAGCCTGACTCCCCTTTTCTTTTTGTATAAGAACTAATATGAAAGAGATCTCCCAGCATTCTCACAGGCCCATACAAGATCAGCGTAAACAGTTGGGCCGGTGAGCACTTACTGTTCCCAACCCTAACCCTGTGAAAAGCCATCTAATTAGACTTTAATTTGATTTTGACCTGTTTTTAGGAGATAATTTAATTATTGTTTGATTTTATACCAATGTTATATATCTGATGTTAGCTGCCCTGAGCCCGGGGAGGGCGGGATATAAATAAAAGTTGTTGTTGTTGTTGTTGTTGTTCTTCTTCTTCTTCTTCTTCTTCTTCTTCTTCTTCTTCTTCTTCTTCTTCTTATCATCATCATCATCATCATCATCATCATCATCATCTCCACACTTGCCCTCCTCCAGCCCCTCAACATTGTGGGGGAACCTCCCAAAAGATATTGGGTGGGTCCAAACCACTCTAACCCCATGTGTTGGCACATACCCACAGAAAAGAAAAATAGGTGTGTGTGTGGAATTTCCCTCACCAGAGTTTAACATGTAAGCCAGCGGTGCTGTTGGACTACAGCTCCCAAGCAACACTAACTGTTGGCCATGCTGGCTAGGGCTGATGGGAATTGGAGTCCTGGGGGGGGCACCATATTGACCTCCACTGGTCTAAGCATACTTACTTTTCTATGGAAACAAATCCTTAATCCAAACCAGCAGCTCCCAGGCATAGTATGTAAGACTACGTGTGTATGTAGAGTGTATGTACTTTGTAGTGAGTTTCCTCCCTTCCCCTTTTAAAAATATCCTAGTCCAGTGTACCAGGGGTGTGGTAGGGGCTGCTTGTTGGACCAACATCTTAGTTAAAGGTAACGGGCCAGTCGTGTCCGACTCTAGGGTTGTGCGCCCATCTCACTTAAGAGGCCAGGGGCCAGCGCTGTCCGGAGACATTTCCGGGTCACGTGGCCAGCGTGACGAAGCTGCTCTGGCAAGCCAGCACCAGCGCAGCACACGGAAACACCGTTTACCTTCCCGCTATAAAGCGGTACCTATTTATCTACTTGCACTTAGGGGTGCTTTCGAACTGCTAGGTGGGCAGGAGCTGGGACCGAAAGACGGGAGCTCACCCCGCCACGGGGATTCGAACCGCTGACCATATGATCGGCAAGTCCTAGGCACTGAGGTTTTACCCACAGCGCCACCCGCGTCCCAACATCTTAGTTAGTGGTTTACAAATGATTCCAAATAAATAATGTGGGGAATCTGAGGTCACACTAATAACAATAATTTTATTATTTATATGCTGCCCATCTGACTGGGTTGCCCTGGCCACTCTGGGTGGCTTCCAACAGAATATTAAAACACAAAAACCTCAAACATTAAAAACCTCCTTGTACAGGGCTGCCTTCAGATGTCTTCTAAAAGTCAGATAGATGTTTATTTCCTTGACATCTGACTGGAGGGCGTTCCATAGCGCAGGTGTGACTACAGAGAAGGCCCTCTGCCTGGTTCCCTGTAACCTCACTTCTCACAGTGAAGGAACCACCTGAAGGTCCTCGGAGCTGGAACTTTGTGTCTGGGCTGAATGATAAGGACGGAGATGCTCCTTCAGATAGACAGGGCTGAAGCCGTTTGGGACTTTAAACACTCAGAAACATACTGGGAGCCAATGGAGATCTCTTAGAGGAAGTCCAAGCTGCAGTTACATCCTATGCCAGCCCTCTCCTGTTCTCAGGATAGGCAGAGCTGGTATGAAAAAGAGCCACCCCATAGATCTGTAAGAGCACAGATGTTCCAGGTGAGCATCCAGATGACTTTGCACAGGAACAAGCTATATTGTTGTGGCTAAATATAATGCTGGGACATGGCCTAAATCCCATTAATTTTAGTGGAGGAGATTTAAGCACATACTTAATTCTCCCATTGAAATAGATGAGCCTTAACAGTGCTTAACTTTGGTTGGAGTATGCCCTATCATTATAATTAAATTACAGGGATACACTGTCTACCACACTTAGCAGAAAGGACAATTTAAGATAATAGCTCAGTCATATTTCAAAGCTCATTCCACCCTTTTCTGCCTTGCCTCTGGAATGTGTATGTCAAAGAGATCCAGATATTCTAATATGTGGCATATTAGAATTATGGTTGTCGTGGTGGTAGCCAGAAGTCACTGTAGAGCTGTAGCAATTGAGCAGCAGAGATGCATTTTAAAGAAAGTTGCCAGTTCATTGGGATGACTTTCTCCATTTATTCCCAAATCCTCTTGGCCGTGATCTGCAACTATTTTACCTGAGGATCACTTTGAGGAAAGCCAACGTTTCTTTGACAGAGTTTGGATTTCCTGAGCACTTTTGTGGTTATTCGTCTGAAGAGGTTTGAGGCAGCTGTTTGCCGGAAACTCCACCGACTTTTGAGAGTTGGGCTGGTCCCATGATGCTTCCATTGAGTTGGTTAATTACTGTAACTCAGGGTAGTTCTTTCCATCCATGGAAGCAGAAAATAACCCTGCTGTGGGTATTTACAGAAAGAACATTACAAGCAGCATTAGGCAATACTTGTCAGCCTCAAGGGCAGTACTGGTAATTTAGGATCCCGAAATATGTGACTATATATAGGCCATTTCAGTTGACTTGGTTGACTTCAGTTGACTTTCAGTTGACTTGGTTGACTTCAGTTGAATTTCAGTTGACTTTAGTTGATTTGGCCTGCCACTTCAGGGGGTGAGTGCAAGCACCAAGTTTCTTTTTTTAAGGGGAGGAGCTTCCACAGGACATCTGCAGTTGCCCCCCCCTGGTGGTTCTACCCCAGGGGTAAGTAAGCTCAGGCATAGAGGCTGTCCTCCCTATCTGCCTCTCAGCCATCTCCCTCACCAGTCCTGCTCTGCAACTTCCTTGACTACCTTTTCCTGGCTGGAATGTGGCCTTGAGTCACGACCCTGCCTCCTGCTTGCCTGGATGTGTGGGCATGTGAGCCAAACCCTCTGGATTTTGCATGGCTGGTATTTGATTAGTGTACAAAGATAAGAGTCATATCCATTGCCCCACCCACATTTATATGTAAGCCTACCCACTTTTGCCTCTGGCCACACTCACCATGGCCATGTGGCCTCCAGAATGTTGCCCATGAGAAAATGCCGCCTTTGGTCGGGAAAACTCTACCAGCATCTTGCTGTTGTTGCCAGCTGCTGCTGCTGCTGCTACTCTGCTTCCTCATTCCTACCACCTGCTTGCCCAGCGGAGCCAGTGAGGAAGCACACAATGACAGCTACTCTTCCTCTTCCTCGCCACTGCTATACTTTTCGATCTCATTCCCTCTGGACCAGAGGGAGGTGCATATGAACACGCAGGTTGCAATGGTGAAGAGCAAGAGAAGGTCCAGGGGACTCTTGTCAGTAGACCCTTGTTGGGGTACCGATCCTAGGCAAGGACCTGTTCATGCTGACCCTTGACCTCAGCCCATGAAGGTGGTTGGTCCCCATGTGCACCATCTTTAATCATTTCAATCAACTGCATAGCTTTCCATTGCCTGCACACTGCTGTGGTGAGATGTTCATGTGGTTGAAATTAGTCCTGGCCATGCGACAAGTGCAACATGCAGTACATCTGGATGTCTGGCCAAATGATCAATTACTGCCTTCTCTGGCCAGATTAGCTTATTGTGATCGGTGGCGGAGTTAATCATTTTTTTCTTCCCTACACAAGCTGGCCCGACAACAGACAAATCACTTGGCTGTCCAGCAAGTTGTAGTTATGCATTATTTACAGAGCTTTGAAAATTCTCTAGGTGCTGTGCGAAAATCAGCAAACAACACTGGCTCTGTCTGCAGGCTTGAAATGTAGTACATGCTGCACATTAGGGGGAAAAAAGAATCAAGGCAAAAAGGAAAACCATCAAATCCAGGCAGTGGCTCTTAACAGTTGTAATGTGCATTGACTGCTACTGAATGGCCAGCATTGTTCATTCTTACCTACCATTCTTCCCCCATTCTTAGCAACCTTTCTGTGATAAGAATGGGTTACGGTACTTCTGATTTATTTATTACATTTGTATTCCACCTCTTCCCCCATCAAGGAATCTCATCCACACATTGGCCAGATCCATCCACACATTGGCCAGATCCAGACCGGCTTAGCTTCATCAAGCTGGTGCTGTAGAACAAAATCCTTGACACACTAAATACAAAAAAACCCGCAACTAGGTCTAAAGAAACTAAATACGGTATATTTATTTAACATATATATGCAAGAGTACAGTATCTGGCTGATGGCCAATAGGATATGCAATAATAACTGGATAATCTTGTATGGTTTTACATTTCTATGCATTTGCAGTGTGTTATAACACTCCTTGTGCAGAAGGAGAAGCTGTCCAAATATTTCACTGAGAAAGACTCTTGAGAGTCAAAATATGTTGGGCAAGGCATTTGGAATGCAGTTTCTGCTATCAATTTTTAGTTGTGTTTTATATTGTTTCTAAACTTAAGTTTTGTGGTTTTTCTTACGTGCCTGTGAAGTGCCTCAAGACTTACTGGTACGTGAAAGGTGATTCATAAATGAAACACAATAATAACAATCAATAATAATAATAAACTGACAGGACCCTCTCCAAGGGAATCTCAGCCTTGATCCTTCAAACATTCAATGTGTTGAAGTCCAGCTGGTGGGTTGGGGATAATCCGAATAAATCCATAGCTCTCCACAATCAGTGTCTCAGAAGCCCCTTCGCTATTCCTGGGTTCCGAATTCCTGAAGAGGGCTTGTGTTCAAAACCCAGGTTTGCTAAGTTAGCACACTTGAAAAATGAAGGAGTGATTCTCATGGCGGTGCGAAAAAGGGAAATTTGCCCATTTTGATTGACTAGGTCAGTGATGGCCAAACTTGGCTCTCTAGCTGTTTTGGGACTACAACTCCCATCATTTTTTAATATTTAATGCTGTATTGTTTTTAACACTCGATTGGAAGGCGCCCAGAGTGGCTGGTGAAAATCAGCCAGATTGGGGGGGGGGGAATAAGTAATACATTGTTGTTGTTGTTGTTGTTGTTGTTGTTGTTACTATTATTACTATTATTATCATTATCATCCCTAGCTAACAGGACCAGTGGTCAGAGATGATGGGAGCTGTAGTCCCAAAACAGCTGGAGAGCCAAGTTTGGCCGTCACTGGACAAGGTGATTCCATAAAGCCAATTTACAATAATGCAAGTCATCTTGTCAAATCCTATGAAATCTTGACTGCTGTTGTATCATAGCAGCTGCTTCATGGCTTGCATACCTGCCTAACCCTGAAGGGGTTTCTTCCTTGTGCTCTGCAGAAAAAGCTGCAGCAAAGCAATGATTTAGTTTCTGGACAATCTCTTTATCCCCTTTGATTGCCCCTCCATAGCTTCCCAGTCTGTCGGCCCACCATCTCTCCCACAAGGCATCTTATTTCTGGTGTACTTAAAGAAATCCTTATGACTTGTCGGCCTGCATTTGCCTCCTCGTTCTTCAAATTTGCTACTAGGCTTCTCTTAAATCTCCAATTTACATTTTGCCTGCCAACGTTGCTCCTTTCCATCAGCATCACTTGGACTGGATATCCAATTTCTTTTTAGAAGGGGACCTTTTCTTTTTTTTACTTTCTTTCTTTGACTGCATAAGTTCTAATTTTCAATACCATCTCTGCTTGCTAGGAGGCAAGTGCTGGTTTCATAACTGAATTAGGATACCCTTCATTGCACATTTCTGAGCCTTTATCGCATCATCTTTCCACCCTCCATTGTTCACTAATGTGTTAAGTAATTATTATAAAATCATGGAGCCCAACATGCAGCACTGTGAAGTCTTAGAACAGGAACCTGTGGCCTTCTAGATGATACTGAACCAATTCCCAGCATTTGGCCATGTTGACTGGGGTTGTGTGAGTTAGAGTCCAAACGCATCTGGAAAGCACCAAGCCAGGGATGGAGGAAGAAATTCAGATCATTTAAAGGTGAACTTACTTAGTTGGTACTTCTTGAAAAGAGCACGTGCTCTTTCAAAATTCACACCTCGCTGAATTTTGCAATGCATTTCTGCAGCGAAGTAATGTTTGCAAAAATGCATTAACCAGGGTAAAATGTGCATAAAAATCTATATATTGGTGAAGAGGGCATACAGAATTGTGTATATTAGGAGAAATTAACCCTAGAATGTTGATGAATTTTCATGAGGACTTTGTTCAAGAAACACTACCTGACATGGAAATGTGGAAATGAAATTTAAGAATGGAAAAATGAGATACCAAAATTGACAGATTTGTCCTTTTCTACACCAAGTTGGGAAGATTGTCCTAATTTCATTATTGATCTTCTATCATATCCAGTTATCTTAAAATGTAAGATTCTTTCTCCCTGAATCTAGAAAAGTGATGGAGAATCTTTGGTCCTCCAGATGTTATTGGGCTACAGCTCCCCTCATCCCTCACTATTGTCCACATTGGTTGAGGCTGATGGGAAGTTCATAATAAAAGGACCCACAAGTCCAGTATGACAAAAGCTAATTTCACAAACAAGTGTGCCTTCACTGCATAGTCTTACAAGGCAAAACTGAGAAAACATTTAGCTTTTTAAGATGGGCAGTTACTGAAGAAGCGTTCAAGAGTGCTAAGTGCTGTGCTCGCTTCAGCAGCACATATACACATATACTAAAATTGGAACGATACAGAGAAAATTAGCATTGCCCCTGTGCAAGGATGGCACACAAATTTGTGAAGCGTTTCAGAGAGAGAGAGAGAGAGAGAGAGAGAGAGAGAGAGAGAAGTGCTCAGGTGATATTATAATTAAATCAAGCTAGTGCATCTCATTTATTTTATATTTACTTCTAAAAATATGTATGTACCGTAAATTCACAAAGCATTTCACGACGACCTCATTTAAAACAGGTACAATAGAAACCATATACAAAAGTGGTTAAGATCATAAACAGATAACTGTTGTGGAGAGATGTATTCTTACTTGCTTGTGTAAGCCTGATGGAATAGAAAAGTTTTCAGCAGTTGTTTAAACAGTTGCAACAGAACATGCCTGCTGAATATCTGTTGGCAGAATACTTCAAAGGAATGGTTTGGTGACACGAAAGGCTCAGTTCCTTGTTGTTGTCAAATGAGCCTCACCAACTCAGAAAATGACCAATGATACTCCAGCAGGTTATTTCAGTGATGGAGCTGGAAGGGCAGTTCTTGTACCCTTTCATCCCAGTCTAAGACCTTTTGTGCAAGCACTTTTTCTGAATAGTTCAATCCCTCTGTTTTACCAATACGTCACAAGCCATGACATTATAGGTGTTACTCCTACAATACTGATGAATGCTCTGGCACTGCGTGGCCAAGTATGCCAGGCCTATGTGTTTATCAAGGATTGTCCCCGCTTGACAGCTTAATTTCCAGGAGGGTTGCATTACTTGATGAAATGTGTTCTATGGGTGTTGTGTGCATTTTCAACTTCATGCTAAATTCCTGATGTGGCCCTCAATAGAGACCTGATTCCAAGCCCCAATCATCCCTCCAGTCTAGGAGTTGCAATGTTAGGTTATCCCAATGGAGGTTTGGCAGTTATAAGAAAAACTTTAAATGTTTTTGTAAAAATAAAAATCACATTATGATGACAGACAGCACTAATCCAGTGTCCATTCACAGCATTCTACCTACAAGCTGCTTAAGTTAGTCTGTTGAGTACAGGGGAAAAAAATCTGTCTGCTAAGTCCATTCCAATCCAATTATCTTGCTTATAAAGAAACACAAAAAGAGAATACTTAAGGAAGAACTTGTGGAGAAGAAACTGGACCATGAACAGTTTCCGTTGTAGATTTTCAAAGATTTAAATTTCCACTTGGATCTTTAATAGTTTTGAGTCCTGTCTTTGTACCTGCACTTTCTTAAGTGCTGCTGGGCGGGTGGGTGACTGAATATTTGAAACAAAACACAGTCATTGTTTGAAATGAGCACTTCTCTAAATTTTGTAATAGTTCTCCAGCCAAGTAATATGATACAAAACTGCATCATATTAGGGAAAATTACATGCAAAAAAAATGTGTCTATTAGGATAAATTTGCAATGAAATGATGATGAATGTTCAGAAAAACTTTAAAAAATAATAATCACAAACTGGAACTGAACTCAAGATTGGAAAAATGAGAGAACCCGCAATGGTCAGATTCATCCATTCTCATTTGCTATTGTAACAACTCTTGGGAGATCTAGATCTGCTATAAGTCATGGTTTTTGTTGCCCCCCATGTCCTGCTAATCAGCATGCTTAGTGTGTAAAGGGGATGGACGGAGGGCTCCCTTGCACCAGTGCACATATCTGCTTTTACAACGAAAGGGAACATTCACTTGAGAGTGAATGCAATGGTATTTTAGGAAACATCATGAAATACAGATGTGCAAAGCCCTGTAAAAACCCCAGAAGCTCACCAGATATAGTTGCTCCTCTTCACGGTGGCTATTTTACCAACAATCCCTGTAGAATCATGGCACTAATATTGCTCTGGTGAGTGTTTTGGTGGTACGGGAGATAGCCCTGTAGCTGGCACTGAGAAGTACCTTTTTTTAAACCTGGAAGTCCCTGTTACAGTGATGCCACATCATCCCATAGTGGTGTTTTATGGAGATTGTGTGGGCTAGCAGGGGATGTCAGAACTCTGTTCAGACATGGTGAACCCAGTATCTGGAATCTAGTCCTTGCTCATCCAAATTGAAAAAAGAATCCCCTAGCACTTTAATAATAATAATAATAATAATAATAATAATAATAATAATAATGCTATAATACCTTCCTTCCTTCCTTCCTTCCTTTCCCAGCCACTCTGGGCAGCTTCCAACAAAAGATTAAAAACACCATACATTAAAACATCAGTCATTAAAAACTTCCCAAAACAGAGCTGCCTTCAGATGTTTTCTAAAAGTCAGGTAGTTGTTTTTTCTTCATTTCTTATGAATGAGGCGGCAAAGAGGATGGGTGGGATTTCAGCCCTGCCTTGGGTATACACAGTTACTCTGAGTTACATGTAACTATTACAGGCTAGAATTCTAACAGCACAACCTGCGGAATACCAGTGGACAACAAAAAAGGCTTAAAGACGTTCTCAAGGCAAATCTTTAAAAATGTAGTTTAAGCACGGATAGCTGGGAAACATTGGCCTACAAGTGGTTCAACTGGAGAACAGCCTTTAACAAAGGTGTCGTGGACTTTGAAGAAGCCAAACTCAGGGCGAAAAGGAGAAATGAGCTAAGAGGAAGACACGTTTGGCAAAACCTCACTGTGATCAACTCCCGCCCGGAAACCTATGTCCCCACTGTGGAAGGATGTGTGGATCCAGAATTGGCTTCCACAGTCACTTACAGACTCAAAGTTAAGACCATGTTCATGGAAGACAATTTTACTCGGCTACAAGTCATTGCCAAAGAAGAAGAATGGACAGCACCAGTAAACTAGACATCTAAATTTAAAAGTTTGGAGAAATAATTATTTCCAGTAATGTCCAATTTATTGTACTTTTAAAAATTTATTTCTGGTTATTTATTATCTATGAAAAAGCCAAATTTGTGTTTATGCAATCCCAGTGACAGGAAGAGTTATAGCAGGGACTTCTGTGTCCACATTCTTCCCCATTCGTTGGAATGGTGGAGTAAATTTCCACTTGGAATTTTCTCTCCATCAAAATGAGGAATTATTTCCTTCCCCCTTCTGTATGCTTACCTGACTTACTCAAGATGGCAAAGGGGTGTTTGTGAGAATCCTTTCTTTCATTCTGCAAATCACCTCATCAGCAGTTCATGCAATGCAGCCTTCCCAGGTGCCTGTGCTGCACTGAAAGCCCAGGGGATGCCGTCATGAGAGAACTCTCATGGGGATTTTTCAGATCAGATCAGAAAGCATGGGCAGCTGGTGAGGCTGCAAAGTTTGGGGCAAGTATTTACTGAGAAGAAAAAATGTGCTACCTTGCACTGATAAGCTGAGAACACTTGCATCCACAGAAATTTGGAGGAAATTCTAAAGCCATGGGAAATAACGAACTGTTTTGCAGGGGTGGATAACGTTTGAAAAATTTGAGATTTTGGCATGACATGAATTTGAGCATAAAAAATGCTTAATTGGGTTTATGACATACTCATGCAAACAGCCCCTCCCTGCAAACTTTTCTGGGGGAAGTTGCCTCACCTTCTTGGTTTGTTGTTGAATGAAGCCCTTGATTTATAAAGAGGACTGCATTCTTACCAGTATGTCCTTTTATTTCCTTTCTCAGATCACATAACTTCCTGCATGAAGTCATCTTTTTCTCTCCCGTGTTCTCTTCCCCCCTTTCCCCTCCCTCCATCTCTTTCTCCCCCTTCCCCTCTCTTACGATTTGCTTTTCCAGTCGTACTTCTCTCTGGGTCTCTCACTCAGTGATGAATGAGTTTCATTCATCTTTCTCTCTGTTTTTGTTTTTTTTTTTTGGTGTGAAAAGCTTTAGACTTCACTTGCTCCCATTTTTCCCCACTCGCTATTCATTGCCATGGTGACGGAGAAAGAAGGGGGTGGCAGAGTGGGTGGCAATGGGGTTGGAGGTCAAGAGTGGCCACTTTCTGAATTAAAGCTTTGAATTCCATTAGAGGTGGCACAATGTAACCTAGAGTAACTCTCCAAGAAATTGGCTGTCAAAAGAATCAAAGCAAAAAAAGGGGGGGAGAGAGAGATGGAGGGAGGAGACGAAGGGGGAAGAGATCAGGGAGAGAGAACGTTAAGCCCTTGCCGTCTCTGTCAGGATTACATTTGGCGACTTAATAGAGCCGTGATTCATTTGTGTAGCCATGTGCCATGTTTCGGCGGCCCAACTCTTCAAGTCTGCTCCCGAGTGATGGAGAGTCCTTGCTTGACAATGCTAACAGATCTCATTTCTTCAAGTGGAGATTAGGGATGGTGGTGTGTGTGTGTGTGTGTGTGTGTGTGTGTGTGTGAGATTTGGCTTGCACCCCATTCACAGTAGCCACATTCGCACCATCCATTTAAAGCAGTATGAAACCGCTTTAAACACTAGTGACTTTCTCCAAAGAATTCTGGGATGTTTACTTTGTTAAGGGTGCTGAGAGTTGCTGGAGATCCCTGTTCCCCTCCCAGAGCTACAGGCCAAATGTGCCCTCCCAATACCTCTATATCTATCCTTTAAGACTCTTCATAAATCACACCCTCTCTCCAGGTCATGCCCCTCACTAACCTTGCTTCTCCTTTTCCCCAACCAGAATGTGTCTTGAACTGAAACAATCCCTTTTGCTAGTTTGAATGGGGAGGTGTGTGGTTGTGGTTGTGATGTATAAAGCTTTGACATGGCTGCAATGCAGGACATTCGCAGGGAAACCAAAATGCTTGTTTACAAAGCTATTGTACTATGTATGCTTGTGAAACATGGACCACTTATAAATGCCATCTCCAACTCCTTGAAAGATTCCATCAACGGTGTCTCTGAAAAATTTTACACATCACCTGGGAAGAAAGGTGAACTAATGCCAGTGTAATGGAAGAAGCAAAGATAACCAGTGTTAAAGCAATGACTCTTCAACATCAACTTCGTTAGACTGGTCATGTTGTGCAGATGCCTAATTATTGTCTTCCAAAGCAACTACTCTATTCTGAACTTAAAAATGGTAAGCACAATGCTGGTGGTCAACAAAAGAGGTTCAAAGACCCTCTGTAGGCAAATCTTAAAAAAAAATGTTGTATAAAGACCAGCAAATGGGAAACACTGGCCTGCAAGCACTCCAATTGGAGAACAGCCTTTACCAAAGGTGTCATGGGTTTTGAAGATGCTTGAACTCGGGAAGAAAGGAAGAAACGCGCTAAGAGGAAGGCACGCTTGGCAAACCTTCACCATGATCAACTCCAACCCAGAATCCTATGTCCTCACTGTGGAAAGACATGTGGATCCAGAAGTGGCCTCCACAGTCACTTACCGGCTCACTTTTAAAACCGTGTTTATGGAAGACAATCTTACTCGGCTACGAGTGATCACCAAAGAAGAAGAAGATGTAGAAAACTTTGACATGGCTGCAATGCAGCCAAATGTACCCTTGCCCCACCCCCTTTAATCCTTAGCCTTACCTACTACTGCCAAGCAACCCACAGAAAGTACTCCATATGGGAATGCAGCTCTCAGACAAAGGTTCCCCGCCTCTCTCCTAGTGGATACTTGCCGTGTTGTTTGAGAAATATAGGAAATGGTGTGACAAGCTATACCAGGCTAGCAAATGCAGCACCCTCTAGACACTGGTTGATCCCCATCTCCAGTCAGCTCCAGCCAACATGGCCAGTGATGTGAGCAGCAGTTCAGAAACATTTGGGGGACACCACTTGCCTATGCTAAAAAACACCAGTCCTCACTTAGTTATAAACTTGCTGGGTAGGGAACTCACCCACTGTCTCTCAGCCTCAACTCCTCCCTGAACAGTAATATGCAGGACAAGCACTCTGGCCTGCTTTACTGGCTTGTGGCAAAGATTATTGGGGTAAACTAAGCACTTTGAGTGCTTATGAAAAGTGCTTCCTCTGCTATGTGTAGGATCCAAGCAGGAAGGAAAGTCTCTAAAGTTGAAAACGGAAAGATAAGCACTTAGGTGATTCAATTTGTGCTCAAGAAAGGTTATGATAGTCAAGAGGGACAATTACTACAATGGGTACAGGTTTAAGCGTAGCTCTCCCTCCCCCTGGGTGGTGCGCTGGTTAAAAGTACATGAGCATTTCCCCCAGTGAGGACACACAGTAAAAATACATACCTTGGCATTCTTCTGTCACAAGAAAGAAATATGTGTGATGAATGATGCTAGTCAGGAAAGAGCACATTATTATTAACTAACTAACTAACTAAATTTACTAGTCACTTTTTTGCCATGGCAACGAAATGTGACTTACAATATTTTAAGGAAACAAACAAACAAACAAACAAACACATACATACATTAAACCCAGCACTTAACAAAATCGCCCTCACCAAAAGCCCCTATATAGTTAAAAGCGAAATGAATATTTACACCTGGCGCCAAAAGATATGTAAAGATGGCCCCAGGTGTGCCTCCCCAGGGCGGTGAGGAGCCACCACTGAAAATGCCTGTTCTCATGTTGCCACCTTTCAGATCTCCCGTGGTGGGGGAGAAAGGTATAAATATAGTTATCTGCTTTATAAGGACTCAAACTAATGGTCTACACCAATTGGAGGTGGCGCTGTGGTCTAAACCACTGAGCCTCTTGGGCTTGCCAATTGGAAGGTCAGCGGTTTGAATCCCTGTGACGGGGTGAGTTCCCATTGCTCTGTCCTAGTTCCTGCCAACCTAGCAGTTCGAAAGCATGCCAGTGCAAGTAGATAAATAGGTACCACTGCGGTGGGAAGGTAAATGGCATTTCTGTGCACCCTGGTTTCCATCACGGTGTTCCGTTGTGCCAGAAGCAGTTTAGTCATGCTGGCCACATAACCCGGAAAGCTGTCTGTGGACAAACGCCGGCTCCCTCGGCCTGAAGCAAGATGAGTACCGCACCCCATAGTTGCCCTTGACTAGACTTAACCAGGGGTTCTTTACCTTTACCTTACCTTCCAGGATCTTAAAGGGGGAATCTTTGAAGTGGAAGGAAAAGGAAAGTATCTCCTGCTCAAAACAAAGGCTCTGCAAATGAGAACCAGTTAATTTGTTTGAAATCCTGGCTGCAGTATAAGAACCAAATGCTGCATTTCCCGTTACTTGTCGTTTCAGTTTATAGAGATTTGCTTTATTTCCTTCAGAATGGTTGTGTGGTTCATATGCAAATTGAACGGATTAGTTGACTAATCAATTGAAATGCACACGAGTCATCAGCTGAAGCCCTTTACACATGTTTGGAATGTGTTGACAGAGTGCGCAAAGGTGGACACGGGGTGTCCCGTCATCTCCCCCTGACCTCCAAGCCTTGATCAGCTCTGTGTACACAGAGCCTGCTTGTCCGCAGCTTTTATGCCTGCCAGCTTTGTGAACTCAGAGCTGATCAACATGTGGAGGTCAGGGACAGGGATTCAACATCCCCAAAAGGCTTTGAGGGCTTATGCTTTCTTCAGGGAGCTGACAGTCCGAGTTATGACTGTTTTGCAAAAAATATGTATATACACAAGTTATGTACTTACTCGGCAGTGGATGGTAATGTTGATCCTTTCCCCTTTTTTGCTTGGTGGCTAGAAGACTGGGCATCTTCTGGTAGGGAGCCGATGCCTTCTGATGGAATTGAAAGTGAGCTGCAGAGAGCAGGGTGCAGCACACTGCAGGGAGGCCATGTATTGTAATGTGCACAGAACGCTGATTTATTGTGGCACCATTCAAGCGTGGGGCTATTACTGCAGGGGGACGGTTGTTTGTTGAATGCGTTTGGTGGCTGGGAAGCTCCCAGGAGGCCTTGCTGCCTCACCAAGGGAAAAGTTCGTGCCCTTTCCCTTCTTCTAGGCAGATGCCTCCGTGCATCTGTAAGAAAATGTAGAATATATGGAAGCTAATGGCAACAGAATGTGTGTTGAGCTCAGTGTGCAGTGCAGAAAGCTCTTATATGCTGCCCTGACAGGGTCCAACTGTGTGAGGCCACAGCTCTTGAGGCTATTCTTACAGGAAAAGTCTTATCTCTGTTTACAGGGAAGGATGCCTTCCGACATTCCTCTGATGAAAATAGGGGTGTCCCATTCCATAATGATAAATTAATTATTTACTCCACACACCTTATTGGGTTGCCCCAGCCACTCTGGGCAGATTCATATATATCACATAATAAAATATTAACCATTAGAAAAAACATCCCCATACAGGATTGCCTTCAGACAGCTCAGAAGTCAGATAACTCCATACCCCCCAACATTTCTCCAGTGAAAATAGGGACATCCTAGACATTCCAGGATCAAATCAGAAACTGGGACGGCTTCTCTAAATCAGGGTAAAAGGTAAAGGTACCCCTGCCCGTACGGGCCAGTCGTGACCGACTCTAAGGTTGCGCACTCATCGTCTCAAGAGGCCGGGAGCCGGCGCCATCTGAAGACACTTCCGGGTCACGTGGCCAGCGTGACGAAGCTGCATCTGGTGAGCCAGCACCAGCGCTGCACACGGAAACGCCGTTTACCTTCCCGATATAAAGCGGTACCTATTTATCTACTTGCACTTTGACGTTCTTTCAAACTGCTAGGTTGGCAGGAGCAGGGACCGAACAACGGGAGCTCACCCCGCCGCGGGGATTCGAACCGCCGACCTTACGATCAGCAAGTCCTAGGCACTGAGGTTTTACCCACAGCGCCACCCGCATCCCTCCTAAATCAGGGACATCCCTGGAAAACAGGGACACTTGGAGGGTCTGAGGATGCTGGATAGAGAAGTCTTGGAAGCAAACTTTTCTTCCGCATAGGGAACAGGGCATTTCTGCTTCCAGGGCTGCAGCTCAGTAGCAGAGTATTTGCTTGTACATGCAGCAGGTCCTGTGTTCAATCCATGGCCTCTCTAGTTTGGGAGGGAGTCCTGCCTGAACCCCTGAACAGCTGCCACTGGTCAGTGTAGACGGTGCTGAGCAAGATGGACCAAGGGTGTGACTCAGCATAAAACAGGTTCTTATGGCCTCCTTAAACCCCACTCCCCACAAATCTAGGGGTGGACTTTTGTAATATGTCGCCTGAAAATGGATCTTCTCAAGGGAACTCATCAATTTTGGATCTTCTGAATTTTGTGTCCCCTTGGGTCAGTGCCCTATGCAGGGGAACTGCCCACACCGCCCTAAATCCAGCACTGCTCAAATCTGTTCCTGATGGTAGGAGACCATCTAGAATGGGATGGCGTGTGGGGCTGGGGCTGGCAAAGATCTCCCCCTTGTCAATCCATTCCTGTCCATTCCTGCTAGGGCAACCCAGGAACCAACCACCAGATCCTGGATCCAGTCCTGAAATACTTTGGGGTGGGGTTAATGTTTAATTAGTTCTCTCACTCTCTATATAAAGTTAATGAAACATAGTGTTTTATTATGTTTTCATATATGCTGGAAGCTGCCCAGAGTGGCTGGGGCAACCCACTGGATGGAAGGGATACAAATATTATGATTATGATTATTACACATCCAAGGATGGGTGGGAGAAGGAGAAGTTGTGTCTTCTTCACCCCCGCCAGTCAAGAGTGTATGGGGTGCTCCTTTGGAAGCTCTGTAGGGAACTGGCTTGTGAAGGATAACAATCCCTGCAGGATTGATACCTCTGTGAAACAGATGTTGTATGGAGGCATGGATCCTGCAGGGTGCTGCTTCAGGAACAGGGCATCAGACAGGAAAGACAGACAGTGTCAGGCTCCTACAGTCTCTTGGGAGTGATCCATGGCTGTCTCAGCCCAACTTGACCAAGTCCGGAATCCCTCTGAATAGGCCCAATTTAGCTTGGGCCTCAGCTGAATCTGGTGTGCAGCCCCACCAATAGGCAATGCCACACTTTAGACTGGTTGTAAGTAAGAAGACAGGTCGGTGCAGTGGCGTAACATGGGGATTACAGGTGCAGTTGCCCGGAGTGCAAAATTGATAGGTGGCACAACATTTCAATGCCCGGTGCTGCCCCAATACAGCTGTGCGCCTCCGTCGCTGGACTCTGTGGGAAACATCTTCTCCATGTGAACCAGGAAATGACCTCTCCAAACAGCGAAAGAACTCTTCCTTTCTTATCTCTGCGGCTGCAGTCTCCTGGGTGATGTAGACACTTAGGCAGTCGAATGCACATGCGTACTCTGTCCATTTTCCTGCCTCCCACCCCGCCCTCTGGGCAGCCCCG
The DNA here is from genome assembly GCF_027172205.1 of Podarcis raffonei. Lineage (NCBI taxonomy): Eukaryota > Metazoa > Chordata > Lepidosauria > Squamata > Lacertidae > Podarcis > Podarcis raffonei. The sequence goes on from NC_070611.1 coordinate 55,494,854, forward strand.
GGCACTGCCAACCCACAGTATGCCACTGGGTCATTGAGAGATGGTTGAGACCAGACTGAGCTTGGTGGAGCACTGCCCCATCTGCCCTAACAGACCACCCTCTGCTCCTCTGACATCACATTTCCTCAACATGATCAGGAGAGGGTACCTGGCTCTTCCAACACCTCCCCTATATTCTTCTGCATATTTGAGGTTTTTAGATCTGCTTTTATTTTTCCTGAGTTATTTCTGGAACAGTAAATAGGGGAGGTATAAGCCTTGAGCCTTGTGAAGTAGTTAGCTTAATCATCAGAGCTTGTTTTGGCAGAAAGCTGCTTACAAGCCCAGCTTGCAAAGGGAAGAGGAATCCATAAATAGTTGGGGGAGGAAAAGGGATAGGACAGCCCGCGTAACAGAGCTGGAAGCAGGTGGCAGAAATCCCACATCTTTGACGCAGAATGGGCGCAGTTAACTTCTCCAGTGGCCTTTAGACCAACGTAAATGTTTAGCTGCAAGAAGATGAAGCTAAATTAAACCCTTGGCCTTTACTCGGTCCCTTCCCCTTTCCATTGCCAAAGACTTGTTCTCCTCCTCCTTGAAACTTCATTAAGGAAATGCCTGATTCTCAAAGGAGAGCTGAATAAAGCATTATTATTAATCATCCTTATTAGGACCATTTATTTGATTTCTTACCTGCCCTTCCCAGGGTGGGTTACAACTTTAAAACAATGCAAATTTAAAAAACAGTTTAAACAATTTACAATCAATAACAGCATGCATCTATGATATGCAAATCTCAGTTTTGGTCTCTCGTAGCCTCTCATTTTTCCAATCTTAGGTTCAGTTTTTCACATGTTCACATCAGTTTTCTTTCTTTTTTTAAAAAAAAAGCCCTCATGAAAATCAATTAAAATTTGTGTGTCATCCCCCCCCCTTGCAAACACATTTTTGCAAAGCAATTTTCCCTAGTATAATGCATTTTCACGAATATATGCACTTAAATGCACACTTTGTGCATTTTGGGTACACATTACTTGACTGGAGAATTGCATTGCAACATTCAGAGCAGTGTGAATGTTGGTTTGTGTCTGGTTTGGGAAAGCATGAATTAGGCTTGTCTTTAAATGCAAACTGAAGCACATTTCTCCTCCATCCCTGTATCTCGAAGGTCAAAGAGCATCTGGGAGATGGTAGGGAGAAGGGCAACATTGTGCTGGTGAGCTCTTCCCAACACTGTGGTCCTGATGAAAGTAGCTCCTTCACCAAAGCTGCTGTTACCTGCCCCAGGAGTGAAGCTTCCAACAGCACTACACAGTTAATAGAAAGATAATTTTTATCAGGGTTGTTGTGTGTGTTTGTGTGTGTGTGCAGAGTTAAACCTCCTTCCTCCCACACTGTAGTCCAAATCTAGATCAGCACCCAACCATGGCTGTTACTATGGCCCCATCTGCACTATTCCCCTCCCAGAGTGGTTTAAACTATCAATCCCTCTTCCCAGAGAACTCTGGGAATTGTAGCTCTGTGAGAGGAATAGGGATTTCCTGATAAGACGCAGCACCCTTAGCAAACTACACTCCCCAGGGTTCTTTGGGGGAAGCCATGACTGTTTAAAGTGCCTTTGATGCATAGTGAGGATGGGGTCTCAGAAGAAAAAAGGGAGACACGTTCACTGCAGTCGCACCAGTTTGACATCACATTTAATTTGGCCCTTTGGCTCTCATTTCATTGGGCTGGATTTCAACAACTGGTCTGAAGTTCAAATCTCTGCATTGGTTGTTCACATCCTGGGGCCTTTGGCAAGCAGATGGAGCAAGAGGTCCACTGGTTCCTTTTGATGATTAGGTGTTGTCAGCCTGGATCTACAGCCAGCCTTTCAATTCCCGTGGGACGTAGCCCTGATCTCCTTCCATTGCTTGGATTTGCAGATCAGAGATTCACGATAACCAGCTCTGCTGCTCTGGGACTCAGGAGGAAACCTTCAGACTAACTGCTTGGCTGAAGTTTTAATTTGCTCATCATCTTTGGCTGATGTGATTAGCAGCCAGGGCTAATTACCTGCAGAAACGCTCCCCTCGCTCTTCTCCTAACACACACTCCAGAGAAGCAGCTTTGTGCCTCTTGTGGAGGAGAAGCATATTTAAATGACAGGGCTGGATGATGGCTGAGTTCACATAAAGAGTTCCCCTGCTTACACACCGCTTTGGATTCTTTGATTGCTTCTTTGATTGCAGAAATGAACATTTGAAGGGTGCTTTCCATTTGCCAGGCCTGAATTCCATACTTCAGAGATGATTTTGTCATTTGGATCCAAACAGTGATTTGTTAAGAGGTTCTTCCCCAGCTCCCCCACCAAAATGCATACAGGATTTCATTTCCTGCTGCAACTTCTACCTGTGGCCATAGCTCAGTGGAGGAGCATCTGCTTTGCATGCAGAAGATCTCGGGTTCAATCCCCAGCTTCTCCAGGAAGGGTTTGGGAATCCTGGAGAGCTCCTGCCAGTTAGTGTAGACAATAATGAACTAGATCAAGCATGGGAGGCCCTTATTCGCCTCCCAGAGCTACAGTTTCCAGAGCTGTTTTCAGTATGAATCCCTCTTCACAGGCAATTGTAACTCTCAGAAGTGAATAAGAGTCCTCTAACAACTCTAGAACCTAGCAGTTCGAAAGCACGTCAGAGTGCAAGTAGATAAATAGGTACCTCTCCGGCAGGAAGGTAAATGGCGTTTCCATGCACTGCTCTGCTTTCACCAGAAGCGGCTTAGTCATGCTGGCCACATGACCCAGAAAAATTGTCTGTGGAGCGGACAAACGTCGGCTCCCTCTGCCAGTAAAGCAAGATGAGTGCTGCAACCCCAGAGTCATTCACGACTGGACTTAACTGTCAGGGGTCCTTTACCTTTTTAAACAACTCTCAACACCCTGAACAGTTTCTGGGATTCTTTTGGGAAAGCTCTGACTATTTAAAGTGGCATCCTTGCACTTTAAAGGTATCGTGGGAATGGGGACTAATTCTAGTTTTGTCCCCATCCTGTTCCCTGCCGAGTTCTGCAAGGACAACACTCAGGAAGACTAAGGAAGAGGAAGCAGAGAGTCAGGGGCACACACTGATCTGGATGTGAGTAAGAAGGCTGGTGGGCTTGGGGATCAAGACTGAGTTTGGTGGGCCAGTGCCCCATTTGCCCTAAGGGACCAACCTCCATCCTCTGCCCCTCCTTTCTCTGCCCACAAATAAAGAGACAACTTTTAAGAGCACACAGCCCCAGAGAACAAACCTCGTTTGTTCATGTCCCTTCTGTAACAGCTTTCTCAGGGAGAGGACAGATAAGGCAAGATGTGGCCACAACATCTCTTATCTTCCACTCTGGCTTTTCTCTCAATTTTCTGTGGCTGCCTCCTAATGCAGTATGCCTCTTCCACACCACGCACATGCAGTGGGAAATGCTCTGTGGTAGATTTATTCAGCACAAGAGTAAGTCAGGTATTTGGCAGGCCTTCCTTTGATAGCTGCTGCTCTTGATTATTTCTGCCCAGTTTTCCTTTGGGCATCCTTTTTTTTTAATGTACATTCAATGTACTTTTGGAATTTTTTTTAAATAGTCATCTTCAAATATCTTAAGGGCTGTCACATGGAAGAGGGAACATGCTTGTTTTCTCCTGCTCTGGAGGGTAGGACTTGAACCAATGGCTTCAAGATACAAGAAAGGAGATTCTGACTAAACATCAGGAAGAACCTTGGAACAGTAAGAGCTGTTTGACAGGGGAATGGTCTCCCTGGGGAGGTTGTGGACTCTCCTTCATTGGAGGTTTTTCAGCAGAGGTTTGATGGCCATCTGTCACGGATGCTTTAGCTGAGATTCCTGCATTGCAGCGGGTTGGGCTAGATGAACCTTGGGGTCCCTTGGGGTCCCTTCTAACTCTAAGGTTATATGATTCTATGATCCATCTTATCTAATACAGTGGTACCTCTGGTTGCGAATGGGATCTGTTCCGGAGCCCTGTTCGCAACATGAGCAGAAAGCAACCCACTTCTGTACATCTGTGCATGCATGGGTCATGATTTGCTGCTTCTGCGCATGCGCGTGACATCATTTTGAGCGTCTGCACATGCGTGAGTGGCGAAATCCGGAAGTAACCCGGTACTTCCAGGTCACCGCGGGACGCAACTTTTAAAGATTTAACCTGAAGCAAACGTAACAAGAGGTATGACTAGATTTCATACATCATGCCAAACTCGTTGCCCCCTTTCCCCCTTTTTACATGTGAGACAAGAAACATGTGCCTGTTTCTTGCTTTTGTGGGGATCCCTCGTGACATGATGCTGTGTCCAAGGACAAGTTAAAACAGAGGTTATAATTAACTACATTTTCCCTCTCCACCCCTTTCTTTTTCACAAGTCTTGAGTCACTTTTTACAGATACAGTTGTAAGAACTCAAAATAGGAGATACAGACTAGAAGTTTGTATCTAGTAGATTGAAGAACTTTCTAATTCATTCCAATGCAGCCTTCCTCAGCTGGTTCCCCTACAGATATTTTGGACCACAACTCCTTTCATCCTTGAACATTGGTCATGCTGGTTGAGACTGATGGCCAAAACACCTGAAGAGAACTAGGTTGAGGGAGGCTGGTCTGGAAGATTCCTGTTCATAGAAACTAGCAGATAACTTCCTTGGTAAATTCACTCAGGTAATAGCTGCATGAGCAGTGATGCCTTATTTGAGTATATCTACTCATGAATAAGTTCCTTTATGAAAAGAGTGGGCTGACCAACCTTCACGATTTAGCACGATCAACATATGCACCTTTGTGAATTGTATTTTCATGTGACAACAAGTTGATAGCATATATGGGTATAAATCTGACAATTGATATTTTTATCATTTTATGATCATTTTATGATCCCTCTGCCCCTCTGTGTATTTTGTACAGAGATTATACATTTGAGTTAGTAAAACTGGTAACTTTATGCTGCTTAGGGTGGGGATGTCCTGTTTGTTTGCTTTCATACATTCCAAGTCTTTGATTTGGGACTTCCTATCCTCTTGTCACTGTTGCCTTGAGGATTCTGTGACCACAAGAGAACAGGGTCATGTGAATCCTGTGCGTCTGAACTTCCTATGAAGTCTTGCCTCACCACACCAAGCATGATCATTTTGGAGTTGTTCTCTAACATCATTAAGGAATTAGCACAATCCTATTTGTGTTAACACAAAAGTCAGCCTCACTGTGTCCACTGGGAATTTATCCCAAGTAGAATATGCATAGGACTGCATATGCATGTCAACTTAGAAGTAAGTTTCATTGAATTCAGTGGGTCAACTTCTAGGAAAGGGTATATTTCTTGATACACACACACACACACACACACACACACACACACTTATATACCTTTGTGTTTTCCAACAGTTTCTCAAGGTAGTAGAGAATGCTAAAATATAGAACATCATTTAAAAAAAACCCAATACTAAACAATGATTAAAATGTGTGGCTAGTAAAAAAAAAAAAAGCTGCAAACTGCTCCATATTTCATTAGGTGCAGATAGATAGATAGATAGATAGATAGATAGATAGATAGACAGAGTCATGTAGGGATTAGAATGTCAGACTAGGACCTGGGAGACCAGGGTCCAAATCTCCACTCAGTCATGAATCCCACCGGGTGATCTTGGACATTTCATAGTCCCTCAGCCTAATCTACCTCACAGGTAGAGGAAAGGGAGAACCTTGTACTCCACCTTAAGCTCCTTGGAGAACATAGTGGAATATTACTGTAATAAATAAAGTAGTGGTGCAAGTTAGTTGCACTTTGAAAATGTGAAACAGCAATAATTCTGTTGAAAAATAAGCCATTTGACAATTTTTGCCACAATTTTGACTTCCAGCTGTTGCTCTCTTTTCCCCTCCCCCGTTTTTGGGTTCTGTAGGTTTATTTTATTGCAGCTGATCCTGACTTGAAAACAGTTTCAATCAAAAATGAAACCACTGAGAAAGGAGGAAAGAAAAGGAGTTCAGAAAAAGAACAAAGATGGCCCTTTTTAATAACATGAGGATGACACCGTTGCACCACGGTGCATGTTATGATGGCAGAATTTAATTAAATCAACATACAAGTGAAAACTAATCATAACACCATTTATTTTTAGACAGAGGCAATCACCCACTGAGAGTCATAGAACATCTTGATGTGAGAGGAGAGGCAGACTAGATAATGTAGTGTTTGGCACACAACTTTCCATATAGGTGAAAGAAGCTTTAGCAAGGGAATAAAAAATAAGGCATGGGCTGGAATGTAGCTATTCTCACAGTGACACATGTGGGTGGGTGAATGCAGCAGAGCACTCAGAAAAGCACACGCTGAACTAGAATCCTAACCTAAACTATACGAATTAAAGCTGCATTTTGTAACTGGAAGTTGTGGAGCAGTGCTCTTCCATCTTGGAGTCCCATCAGATGTTATTGGACTGCAACTTCCATCATCTCCCAGCAAGCTTAGCCAAGTGGTTGGGGATGATGGGAGTTGTAGTCTGACAACATCTGGATACTCAAGAACACTGCTGGAGACAGAGAGAGAGAGAGAGAGAGAGAGAAGTTTTGAACACCGAAAATGAAGAATGCAGCAATAAAGAAGAAACTTACAGAAAAAGAAGATTTGAAATTTGAAGCTGCGTCCAAATTCATTCATGAAGGCTATCCTTGGGAAAATAACTTTTTACCTGAGAAAGCTATTGTGAAGATACTCAGTGCTCACGATTGCTGGAACTCCTGGGTAGAGGGGTGATTATAATTGTAATACTTTTTGGTACACGAGAACCCAGTGGTAAGCATATACTTTCATGCCACTCTCATACAGTGCAGAAGAGAAGGGAGCATAGCTGCCAAGTGTCCCTTATTTGAAGGGACAGTCCCTTATTCCAGCACCATGTCCCGCTGCTTATTGATGGATTTCCCTTAAATGTCCCTTAAATGATGTCCCTTAAATTTGAAAGGAAGCAGCTCCTCTCTCTCCCTCCCTCCCTGTCGGCCAGGGAGGAGGGAGGCTCCAACTGTGTTACTTGGCTGTGTTGCTCACCCAATAAGAAGTCTAAGAACAACTGGGGGGTGGAGCTTGCATGCCTTGTGTGTGGCTAGTTAATGCAAGCTGAGGGGGGTTTTGAATGCTGGACGCCATTTTGTTGCACATGCTGCTGCAAACTTTGCAGTGCAAAGCCAGGCCGGGGAGCCATCTTAAGTTGAGGCTGCATAGGCCTTGTGGTGCATGTGATTCAGATTCTATTCAGTTGAACCTCTGGTTACAAAGTTGGTTGGACAATGTTCTTGAAGCTACCAGCATGAGTTTGACCAGACTGCAGGAGGACAGGAAGACTGGAGTGCCTGGAACAGGTGAGGCTGCAGGTCCCTTATTTTGGCTGCTGGTCCCTTATTTTCAAGGCTGCTGGTCCCTTATTTTCAAATCTGTAAATTGACAGCTATGGAAGGGAGCATCATGCTAGTCCCATCGTAAATGGTCCATTTGGTATCTACTCAGCTGGAAACCCTCTCTCTCCTAATAAACCAGTGCTCTCACCCATTCACTCGATCTGCACACCAGATGAAAAGGACTTGATATCAATTTAAGCCTTGCTGCTGAGAGAGGGTAATGAAACAATGTCAGAGAGGAAGGAGAGGGATTGAACGAGTCTGGTCTTTCAGTGAAGATAACAATAGGTTAATGCAAAAAGAGAAGAGCTCCTTGTTTTAATTAAGACTCTCTCCCAGTCCCCAAGGACTTCTGCATGATGGCTGCATTACCAGATGTCCTGATTCCTTGGCTGCCATCCCATTCTGCACAATATCAAGCCATGATGTTTGAAATGCCCTATTGTCTCTCTCTCTCTTTTTGCGAGATCAGCAATAGCAGAATTAGCACAAAACTCAGCCTGTGTCCCCCGATAGTGGCTTGGTTGCAGGAAGTAACCGGAAAGGCAGAAGGTTTAAGATTTGGTTTCACTGTAGCAGGGAGGATAAAGATGTAGGGAGAAGCAATGTGTGTAGCCAGAACCCTGTGTGCTACTCACACAGAAACTCTGTGGATTAGTAGATTTCCCCTTGCTCCATAGGTTCCCTCTGCCCCAGAACTCTGTATGCTATCCATTTTAATTTGGGGAATTTCTGCAATTAATGTTGGAGTGGACACTTTATCCACCAATTGCCATACTTCTCCCTACAGTTTACTAATACAGTGGTACCTCGAGTTACATACGCTTCAGGTTACATACGCTTCAGATTACAGACTCCGCTAACCCAGAAATAGTATCTTGGGTTAAGAACTTTGCTTCAGGATGAGAACAGAAATTGCGTGGCAGTGGCGCAGCGGCAGCGGGAGGCCCCATTAGCTAAAGTGGTGCTTCAGGTTAAGAACAGTTTCAGCTTAAGAACGGACCTCCGGAACGAATTAAGTTCTTAAGCCGAGGTACCACTGTAAACACCAGCACAGAGCATACCCATGCTGAGAATGACATCCCAAAGAGGCATCTTGATGTGCACACAATTGCACATGTGTTAGCAAAGTCCCTTAAATAATGCAGACAGAGTCCAGAGAGAAAACAAATCCTGATAACACTCGAGTAAGCAAACTGAACAAAAACAGTATATAATTTGAGGAGAAACAAGCAGAGAGAATTTGCGTCTCTTCGTTCAGGCCTTGCACATGGAAGGAAGACCTCCTTCAGAACTGCAAAAGTCAGTCAGAGCATGTGCTCCCTCAGGGAAGATCATGCCACTCTGCTTGGTTGCCAAGCAACACCCCCCACTCTTGCTTAGTTGCCTTGAACACTAACAGAATTAACCCTTGAATTTCAAACCTGTGTTGCACTTCCCACAGTAGACACATCCATGATCTATGCTCACTTGTACATGGATTCAGTTGCTGCATCAAAAGGATAATAATAATAATAATAATAATAATAATAATAATAATAATAATAATAATAATTTATTTATACCCCGCCCATCTGCCTGGGTTTGCCCAGCCACTCTGGGCGGCTTCCAACAAAATATTAAAATACAGTAGTCCTTCAGATATTAAAAGCTTCCCTAAACAGGGCTGCCTTCAGATGTGATTGTGTGCTCACATCCTGACAGGTATTATGTGTGTTTGAATTAGGACATCCACAACGACGTGATATTTTTGGTTGACTTAATAAAGGTATTGCAAACAGGAATGAGATGAACTGGACCCCAAATGCCTGGATCCTGTGAATGCCTGGCTATCAAGGCTGCTTCCTTCTCCCTCTGCTCCAGTGGCCCACTTGTGGGATGTAAACACAGGAGCAGTCAATGACAACATTCCTAGAGTGTACATGTTAGAACATGGGGAGGGATGTCTGTCTAGCAAGCAGGTAAACTTCCTGGGGACAGATTTCCTCCGCATGTGACCAGAGGTGGGTGTGGCCTCACCTGTGCAGGTAAATGACAAAAGCACAGGGCAGGCAGCCATCTCTCTCTCTCTGCCATCTCTCTCTGCCATCTTCCTTCTATGAGGAAACATCTAAGGATGCTCTCTTGGCTCCCAGCCAAGAGAGGAGATAAGGACTATCTTGCTACAAGATAGATTCTAAATGTATTTTACCTTTTTAAGCCTGTCTGCCTTCTGGGATCATATTGTGAACAGAACGTGAGTAAACTCTTTTATACTTTTATAAAGACTGTGTTGTGTCTTGTATTTTAAGAGGGAACAAAGGGGAAATTACCAGAGTAATTATTATAGAGGTTCTAGCGAACCTGTGCAAACGTTACCGTTGCGAACTTAAAGGGGAATGTCTATAAACTCTGCTGATATTTTGGGAACTTGTTAGCACAAGTTGGATTAGGATATAATCTCACAATATATCCTCTCCTGCGCCCCAGAACATTCCCACACCACTTACTTACCTTGGTGTTGTGGAGGAGGAATCCCACATCTTCAGGATTCCCCACAAGCAGGAGCAATAGCTTCATCTGCCAGAGTACCTGAGATTAGCATGGAGGAAGTAAGAAGGAATAAGGAAAATAAGAGTGCAGAGTGGAGCTTCCCAAACTACGGTCAGTGGACCACCAGTTGTATGTAAGCTTCATTCAGGTGGTACATGGGATTGTCCATATTAAATATTCATATTGATTTGGAATTATATTTTAATTTTTCTCCCACAGAATGAAAATTGTAATGCAATTAAAATAAAAGAAGGAACAAACATACAATTTAAAAAACTGTATAGCATCTGGCACAGCATATTACAATTGCTACAACAGGCAGAAAAAGCAGTAAGTGGTCTGCGAAGACCACCAGCAATTTTCAAATAGTAAGTGAGGGGAAAAGTTTGGGAACCATTGATGCAGAGATGAGACACATCCAGGGCTTTTTTTCAGCCAGAACTCATGGGAACTCAGTTCCGGCACCTCTCAGGTGGGCGCCATTGCCATTATGAGAGAACAAGGAAGGCGTTCGTGGTGAGTTCTGGCACCTCTTTTTCTAGAAAAATAGCTCTGGACACATCTTTCCTTTTCTTTGATGGGCTCCCTACTTCTGACTAGCCTTTTCAATAGCAGCCCTTCCTTGCAAGATGGTTTGCATTTCTTAAAGGGAAAGCCTCCATTTCAGCAGGCTGAGGGGCTCCAGCTGTTTGGCAAGTTGAACAACTTATGCAGTCAGAAGTAAGGGCCACTGAGTTCAATCGAGCTTACTTCCAGGGAACTATATATGCAGGATTGCAGCTATATTTATCCAAATAAATTGATTCTTATTCTATATAGTGCTGCTGCTTGTGTGTGTGTGTGTGTGTGTGTGTGTGTGTGTGTGTTTCTTTGTGTATGTATAGCAACAGATTTGCCTGATGCTACCTGCCTTTTTAAGCTCTTGGGGACGTGCCAATGTTCTTCTGCAGATCTGCTCATGCTCTCCCACTGCTCTCAATTTTGTCCTGCAGCAGAACTGAGTACCCTCCAAACTGCAAACAGGAGGTATTTGCTGAGCAAGAGGATGAATGGACACCACCAGAGGTTCTGTGGTTTTTTTCAGGGTTTCTCCCCCCCCCCCCAGATTGAGTTAAAACAACAACGTTCAGTTATCAGCGAAGCCTCAGCTGTGTGCGATTTATACTTCTCTGCAAACTGCAACTGTGATTAATGTGCCGCTAGCTCCAAGTTGGGGGACTGGGGAAAGAATTACTTTTCAGCATTCAAGCTTTGCAACACACACACACACACACACACAACCAATGGCTTTCTTTGGTACCTCTGTGTGACTTTTCAGGTCTCATCCCAAGCTGCTTCTACAGATGGTTGAGATTTAGACTCATGTTTGTACTGTGGTTTGTTTTCCAGGAAAGCTCCTTTGCTAGGACTGCTAGCATAATAATATATATCCGTGTGGCTCTCAGGTTTCCTTTCACTTAACATGGCTAAATTTCTACCTACACACACGGAAGGAAGATGCTGCCAATTGGAGATTTCTCCCTGTGGGCAAAGGGTTAAATCTATAGGTGCGCTGAGTCTTGACCAAGGAATAAGGAGCCGGGGCTCAAGAGCTGGGCTACAACACAAGGGCTACAACTCCACTGGCCACAAATAAGGCCCGCAACAAAATTTTACAGCGCAGAGGGCATTTATTCATTTATCATTCCCCTTATATCCTGCTTTTCCTCCGAAGCGTCCAAGGTGGCAAATATGGCTCTCTATCCTATCGATTTTATCCCCCCAAACCACCCTGTGAGGTAGGTTAGGCTGAGAGCTTGTGACAGACCCAGCGAGTTTCATGGCCAAGTGGGAATTTGAACACTGGCCTCGCCACTCCTACAACCTTTCATTGTATTTTGTTTTTCCATGCAAAAGTCTTTGCCACCCTGGGCTCCTTTGGGAGGAAGGGTGGGATACAAATTTAATAACTAAATAAGTTTTAAAAAGTGATAAGCAGCCTTTTGTGTGACAGCACAATGGATATAGTTTTAAAAGTTTCTTTTTATTTGCTCCATTAGTTATACCCTCCCTTTCCCTTTCCGACAAATGCTCAAAGCAGCTTAACATAAATGTAACAAGAATAAGTTGTTGTTGTTGTTAAAAAATAGACAAAAAAGACAAGGGGAGAGCAGATTTTCCTGAGAGTCACTAAAGCAGGTGTCAGCTTGGCAACTCAAATGCCAGCTGGAAAATTAAGAGTCTAATGGGTTGTTGTTTTCATATATAAGAGTAAATGATGGTTTTTACTGGGTGTGCACACCAGTCACAAGATTCACCTTAAACCTTCTATCTGTAGTGCTGGGCAGCTTTAAGCCCTACTGAACCCAAAGAGGGTTGCTTCTAGGCAAGCACGGTTAGAACTGCAGCCTTAGATTTCACATGTGTATAGGACCCAATCAGTACTTAATCCCTGCCATCTCTTCTCAGAGAAGCTTTGTTCACTTCATTTCTGCAGAAAGCATACAATGGACTGATCTGGGATCACTCAGTTCCTCAAAGTATTCTTCCACACTGGCTAGAATCAAGGGATAGATATGCCGTGTACACCCCAAATAAGACAGCTTGCACTGGTACCTCAGTCATTCCTGCTATACTAGATAGGCATTTGGATCTTACACAAAGCTGTCTTCTGTCACAGGATGTCTTGCACCGCAAAAGGCAGGCGGGTAGTGCTTTTGTACTCTCGACCAGAACCAGAAAACTCTCTTGCGTTGAGTAGCTCTAGCATGTTCCAGCAGAGGGCTGTGATGCATTGTGCTGGCAGAGAGAAAGAAGTTCACTGAATTAATCACAAGGACTCCCGATAAGGAACGGCGACTGCTTGAACACAACAGCATATTTCATATACAATGAAATGCGTGCACTTAATAAGAGAGAGAAAGCAAGAGAGAAGACTCTGGGAGCTGGAGTTTTGCAGTCAACATCCTTCACTGTGCAAAACACAGCAAACCCACCGTGACTTTTTAACCTAATTTTGTCAAAGAGGCCGGCTGTTTCTCTTCCATGGCATGGTTTCGCAAGAACCATATGCCAAACTGAAACACACAAACTGGCAATAAACGCTGTTCATGATCTCTGGGCATAGGAGGACACAGGCAGTTGTCCCAAACCTCCAACTTACTACCGTAGCAAGAAATCATTACATGCCATTTGGGCACCAGTAAATTCTGCAGATACCATAGGGAATGATAGGCAGGGAATGGGGAGTCCACCTAGCTGGATGTTCCTCCTCTGTTGTTTCCCAGTGTTGTTATTCTGTGCTGAAACAATACACAGAGACGGAGGCCTTCTGATCCTTGCAATACCCACCCATTCACCCTCAAGTGGGGTCCCTTTCCTTGGCCAATTGAGTTTGCGCATTCACTGCAGTAAAGTGGAACTGGGGAAACTGCAAGCTGGAATGCTTGCCTAGCAGAGAGTGATAGCAAGGGTCTTCCACGTGGAATGAGAAAGCTAGCATGTAATTAATCTTGCTGCAGCTTGTATATAAACACCCGGTACAGAGCTGTATATAGAGAGCTATATGCTTGAGAACTGTGACTGTTCCCAAAGGCAGAGGACCCCTGTAGGCTTTCATTTTATTGTGCATTTGTAATCATGATCTGTGCTCGCATTGGTTGTACATGATTCCCCTTTTCGATACAGTTTGCACTTTCAAAAGTTCACGAGTGGCTCTGCTGCTTCGTTTCCAGTCAGTGCATGTCTTGCAGCTTCCTGCCATAATCATGCTATATTTTTAATACCACAAATGTCCTGTTGCTTTGGGGGGGGGGTGTCACTTTCATTGCAATGCCTCTCCAATTATGGTGGGAAACTATTCTTGTTCACCTGTCTTTTACAGATTATGACGTATTCCTACATGGCAGATTTGAAGATGCCCTCAAGACCAGTAGCTTAACCAGGGGGCACCAGCTCCAGGGAGCTGAGCCCTTTTGCCACCCGCCTTATGATTTTTGGGGTAGGTGCCACCCCCCCAATGTCCAAAAAGTGTGGAGGTGAAGCACAGACACAACTGTGTCACTGCTTCAGTGACTAGCTCCTTCACCTCCTCCTTCTGCCACAGAGGGGAAGGAGAGTCAAAGTAGCATAGCTACCGCGTTTGTCTCCACTCCCAGCTGCTCCCAACATCTGGATGCCATGCATTGCTCCCCCCATCGCCCTTGCAAGCTCCCCACCCCACCCAATCTGGCCACAGTTTAAGGATCAGCAGATGATGCTTGCAAGTGTTGTAGCCCAAACAGTGCCCTGTTGTTATGTCCAGACTAAAATTATTAATATGTGCTCCCTTACAATATTTTGAGTTGAATTTGTGAATGCAGGTTCTCAGCTGGACAGGGGACTCCCAACTGCTGGCGCCTGGGCTCTTGATAATAAGGGGGTCTTTTGAAGGTGAGCTTTGTGACAGATCTTGATCTGGAGTTGGCCTGAATGGTCTGGCTGGAAGAATGGGAGGCCTGTGGAAGCGAGCAAATGGTTGTTTGTTGACATGACCCCACAGGGAACCGCTGCCAAGAGAACACTTTCTCTCATTGCCAGTTTCTTCATCCTGAAAATACTGTATGGAATTTTGGCACGTAATTATGGTCTGGCAACCTAGGGGCAAGAGAAGTGGCAGCTTTTATTATACCGCTGGTTGAGTGAAGAAGGAGCGCTCCCCCTGCCCCATTTAACCAATGAATCATATTGACTCAGAAATCCTTTTCAATTTAAAAGACTCCCACATAATGTATCTCATAATGGAGCGACCAGTGGAAAGAAGACTGGCTATGAATTTGTTTGAAGAGCTTCCTGCTGTCTGTGGCCCACATAATATCTATATTTTATACTCACCAAACTTACTTAAAATCATCAAAAGCAATTCAAAGCAATTCAAAAACAATCCATACATACATATCCCAGGAGAGAGAGAGAGTTATATAGGCTCTATCCTGTGAAGAATTGCATACCCAAGAGTCAGTCAGAACTGCTTATCTGCAGAAGGCTCTCCTAAACAGAGACGTATTTACCCATTGGCAAAGCCTAGGTAGGGAGGTAGTAAAGGTAAAGGGACCCCTGACCATTAGGTCCAGTCGTGGCCGACTCTGGGGTTGCGGCGCTCATCTTGCTTTATTGGCCGAGGGAGCCAGAGTACAGCTTCCGGGTCATGTGGCCAGCATGACTAAGCCGCTTCTGGCGAACCAGAGCAGCGCACGGAAATGCTGTTTACCTTCCCGCCGGAGAGGTACCTATTTATCTACTTGCACTTTGATGTGCTTTTGAACTGCTAGGTTGGCAGGAGCAGGGACTGAGCAACGGGAGCTCACCCTGTCATGGGGATTCGAACCGCTGACCTTCTGATCGGCAAGTCCTAGGCTCTGTGGTTTAACCCACAGCGCCACCCACATCCCAGGTAGGGAGGTAACCAAAGGCTATTGGTATTGATAGACTATCTATTCTTTAAGAGAAGGTGCCCAAGGAAAACATTGTCTGCATCCTCACTTGTCTTGCACTAGTAAAGGAGGGGATACAGAGCAGATCTAAGGGTGTAGGGAGGGAAAAATGTATGCATACTCTGTCTTCAGATCACCCCATGAATTTTCCCACTCCTTTTAATATCCAGCCTAATGTTCTCAGGCTGGAATATGCATGGTCCCTTGTTTCCCTTCCAATGCTATAATTCTGTGATTCTTTGATTCCAGAGCAGAATCTGCCTTCCTGTCTAGGTAAACTGCTGACTGTTTACTGCAAATAGTAAGAAACAACATCTTAACAAGCAAGAAAAAGGAAGCAAGCTTATTTGTTCCCCCACCAGAGAATAGATAACATAAGCCTATATCTTGTGCAAAAAAAGCCTAGTTTCCTTGGGCTATAATATTTTCTTACATGTGCTTTTTTGCAAAGCTCCCACAGTGTTTGTTTCCACCTCTTTCTCAAACACACTCATATCAGGATAGAATTCCCTCACCTGAAGGAGGCATAAACTGCTGATTGACTCATTAACAAATCCCATCAAAAATAATGTCTATTTATACTAACAGCCAGGTGGGGGAAGAGGGCAGAGAAATCAGCAGGGACTAAACAAGGTGTCATGTGGAAGGGTAATTACAAGGGGAGGAAGTTCACGTCAAAGGGCTGAAAAAATAAAGCATGTTAGAGCTGTGTGATTTATGTAGTTTTAGATTGCCAGCCCTTCCTCCATTCCTAGGCACCCTAGGTTTCTACCTGCGTAATAATATACGGCAATCTACCCTAGGCTTCTGCTTGCATAATTTCAGTCTCCACATCCATTCACCCACCCACATGCACACTATTTCTTGATTTATATTCACAGCTCTTCTCTCAGTGCTTGGGTCCCAATCCAAAATGCTTCCTTCCCCACAACCCCAGTCTTTGGTCTGTGCTAAAAAAATTAAACGGCAGCAGATCTGATTACATCTCCTCCTCATCTCATCTATTTAGGATCACAATATCCCTCCCTCTGCAAAGTGAGATTTGTCTGTAATATGATCTAGCACACAGGGGGCGTAGGAAGCGGGGTGCAGGGGGTGTGGACCGTCCCGGGTATCACCCTTGAGGGGGGGTGACAAAATGGCACACCGTGGGGGGCGGCACTTACTGCGGGGCCTGGCCTGCAGTGCACCCAAGCCATGCGTCTCTGCTGGGAGTGACACGGTGGCTCGGGCCCCTGCGCTGCTCAAAATGGCAGCGTGGGGCTTGCGCCTACCAGGCACACTCCGTGGGCAGCTCGCCGCATTGCCCCCCTGGATGGATCACCACAACATCCCTGTGTGTGGATTGCCCCATCCCTGCTGCTCCAGGGGCCGGAGCAGCTAGTTCCGTCCCTGTTAATGCAATGGTGGGTTTTTTTTTGGGGGGGGGGTAAAATTCATAGAACCATTCAAATGTGCACTGCAGTGCATATATAGCTGAAGCTGTGTCTTGGGGTGGGATCTGTCTAATGGGCTAGGGCAGGCATAGGCAAACTCGGCCCTCCAGATGTTTTGGGACTACAACTCCCATCATCCCTGACCACTGGTCCTGTTAGCTAGGGATGATGGGAGTTGTAGTCCCAAAACATCTGGAGGGCCGAGTTTGCCTATGCCTGGGCTAGGGAATAGGCAGATGCTCAGCACTGGGAAGGTGGGTGGTAGTGAAGAAGAAGAAGAAGAAGAGTTTGGATTTGATATCCCGCCTTTCACTCCCTTTAAGGAGTCTCAAAGTGGCTAACATTCTCCTTTCCCTTCCTCCCCCACAACAAACACTCTGTGAGGTGAGTGGGGCTGAGAGACCTCACAGAAGTGTGACTAGCCCAAGGTCACCCAGCAGCTGCATGTGGAGGAGCGGAGACGCGAACCCGGTTCCCCAGATTACGAGACTACCGCTCTTAACCACTACACCACACTGTCAGTCTAGGCCAGAAAAAATCCTCCAGGATTGTCACACACATCACCTCCTTATGCCATGGGTGACCCAGCTCAGTTTGATACCCTATGCACAGGACTGAGAAAGATCCTTGGAGCGATTTGAACATGACTAATCAACATATGGGGGAACTATTGCAATTGCTTCCTCCTTTTGCAATGTGCAAGTGAGCCTCTTCTGCAGATGTCCAGTTCTTTGAAAACAAATTACTTACCCAGAAAGTGACTGAAAAGCCAGCTCTGTGCCTCTGTAATTACAATCACATGGTGGGCTGAAAAACAGAAGTCATTTGCAACAGTGCATTTGTTTTCGATGAATTAATTTTCTCTCTCATTTCTTTATAGTTGTTCCCCTTCCCCCCCCAGCCCATATCTTGAGTGTTTCTTCTATATATATTTTTTCCAAAAGGGGAAGCAATTTCCAGGATGGATCGAAGCAGCTTGCATATCTGTGGAAAGATTAATAGAGGGCAGAGGTGAAAGGTCATAAGTGTCCATCTTAAACAGCTTTCTAATAATATTGTGTTTTTCAAGACAGTCAAGGGAATAGACCATGAATGTAGGAGACTTAATGAATGAATGAAATCAAATCAAATCAAATCAAATCAAGGGTAGGGTTCCATTCCTCTGGGTATACCAGATAAATTCCACAATTTATGCAACAGAAAGCAACAGAATTGAAGCCTTGTTTACACTGATTTTTAAAATATGCATACGTGCTGATTTGGAACACTTTGCAATCTTTGCCTTGCATCTATGAGGGCATCTCCCTCTGAACGCAGCAGGGCTCACTTCTAAGTAGACATGTTTAGGACTTCACTAGTAGACCCTACGTTTGACCTATTCTGCTGCAGGTGTAATGGTTTAGTGGGTGTAACTCTTACCTTTACAGGTAAGCTACATCCCAGCCATGCAAAAGTCAGGGTGGGCTTTACATCAAACCACAAAAACAGACCTCTCCTTTCAAGCAAGCAAGAGGTATTATCACAGCTTAAGAACACATTCCAGCCACATTCCAACACAAAACACTCAAGAAGGAAGTGGCACAAGCCTAGCACTCAGCTAGAGTAAATAGCAATTCGGGTTTCCTCTAGTTTGCCATTTCTTCTGATCTATTGCTTGGCAATGAGTGGGGCAAGGGGAAAACTGCTTGGACCCATGCCTAGAAGGTGCAGGTCAATTGAAAAACTGCTTGGACCCATGCTTTCTAGGCACAGCACAAGCCAAAGTGTGGACGAACCCATCAAGTAGCTCAGAGGCTACAGGCTTGAGTTCCCTGCACATAGTTCACAGTATAAAAGAGGCACGTGGACACTCACCCTAAACAATCCTGCACCTCCCTCATGATTCTTTCATTCGATTTTTATCAATGCAGAGGAGGGAAGCAAATCTCACCCTAGGCATGTTGCAGTCCATGGGTAGCCAACATGGTGCCCACCAGATACGTTGTTGGGCTACAAACCCTATCATCCCTGGCCATTAACCATGCTGGATGAGACTGATTGTGGTCTGACAATATCTGGATGGCATCACATTTGCTACTTGTGTTTTAGATTTTTTTTTAAGGGCAAGTGGGGTAGCACTAATTTCCCCACTTGTACCAAAACCTTCTGCATGCAGCACAGCACCCGAACCAGGAGTCATTTTCCATTTTCTAGAAACAACAACCAAAAAATTGCAATTACATTTCTCCATCCCATTAGCTGCTGACAAAGCAAAATACAAAACCGTACAAAATCAATGCACAGCTGTATATTAAAGACTTCATACCAATCAAAGGGAGTTTCTCATTGACTTTGTATTGTTCGTTTTGTATCCACTGACCTGAATATAATTCATCAGGGAAGTCAATGCAGAACTCCCAGTGACTGGAATGGACTCTGAGCGTTATGAGCTCTATTCAAGGAAGTGGGAGGGGTTTTGTTTTTCATTATCATCTGAATTGTGGCTTCATCACTCTGAAGCTGTGAACTGAATATTCACTAGCTATATATAATTGTGATGGCTTAAATGATAGATTATGCAAACATGAATTTAAGTAATAATAAAGAAAACAATGGAGCACTGAAGAGTTGTGCCTTTGAAAATCCCAGTGCAGATTCAGTCTTGAATACAGAAAAAGGGTGGTGGATTTGACCTGCAGAGACTGGGGTAGAGATCCCTGTAGGCCTGTACCAGTTATTTTCCAATTTTGATTTGTTTGGTTGAAAATTGTGATGAGGAATAATCGGAAGGGACCACATCTAGTCCAACCCTTTGCAATGCAGGAATCTCAGCTAAAGCATCCATGACACAGGGCCATCCAATCTCTGCTTAGAAACCACTCTTACTATCTGAAAGAGCTTCTTAAGATTGAATTAGAATCTCCTATCTTGCCATTTTTAAATAAAAAGAAAGGGGGAGAGGGAGAAAGAACTATATTCTCCGATGCGTCTGTGAGGTACAAACAAATTGCTGTTCACCAAGAACCCATTAGAAGTTGCTTCCTGCCACTAGTGATATGCTTTGTTGAGCCCTGCTTCTGATTAAGCACTTTGCTACTGTTAGAAGTGATATTTAAATTACTAGCAATTATCATAAGAGTCTTCTTTTTTTTGTTAATAATAATAATAATAATAATAATAATAATAATAACAACAACGATAATAATAATAGTGGCAATTTTGTGCTTTCCTGCAGCTTTATTTGCATTTAATTTGTTTTAAGTGGTAGCATGGGAAATTTTAATAGAAAAGAATATATATTTATTATCTGCTTGTTTACAGTAGCTATTCTCAGAAGGGCTTCAGGGACGGGAATGTTAGCAAAAATAGTGTAGGAATAAGTGACTCACAGATAAAAATTAAACAAAGAATCCCGAGGCACAGTTAGGACTAAAAGGGGAAAGATCAACCCGTGCTTTGGCAGAGCTCTGTATGGGGGAGGTAGAAAGAAAGGAAGGGAAAGGATAATTTGGGGTGACAAGTTGAGGGATCATATCAGCCACTGCCTGAGAGCCATCAGCAGGGGACCCCAACCCTGCAGTGGAGGGTAAAGCATTTGCAAGAAGGCTGGACACGTGGATGCCTGAAAGCTGTCAAAAATAAATCAGTTAAGATAACAGGACTTTGCACCTCCAGGATATGGATTCTAAAAGCAACTGACACAAAATGAGTCTTTCATGCATTCTTTCTTTAAAATGCACACCAGTGAGAATATCTCCACATTATCTCACACTCTTACACAGTTATTATGCCAAATGTGTTGCCATTCATTTGGATATGGAAGAGGAAAGAAAGTGATGGATGATGAAAGTGACCGACTGGTGGAAGAAAGCATGGGAGGATTTTCAAAATCAGAGCTGCCCATCTTATAAGCACTTACTCAGAAGTAAGTCCCATTGAACTCAACAGGGCTCACTTCTTTAGCACATAAGAAATTCCTGCTGAATCAGACCAGTGGCCTACTTAATCTCATCCTGTTCTCTGGCTAACCAAATTCCTATGGGAAGCCCACAAGCAGCAGTAGTCATGCAGAACAGCCACGCACTTTGGAGCATCATCAGAGCTTATAGTTGGCATCTATGTTTCATTCCAGCATGCTTCAGTAGTGCCTATGGTCATATAATGAAGGAAAAGCATATTCAGAGTTCTTCTCCTACATGATTCTATGTCTGGCAAATGTTGGTAGCGCCATTATATGTGTAACTCCGACATGGGTAAGGAGATTTTGATGGAGTCCCTTTATGGGCTTCTCTAAGGCGGTACTTCTGTTGAATACCACCTTCATATTGTTTTAATGAGAGGCAGCATCTAGATGTTTTAAATAAACAAGTGGTGCTGGATTTATTTGGCTCCATTTAATGTGCTTTATTATTTGTTTGTATGTTTTAATTACACCATTATTCATGAGATTTCAAAGTAGTTTATAAAATAAAACAATAAAACAACAAATAGACACCACCTCAAACCCAATAAATGAATGGTTCAATGAAGAAAACCACCACAACATTCTTTGCTTAAGAGAGACACGGGAGATAGGGAATTCAGGGAGCACAGAGTGCAACAGCTAGGGTTTTCCACAGTTCACATCCTGCAGATTCCTCCATGCATACTTCACTTCAGTACCAGGGACAGCTCCATTCATGCCTCCCCATTGCACATAATCATGCAGTGGTTGATGCTGAAATGATTAAGTTCTCATCGTAGTATAGAGAGCTGCCTTATAGCAGGTCAGATTATCCTCCCATCTAGTCCAGTATTCACTACTCTGGAAGGCAGGAGCTTTCTGGAGTCTAAGTTTGGGTCCCCCCCCATCACCTTCTGCTTGATATATACAGGTGACAGAGGTTGAACCTGAATTGCGAAGCAGGCACTCATTCACCAAGCTGCGAGTCCTTTACTTCTTGCTAATTTTGTGGGTTCATTGGAACACCCATGAACCTTTCAATGCAGTTGTTATGATTAAGGTGATGTTTTATGGGATGACATTTGAGAAAAGGTGAATTTTGGGGCAGAGCTCCCTTTCAGCAGACATCAGAGGCTAACATAAATGTAAAGAGATAGGGTGAATCAGCAGCTCTGAATGGACAAGTGTGTGACACAAGGGAGTGATATTCTGTTTTATTAACTCTCTGGTCTGCTAGGAGTTCTGACTTGGAACAAATGCATCTAGTTAAGACTGGAGACGGAAAAAGAAGTGACAGATAGAAATGTTCTTTTTCATTGTTGTTGTTGGGGAACCTCAGGCCCAGGAGCTGAATGCAGCCCCCCAGATCTCCCCATCTGGCCCTCAGGACTCTGCCCAGGCTATATACCGCCCCACAAACAACCCCTCACTGATGCTGTGCACCCTCCTCAACAGCTTTTGCCTGGCTAGACAATGTCTTTCAACTGCAATAATGCCTCCTCCTCAGATTGATGGATGGATGTGTACACAAACTTCTCTGGTCCTTGCATGGGTGAAATGTAGGTACAAAAGGTAAGAGCTACATGCCCTGCACAACTTTTGTCTTGGCCGCTGGAAGGCTGCTCACAATGAAGATTCAGGGCAGAGAAAAGAAAGTATGAGGACAAGGATGGCTACAAGCCATGATGGCTATGCTCCCCCATCGTGGTCAGAGGCAGTAATGCTTCTGAATGCCAGTTTTTAGAAACCACAGGAGTGGCGAGTGCTCTTGTGAGCACCTGGGTGCCTACTGAACAAGATGGCACATTATCCAGCAGGCTCACATTATGTTCTTATGCACAAGAGAATGTGGTCCTTGGGCTATCTATGCACAATAAGGCAGAGTATTTTTGTTTCCAAATAAATGCTGTTGTTTTTAGAATAAACATATTCTAAAAAGGGGGAGTGAGGGAGGGAGAGAGAAGCCCTGTTCTGCTAGAAGAAATCCTAGGTTCTCATTTCAGGGCTTCTCATAAACTCCGCTAACTCAAATGACTTCTGCTGATTACCTCATGCCTATTTCTCTTGCATTTTATTTCCTTTTCCTCCACCAGGGATCGATGGTGAAATGAACCATTACTTCTCAGTAATGCTTGTCCCTCATGCTCCTCTGGAGAAGCAACTTGACAGCACAGTTGTCTGAGGCAGCCTCTTCCTTCTCATTATCCATCTCACGCTTTCGTGGCTCCGGCTACTGAGCTCTTATTAACTGCTGGTTCTCTCGTTTTATTTCTCACTTCCTCTTTAACTGTCTTGTGAGCTCCACTCACCCCTTTAAACTGTTCTGAAGCCCTCTTCCTTTTATCTGGTTCTCTTGTGCATTATCAATACAGAGTGGTGGCCTTGGGTTTTTTGCCCCTTTTCAGAAGCTGGCACTTGCTCCATGAACTCTAAACCAGGGATGGGAGGGTGTGTGGCCCTTCAGATGTTGTTTGGCAAGTGGAAGTTGGAGCCAAAAAACATTTGGAGGGCCAACAGCTTCCCCGTTACTGCTCTAAATATGTAAAACTGCCTTGAACAGAGTCAGACCATATTGTCCTTGTTGAGCCTGGGATTTTCCACCAAGGCAACCCTAACTCACTGATGATTCTCCTGCCATCCCTTGTGGCCACAGGTTAGGCCTGTTAGCAGAAGCAGCTGAAGAAAACAGACTGAATTCAGAAAACACAGGACCCGTCAAACTTTTAAACTAATAGGCTGAACAAAACTGCAGCAGTAAAAATGCTGTACCTAATAGTTTACAGACCAAGTCCTATATATGGCAGCAGAACATACCAGGATAGGCTTCTAACAGAATGAATCTGCTGCCCCTTCTATACAAAATAAACCAAGCCTGGAGGAAATTCATTTTACTCCATGCAACTGCTAAGCATGCAACATGCCCTGTCCTAATTATGGCCCATGCAGGGATGTCAACTTGAATAAAATGGGGGGGGGAGGTACACCCCATTCCAAATAATTGATCACATGATGTGGCACATGCACACCATTTGAATCGCAATGCCCATCAAGTTTGTTTTGGGGGGCGTCCTCCAAAAATTTTTTAGGGGGGCCTGAAGGGACCTTGCCCCCTACCAGTTGGCTCTTATAGACCCATGCTCTCTGGAAGCATCCCTGTGTGACTCCTGTCACTGTATCTACTGACTGCATTAAAACTTTTAGAACAAATTAACCCTCAGCTTGCACTCTTTGGTTTAGCCGACCCCCCTGCATGTGGTCCAATCACGGCTACCCAAATCTGATGTCACATGGACACCCCTGGACAAGTCTCAGAGGTAGATGAGAAAAACTGGGAGGCAGAATGGAATCAAGAGGTCCTACAGAGAGAAGACAAGACAGGAGTGCCTCTGGTCCATGGGGTCACGAAGAGTCGGACACGACTAAATGACTAAACAACAACAATAGAGGGAAGAGGACACTTGGTGTGAGGGGGGAAGAGGAGAGTGTCCGTGGATTTTGTGGAGGAACTACAAGCTGCACTTCTAGCTGAAAAGCCTCAGCTTGAGGAAGAAGGCAGCAGGAGAGAAGTGAGGAAGCTGAGCTCCATTTCCTCATCTAAACCCTTCTCTAATGGCCTCAATGAGACTTTGAGGGATAAGAAGGACTTTTTGAAGAAACAGAGCCTTTCCCCCCGCACACCAACCAAATCATGGACTTTCCTCCTTCAGCAAGTAGAACAACAGGTTAGGGGCAAGGAGAGAGAAGGTTCAGAATTATTAGTTGCACCTAGTATTAGTCCTACTCATAGTAGATCCATGGAAAATAGTAGGCATGACTCAAGTCCATTTATTTTAATGGGTCTTCTCTGAGTAGGACTAGCACTGGCGACCACCCTATATCTGTGACCATCTCTCTTTCTCTCTCTGATTGAATTCAAACAATTTCTGTGCAAGGTGGTACAAATCAGAGCAGGGATCGCTTCCAAGTGCTTCCTGGCATCTCAGTGGTCCAAGTGTAAAGAAGATGCTATAGGCAAATGTTTGCTTGAAGCAAAAGTAATGCCTCTGGCCCTGCCATACTGTCATAATGTTAGGATGAAGTGATGGGGGAGGGAATGCAAACAGCAGAATAGTGAGAAAATGGAGGGAGACCTCTCTCTCTCTCGGTGTTTGTGTGTATTATTCATGATTTACAACACTTTCATCAATTAATAAACAATTCTACATTTGAATTCTCATAAAGCTATTCTGAGAAAGGCCCTGTCTTACAGTTTCTATATTCACAACAAGGACGCGTTTTAGGTTCTGATTTGATTGCTCTCTCCTCAAGCCCATACACTTGGGCCAGTGTTATGTGTCTGACTAGACATTTCCTTGTTTTGGGGTAATCGACCCTTTTATATCCCTCTACCTTAACTTGGTGCTTAGTCGAGGAGTCGTTCTTTCACATTGATTTTACATTTAAATGGAAATGTATCCAAAACACATTTAAGAGCATTGGCTTCAGCCCTTACACGGAATCGTTCAGCCCTGCATTGGCATTGTGAATCCATCTATTTCAGAAACAGGAGCAGAACAAAAGAAGAATATTTATCCGGGATAATGAAATATTTGATTAGCTGCATGAACCAATTAGGCCAAGCAGGGATGAAAGAACAGAATGTGCCTTTGTGGGATTCTTTATTTCACACACATCAAACCTTTCTGTAACTGAACTAGCTGCCCTTTTCTGGAGATAGGAACTATATTACTTGATGGGGTGGGGGAAAGGATGGTTAGAGAGGGAGAGTGCCAGTTGCCCAAACCTCCAGGGCTCAGGGTCCTTTCCAACACAGGCTTCTCTAAATATATTCAGTTGAACCAGACAGAAAATAGGGGAAAATGCATATCTTCTTAACAGTTAGGTAGCAATAAGAGATCTCTTTCAAAAATCCTAGGATTCAGGACTTCGGAACCCACAGGCAGCTTTCAGGGTCCTGCTAAGGCCCACTAATAATGATAATAATTTTATTATTTGTAGCCCGTCCATCTGACTAGGTTGCCCCAGCCACTCCAGGCAGCTTCCAGTATATACAATAATAAAAATAAAACATTAAAAACTTCCTTATACAGGGCTGCCTTCAGATGTCTTCTAAAGGCTGCATAGTTACTTATCTCCTTGACATCTGACTGGAGGTCATTCCACAGGGTGGGTGCCACTACTGAGAAGGCCCTCTGCCTGGTTCCCTGTAACCTCACTTATGGGTGCATTTAGCTTTCAGAGGATACTAAAATGTCAGACACATCTTAGAAAGACATTCCTTCATGTGTGGAAAAAGATGGGGTGGGGGATGCCTCTCCCAATGTGTTTCCTGCCACTTATGGTTCTTCAAAAGCCTTGTGCTAAAATGAATCAATATAATAATTAATCTAACCAATCAATTGACTAAAACCCCAGAGCCCAATGGGACACCTGTTCTAAGAGATGTGTGATGTGTGTCCCCCCACGCCATGGTTTGTTTTGAAAGGCTATTATTGACTTGAAGTCCCCACCACATTAATCTTTCTTAGTGTACATCTCTGTGCACAGACAACCCACAACCACAACACTCCCGTGTGGTGATGTTTGAATGTGACCAATTTGTCTTCTCTCGGTTTCTCATTTTTCCAATCTTAAGTTCAATTCTTCACATTTCTATATCGCTTTTTGGTTTTTTTTAAAAAAAATGAAAAATCATCAGCATTTTAGTGCAAATGTCTCCTAATATTTATGTTTGTATGCAATTTTGCCCAACACACACATTTTTGCAAAGCAATTTACTGCTTTATAATGCATTTCCACATGTTATTTTCTCCAAAGTATGCATTTTTGCACACACCTAACCCTACTATATGCATTTCTGTACACATTACTTGGCCGGATAGCTTCATCGCAAAATTCAGATAAGCGTGAATTTTGAAGATGACTATGTTTTGTTTCTCATATTCTTCCAAAAAATGGGAATTGGGTAGCTCCTCCTTTCAATGTGGATTGAATTCCCTGCCTTTCACTACTCCCATGCCACCTCTCTTCTCCTACCACTTGAGCTCTCAAAGTATGTAGGTGCAGGAATTCAATGATGTTTTTATTTTAACCATGCTCCCCACCCCAGACAACATCTGAGTGTTCTGGCCTGGCTGGACTGTGTTGTTGAACACTAAAAACTCTTGCTCATCTGGATGTAGGATAAAGAGGACTGTGAGCATGCAGAAAGTAGCCTACTGTATGAAGGTGAAATTCCCATCAATGGCTCTGCTCCCTTTTGCCTCTGGCTCCACCCACTCGTAGCATGTGGTCCTCAGAAGGTTGTCCATGAAGGAATGTGGCCCTTGGGCAGAAAAATAGTCGCCATCCCCATCCTAGCCTGTGGCCTGCCTAGCTTGTCTTTTGTCATTTGGACCTTTTGCTTAAGCTTCCAGATCTTGCCCTCAGCCTTTCTCCTGCATAGGAACGTCCCTGTTTTCATTGTAAAATGTTGGAGGTTTTGTGAGAGCAAAGTTAGCCACTGCTAGATAAGCTATGCTGGGCCTCATACCAACAACAACAAAAGTTTCATTCTTACAACTTGCTGAGGAAGAGATGGGAAGCAGCACTCAGAATCGACTCAGGCCCTCCTTTTGACAGCCACGCTACCATAATGGGCTCTGAGGGTCCAAATAAACCCCCTTTTCAGAAAACTCCAGCTCCGCCTACTGGTTTAAGGATGCATTCCCTGAAACAGCTGTGTCCACCAGGACTATAGGTCTTAAAGTACAAGCACAACCTGTTTTCCTGTACTACTCTAGCACAGAATGACTTAATTGTCCTCAATCATCACCTCATAATGACCTGTTGTGAGAAAAAGTGGAATTAGTAGTGGCTGGACGTTAAAACCTCTGGCAGCATGTGAACACAACAGACCTTCTATTAAAAGTATTTGTACTTGATCATCCACCCCTGAGCTATCAAATCGTGGTTCTGGCAGCTTTTCCCACCAACCCATGCATTATTCTTTTGAATTAAATTTAAACACATCCTAACAAACGTTGATGAATAGCTAAAGCTGCTGTTCCTGGATCATGAAAACGACCCCAAGAGCATCATTCCCCAGAAACAGGTTTTGCCAAGAGTACTCCCACTTTTTAAAGAATTTCCTTTACAGTTTCCTTTTACATCATTAGCACTGTGTAAATGATAAACACGACTGGCAGCTTGCAGTTCATGTGTTGCTTAGTTGTGTTTTTGTTTCATACCTGCTAATTACCCACCGTACTTCTAGCAATTGGGCACAAGAGGGAATTATCTAAGCAAATGAAGTTTGTCACGCGAGGATGAGCGAAGCCGTACAAGCAGACGTCTCCCCTTCCGAAAGAGATCATCAAGAGACATAGGAACTGCTTCCTGCTTCGCCCAAAGAGAAAGCAACAATTCTTGGGAGGACTCTCTGAAATAGTTCAGAGAAGAGTGAGGTCAGGGCTGAGCAGCTTCACTATCTCCAGTATTCCCATAATGCTTTGGCAACAAAATGTTACAAATCAGGATTGGAGGCTTCTGCAACTTCCTAAACAGCCTTGGCCCAGTATACCCGAAGAAGTGTCTCCACCCCCATCATTCAGCCCTGACACTGAGGTCCAGCTCTGAGCGCCTTCTGGCAGTTCCCTCCCTGCCAGAAGTGAGGCTACAGGGAACCAGGCAGAGGGCCTTCTCGGTAGTGGTGCCCGCCCTGTGGAACGCCCTTCCATCAGATGTCAAGGAAATAAACAACTATCTGACTTTTAGAAGGCATCTGAAGGCAGCCCTGTTTAGGGAAGTTTCTAATGTTTAATGTTCTATCACTTTTTATTATTATCATTATTATCTGTTGGGCAGGGTATAAATAATAATAATAATAATAATAATAATAATAATAATAATAATAATAATAATAATAATTCCATGGTAGGTGAATCCTCCTTAGGGAGATCAAACTGCATGTGTCACAAGCGGGTGGGCATCAAAGTGTAAGAGGAAACACTGTGGTAATCAAGCCAATTCTTCCTGGCATTAAGGTACTCGCTCAAAAGCCTATCCCACTGGAAGTAATGTGGTGCATTTAAATGTGCATCTAGTTGCAGGTGCCATGCCCCTGCATCACATGACTTTCAGTGGGATGCACATGAGTGAGCATCTCAATGCCAGGGAACATGCAACCCACTTGCCTTATCCATAGAGGCAAATGTATTCTTCAGCAACAGATTGCAAGAATGATGACCATGAACAGGTGTGTCAAAATGATCACGAGACTGGATGCAGTGGAGGTTTGGGTGAATATGTTGCCTCTCTCCATTGCAGGGAATATCCATCTTTGTGGGAAATTCAGCAGAGGACTGCTCCCAAATTCAGGGCTATGCGAGGCTACCTTTTCGCTGCCAAACAATTGAAGAGCGGAACATATGCCTTAGGGTCCAATATGGGATCGTCTCACCTTGAAATGAGATTTATCATAAGAGGCATGCCTGGTTTCACAGTCTAATGTGGATATATCGGAAGGTGGCTGAACTTTCCTCAAGACTCGAGCCATTGACACCATTCATCCCCAGGTCTTGCATATATACGGAGTGAATGGAAGCAATCATTGGACTCTGTAATTGCCTCTCCCTGTTGCGGACAAAATCTGGATATTGTTGATGTGCGGGTGGGCTAAAAGACTTTGATCTTTGTCCATTCCAGTCTGAAGTGACTTGCTCCATAAGCCCCTGGACTAATGTGTGAATCGGAACTTAGTTGCCTTCTAGCTTTGCATTTCCCAAACCTTCCAATGCAAAGGTCATATTTTTTTTGGAGGGGAGAGGCAGAAAAAGTATACTTGAAAAAAAGTATTTTGAGAGAGAAAAATATCAATGCCTGTTCTGAGAAAGAACACATTTTAAAATATTTTTAATGAGCATTTAAATGTGATTTCCTGCAAAAAAACAAAACAAACCCTTTTTCTTTTAATGCCACAAATAAATGAGTCAAAAGGTATGGAATGGACTAAAGGGTGAAGAAGTGGGAAAATGCTATGGGCTGGAAGTAGAGTGATTCACCATTTCCCAGGTGGGACCACAAAATCTAGAAAGCATGGAATATAGGGGGAATCAGTCTTTTTGACCCAGTGGGCACATAGGCAACCTCACTTCTCGCAGGGAGCGAACTGCCAGAAGGCCCTTGGAGCTGGACCTCCGTGTCTGGGCTGAACGACAAAGGTGGAGACACTCCTTCAGGTATACAGGACCGAGGCCGTTTAGGGCTTTAAATGTCAGCACCAACACTTTGAATTGTGCCCGGAAACCTACTGGGAGCCAATGTAGGTCTTTTAGGACTGGTGTCATATGGTCTCAGTGGCTGCTCCCAGTCACCAGTCTAGCTGCCGCATAGGGCTGCATATGTAAGTAACAGCACCTTGAACTTGGCCCAGTAAACAGCTTGATAGCCAATGCCAATCCTGCGAGGAGGGTGACTTTTTGCACCTTTCCTGAATTCAGAACAGATGGAAGAGTGGGTGTCCAATTCTGGCATCTAA
This sequence comes from Podarcis raffonei, assembly GCF_027172205.1. Lineage (NCBI taxonomy): Eukaryota > Metazoa > Chordata > Lepidosauria > Squamata > Lacertidae > Podarcis > Podarcis raffonei. The sequence goes on from NC_070611.1 coordinate 55,525,105, forward strand.
TGAAACTTGGGCATGTTTGATAGGGCATGTTCAGTGCCTGAGAGGCAAAGCAAGTGCAAACAAGCAGTGAGCAGGAAGAACAAACAGTCCCTCAAGCATTGTGGATTCTTGAGGAAATATTTACAGAAACCTTTCATGGGCAACGTAGGAGGTACCAGTGGGTACATTTGTGCCCACCAGTGCCACATTGCTGACCCCTCATGCAAGATTTGTCCAATGATGCTTGGGGAGTGGAGTGTTCATAACGGATTCTTCTTCACAGATTACTATAGTGTCATAACGGGGCTTTTCAGGGATGCTGTTACATCATCATCTCATGGCCATACAATTAACTGTATTGCAATCAACATCTTTATGTATTAAAATATGTCCTCTAACGCCGAAGAAGTTAGCACTTTATTCTCCCCGATACTGGGCTTCCCTTCACAGTAGTGCACATCAATAGCAATTATGTGACTTTTCAGCGAGAAGGCAACCAGCAGGAGACACTTAAAAGTGCCAAATGACATTTTCAAACACATTTCATGGTGAGAATTGCTTCTTCCCTTGTCGGATTAGAGACAGAGTCCTTTTACTTTCTTTTCAATATGAACTTAAAGCCTTTGCTTTTGAAGACTGGAGGCTCGTTTATGCACTGCTTTTGTCTTGTGCTGAAATCAGAGTGGTGAAAGTCAGTTCCCCCATATCAGTCTGCATAAAATTTATAAGGGAATGCACTGTCCTCCAGTTGCCCCCATCTCCATAGGGTGGGCAGTTGGAGGGTGGGTAGAGAAGAGATGGGGCACCTGTGGCTCTCCAGATGTTGTCAGAGTCCTCTGCCCATCAGTCCCAGCAGGCAAGGCCAATGGAAAGGGATGATGGGAGTTGTAGTACAGCAACATCTGGAGAACTGCAGGTTATGCATTCTTGGGGTAGAGGACTGTTTCTTGGTGCGATTTCTAAATTTGAATCCATACATATACATTAGTATATGTAAATTGTATTCAAATCTCTGCTGTCTTTTGTTCTTTCTTTTGATGATGGATTTCCTCTTTTCTGTGGGTGCATCAGGGCCCCCCCTGAATGGCAGAGTATTAAGGGAGTGCTCTCTCTTTTAAATGAAAGATTTTATTATTATTAAAGCTTTAAAAGGGAAGAAAAAAACAATGTACTAAAGTTAACATAAATAATTTTTTATTAGGTCTTACATTTTTATCATCTTGCAACATATCAGATCATCAAACTCAACAATATACATTTCCCCAATTTCCCCCCTCCCTCCTGACTTCCCTCAACTTCCTCTTCTGGTCCCACCCCCCATATTAACTTCCCCTGTTTGCTTTTAGATATCTTCATATGGTATCTCTATATTAATTGTTATTGTCTCTTATCCTTCTATCCTCATCTTTATAGTTTTTATACTTATTCTTTTGTTAATTGTAAGTGTTTACCCAAACACTTGCATTTTTTCCCTCTTTTTTCTTTGAAAAGAAAAAGATTTCTGATTCTCTGTCTGTCAGCTACAGTATCTATAAAGGTAAAAGTAAAGGGACCCCTGACCGTTAGGTCCAGTTGTGGATGACTCTGGGGTTGCGGTGCTCATCTCACTTTAGTAGCTGAGGGAGCTGGCGTACAGCTTCCAGGTCATGTGGCCAGCATAACTAAGCCGCTTCTGGTGAACCAGAGCAGCACACGGAAACACTGTTTACCTTCCCACCGGAGCGGTACCTATTTATCTACTTGCACTTTGACGTGCTTTCGAACTGCTAGGTTGGCAGGAGCAGGGACTGAGCAACGGGAGCTCACCCCGTCGTGGGGATTCGAACCGCCGACCTTCTGATCGGCAAGCCCTAGGCTCTGTGGTTTAACCTACAGCGCCACCCGCGTCCCATACAGTATCTATAGACTTATGAAAAAGACGTGCCCGTTTAATCATGTATTATTTAACTTGTTCATCTTCCATTTCAAATTTCAGCCAGTGTTTATACAGTTTTGATATAACGTGTTCATCATCATTACACAATTGCATCTCAAAATCCATGTTACTTTGTTCCATGCCCCATCTTTTAACCAAGCTTAAATCTCTCTACTAGCTGTAAATAAGAAAACCACTGAAACTTGTGACCTCCCATTACTAATTGTTCCATTAATTTATTTATTCTTATCATCTCCTTGATGCAACTCTAATAACTCTTGATAGGCTGAACGTTTCTCTTTTCCTGCCACCATTTTCTTTATATAGCTTCTATAGAAATCCGTTGGGGAGTGCTAAGCACTCTCAAGCCTTCCTCAACCTGGTGCCCTCTGGATATTGTTGGACTTATCCCTGACCATTGCTTCCTTTGGCTGCTGGGTATGTGGGAACTGGGCACCCAATAGCACAAAGGCAGCAGCGAATTGGGAAAGGCTGAGCTTATCTTTTGACCAGTGGAATTAAAGGCGTATTGGAGAAGTGGGCACTATCAGTGGCAAAGCAGCATTAGAGAAAAGAATGAAGAAGTTTATATCATAACCTTCCCCCTAACTCTACACTAGCTGACCAAGCTGGTGCCCTCTAAATGTTTAAGACTACAAGTCCCATCATGCCCAAGCAGCACACGTCTACTCAGAGAAAAGTCCTATTGAGTTCAGTGCGAGTTATTACCAGAAATGTGGATTTTGCATTGCAACCTGATAATGTGGTCTGCCCACATTCACCACAGCAAAAATCGGAGAAGGGGGAACTGCAGCAGCAGAAATGCTGTGGAATCCAGATGCCAAGGTTAGCATAAAAGCTGATAACTGAATAGCATGCGGCTGTTTCAACACAAACAGCTAAAAATGCCTTTGAGCTTCTCATAGGTTAATGCTTTTAGGCGGAACAGAATGCAAAACAGACACATTTTAAAATCAAAAGCACCTTCTTTTTAAGAAATTCAGTCCCCCCTGCCCTATTTGCAAATAGGCTTTTCATGCTACATACACAGGACCATGATCTAGAATCACCTTATACTTTGCTCTTAGATTATTGCTTTGGGGGTTTTGCTGGTATTATAGATTGCTGTTTATTATTGATACATTATCATTGTGTTTAAAAGCTTTTTAAAAAACTGTTTTGCTTAGGACTCAGTATAAACTACTTAGCTTGTTCATAATAACAGTGTCCATAAATGCTGAAAAAATGGATCCCACTTCTATTGATTTGGGGGGCAGTTGTTGTGAACCTCTTCTTATTGTTCTGAAGCTTCTATAAAGTTAAGGGGGGCGGGAGTATGCCATAAGTCAGGCAGGGCCAATTTTTTGTCAATTCTTATATTCTTGGCAAAATCAGCATATTTGATGCAGCCAAAGTAATCATTCTTTTTCTCTCCTTAATACACATACAATAACAACAACAGCAACAACAAAGACAACAACCTTAATATTCACAGTGTTTCACCATTCTTCAGTAGGGCTGTACAACCAATTTGTCTGAATCCCAAACTGAACTGAACTGTTTATTTTAACCATTTGTGCTGAATCTGGATTGGGCTGAGGTAGTGACAGATCGCTACAGAGAGGCTTGAGTGGACCCAAATCAATTTGTAGCCATTTATGCCAATCCATAATGAGAAAAAGTGACGTGGGTGGCACTGTGAGTTAAACCACAGAGCCTAGGACTTGCTGATCAGAAGGTTGGTGGTTTGAATCCCTGCGACTGGGTGAGCTCCTGTTGCTCAGTCCCTGCTCCTGCCAACCTAGCAGTTCAAAAGCACGTCAAAGTGCAAGTAGATAAATAGGTACTGCTCTGGCGGGAAGGTAAATGGTGTTTCCGTGCGCTGCTCTGATTCTCCAGAAGTGGCTTAGTCATGCTGGCCACATGACCTGGAAACTGTATGCCGGCTCCCTCAGCCAGTAAAGCAAGATGAGCGCAGCAACCCCAGAGTTGGCCACAACTGGACCTAATGGTCATGGGTCCCTTTACCTTTACCTATAATGAGAAAACCACATACCCTCCAAGTGTCCCTATTTTCCAGGGACAGTCCCGGAATTACGAAAGGCACAGGTGCCAACTCCTAGGGGCTGAGGTGTGTCTTCAGCCCTCTCAATAAATTTTATTGGGGGGCTCAGCACCCCCAATATTGAGGGGGCTGAGGGTGGAGCTGAGAGTGGCACAGCATCAGTGACAAACTTCTCCTGAGCATGAGAGAGGAGGAGCTGTGGCCATTGAAGCTGCACAGCATTGGGCTCCATGCTTAGCCTCCTGCCCACAATGTTGTGCTTCTGTCTCCACCTCCTACCACTGCTGCCACTGGTGCAAGCCTGCTAGGCTGCTACTGAGGCCGCCACCACAAGGCCTCCCAGGTTGCTAGAAGAACCTTCGACTTTGTATCAAATTTGGGGGACATTTCTTGGAGCTCATCTTCTAGCTTCCTAATAAGATCCTTGATCTCCTTGCACGTGGATGTGCTTTATTCCATTAGCAGTACACTATGAGTACAAACAGTGGTTTATTTAGTCGCTCTGGAGCATCTTACTTATATATTGTCTGTATATACCATGTATTGCCTTCTGATATATTACCCGCCTCTTAATTCCCAGAATGCAGAAACGGCAAGAACAGAGTCGTGTGTTTACAGCTGTCCTCTTCGCGTTTATTTTCCTGCTAGCAGCCGTGAGCACTACCGAGGCAGGGAAAAAAGAAAAGCCAGGTAAGGATGCTATTGCTTATTACGAGTAATTTCGAAAAGTGGGGAAGTTTTCACTTTCCTTGTCTGTTTTATACATGTGTTGGTATACAAAGTGTTTTCTCCCCCCTCCCTTTCCCCCTACCTTGACTAGTTGGGGAAATGTTGGGAAGAAGAATTCAACATCTTGCTATGTTGGTCGTTCCATCATCACAAGCATTTCAGCTTGCCAGATGGAAAGATATGCTTCCACATCCTGTTCTGGGGTTCTCCTGTTTCCACCCCCCCAGCAAGTTTTAGGGGGCATGAGGGGAAGAATGTCCTACTGCAGAATTCTGTGTGCAGGCTTCCTCTGATTTCACTCAGGTGAATCCTGCCCATTGTCATTAACACCACCACTTTTTTGGGGGGTGGGGCATATCAGCATAGCTGTCAACTTTTCCCTTTTTTTGTGAGGAATCCTATTCAGAATAAGGGAATTTCCCTTTAAAAAAGGGAAAAGTTGATAGCTATGCATATCAGTCACCTAAAACACTTTGTAGGCCCATCACTGATTGGCGGCAAAGAGGACGCTCCTCTACCACGCTTGCCTTAAATGCGGCAAGCCACACCCCCTGAGCCAGCCTCCGCGCGAGTGTTGGGGGCATGAGCCCGCAACACCACCTCCTCCTGAGGTCGGAAGTGGCTTTGTGGTCTAGGGCCAGAGTGCTGGACTGCCACCCCACTCCTATGTATGAAGAAAATATGGACAAATCTGTCCATTTCATTCTTCCAAGTTTCTCATTTTCCCAATCTTAAATTAAGTTCTTAATAATAATAATAATAATAATACCCCACCCATCTGGCTGGGTTTCCTCAGTCACTCTGGGCGGCTTACAACATATCTAAAAACATCATCAAAAAATCAAGCATTAAAAACCTCCTGATACAGAACTGCCTTCAGATGTCTTCTAAAAGTTCTATAGTTCTTCATCTCCTTGACATCAGAAGGAAGGGTGTTTCACAGGGAGGGCGCCACTACTGAGAACTATTTCTGCAACCATTTGCAATTTTCTTTTATATATAAATAAAATTCTCATGAATATTTGTTGGTACTCCATAGGGTTTGCATGACACTTTCAGGAGCGCCATCACAGCAACCCAGGCACAAGGATCCATAGGGCATGCAGTTTCCCATGCATCCTGTAGATCTTACTTGGATACCAAAGTTCTGATAGTGAGGCATTGCCATTGTGAGGCCTTGCTACCACCAGGGCTTTGCTTCATTTTAAGTGTGGGGCTCATAGGAAATGGGATTCGGGAGACCTCAAGGAGTGGTCACCCTCTGATGACATCATCAGGAGAGTGATTTCTCATTAGCTCAGAATGGAGGCCACCTTAATTCATGCCTAGATTGAAATGAGCCCAAATTAAGTAACTTTGGTTGAGCCCACTGCAAATTGAGTCACATGTCTCTATTCATGGTAGTGGTCATCATTTGGTCATATTACTTATGCTATGGGATGAAAATGTCTTGTTTGGTTCTCAGGATTCATTTGAAGGATAGGAAAACTACTCAGGCTTTTCAGGTCCTATGCCTCATTCAAAATTTGCCTTGTGCCTCATTCAAAGCCTTATGGCAAATATTAGGGTTTTATTGGGCAGGCTCCTCAACTCTCTCTTCTCCCAGGGGACAGATTCAACTGATGTGAGAATGTCAAGTACTTTGTGCTTTGTTATGAAATACAAAGAAACCATTAACTTTTTTTTTTTGACAAAGTGACTGGGGACTTGCTGAAGTGACAAGTTGCTGATACTGTGTTTCATTGTAAATGGCAATGGAGGAATTGAATGCAGCAGAATCTGACATCCCTGGAGTCGTTGGCTTACAGCAAGGAAGAAATATAGCATCATATCTTCAAAACTGTCTGACTCAGGAAGGTCTTGGAATGGCTGCATCGCTACATGAGGGAGGGGAAAACTTTTGAGAAAGAAAGGGTTGCTGAACCCCAAGATCAGTTAATTTTAGCAAAGAACTAGCTCTGATCTTATACAGTTTGATCATATATAAGTGGTTAAGCAGGGGAATCTCAGACTTGCCTCAAGGTTTGTATTAAGTAGAGTACAGCAAGGATGCAGTTACCCAGTGGCATAGCACAGAGGCGGCTGCCCCAGGCACAAAATTGTTAGGGGTACAAAATTTTGACACTCAATGTTGCCTCAATACAGCTGCGTGCTTCTGTCGCTAGGCTCTGTTGAAACAACTTCTCCATGCAAACCAGGAAGTGACCTCTCCAGACAATGGAACAACTCTTCTTTTCTTATCTCTGCTGCTGTGATTGCTGGGTGATGCAAATGCTGTTAGGCAGTTGAATGCCTATGTGCACTCCATCCATTTCCTCCCCCTCCACCTGGCGCAGTCATGGTTGCTGGCAACCCATGCTACACCACTGCAGTGACCTCCCGCCCCAAGCAGTCAGTCCACATGAGTTACTTTAGGTGCACCCTGACCTTTATTTTCTTCTGAGTTGTGTTCCTTGTGTTCTTTCCAGAGAAGAAGGTGAAAAAATCTGACTGTGGAGAATGGCAATGGAGCGTTTGTGTCCCTACTAGCGGAGACTGTGGTCTAGGGACCCGTGAGGGCACCCGGACTGGAGTTGATTGTAAGCAAACAATGAAGACGCAAAGGTGTAAGATCCCCTGCAACTGGAAGAAGCAATTTGGAGGTAATGTTCACAGGGCTGAGATTAACCATTATGCTAAGTATGAGTACATACCTTGAACCATTTGTTAGATTAGGCATTGCCAATATTTCTGAGCCGGAGGGCGCCTTTGGAATTTTGAGGAAGTGCCGTGGGCCACCATGGGATGACATACAGTATCAGAAAAAGGAAGCTGTGGAGGCGTCATAGGACAAAAGTGAGTTTTCAAGCTCCATTCATTTCTCCAAAAGTTCAAAAAAGAATCAGTGTGATTTTATTTTTTTAAGATAGCCATGTCAGACTGAGTAGGTTAATTAGCTCATCAAAGTCTTTGGGAGAACAGGAAATTTTGAGCAACAGGAAGTCAGTTTGATGAGACAGTTAAATGATAAAGCAATGGTGAAAAGTAATTAGGAGCAACATTCTGTTGCCTTCATTTGCTGGAGATTTGAGCATATCATTCCTACTAAATTAGGCATTTCTCTTCCATCAGGATTAAGATTTGTGGAGCATTTATTTTTCTGATGCAGGGTGAAAGGAAAACCTAGTGAAAATGCAATATCCCACAAGGCAATTTTCTGTAGTAAAACATAAGTAAAGGCAGACAGGTGGGCAGAGAGATAATTCATTTGGTTTCATGATCATGTTGAAAAATTCTGGGCATGAGGAATTCACTTTTTGCATTTGTGTGCAAGTGTGACTTGAGAAGTTCTGCAGCTACCCAGACTAATGTGCAGAGTAAAACACAGTTACCCTTTGGATTTTGCACTTCTCCAAATTCTGTAATGCAGATTTTGGCTTCAAAAATCAAAGTCCCCAGGGAAGAGGGATTGATTACTAAGCTCCTTTCGGAATTGTAGCTCTCATGAGGCGAATATAGTTTCCCTAACAACTCTCAGAACCCTTAATGAACTACAGCTCCCAGAATTCTTTAGGGGGGAAGCCATGACTGTTTAAAGTGGTATCCTAGGTGTTTAAATGCATGGTGTAAATGTGGCCTCAGAGTGTGGCCCTACAGTCCAGCAACATCTGGAAGGCTAAAGGCTCCCCATCCCTGGTATAAAAGAGGTTGGTCCTAGATGACCTAACATAAATATTAGCAAAAGTAATTGGAACAAAAAAGCAATACCATTTTTGCCCTGTTGGGGAAGGAAGCTACCCTATATACAAGGATGTTCAAGTAGCCATATTTTGTTCTTACCTTTCAACGGCTGATAATAAAATATTATGTGCTCACTTATATTTTTTGTGTAGCGGAGTGTAAATACCAGTTCCAGGCATGGGGAGAGTGTGACCTAAACACTGCCTTGAAGACTCGAACTGGGAACCTCAAGCGAGCCCTACACAATGCAGACTGCCAGAAGACGGTCACCATCTCAAAGCCCTGTGGGAAGCTTACCAAACCCAAACCTCAAGGTAACACACATTTGCAAATCATTGATGTAGAGCCTTTCCCATCATTCCAACATTGCTCTCGGTCTCTTTGAACTCTTGCCTTGGCAGGGAAGGGCCATAGCTGAGTGGCTTGCAGTACAGCTAGCCCTAGATTCAGTCTTCAGCATCTCTAGTTAAAAGGACAGGTAAGCAGGGGCACAGGCCTGTTTGAGAGCTGACTAGAGTTTCGCAGACTGTGTAAGCAGGAACAAAAAACTCAGACCACGAAAGGGAAATGGACAATGCAGTTTTACTGAGTGCAAAGCAATGAACATGCCCACAAAGCCATCATGCAACCATTCAAAACAAACATCCACAAGGCTTCAGCCACAAGAGGGAATATAATTACCATTCAAAGATGGCTCCCTCCAAGCTAAAACACACCTCCAGGAAAGAGTAATCTTCAAGAGAAGACTTTTCTGATCAGTCCAGGCCAACGATTCCCCAGTGGAACAGACAGACAGTCCTGCACTGTGTTCTCCAGGGACAATGCCTCATATTCAACTGGCAGAACTGGAGCTATTTGTGTCAGATGTTATTACTTGCTTAATTTCCCCTATTTTTTCCTACACCCCACACTTGCAAAAATTGGCTGATAACTTCATGGTACCCTTGCATGGAGGGACGCGGGTGGCGCTGTGGGTTAAACCACAGAGCCTAGGACTTGCCGATCAGGAGGTCAGCGGTTCAAAGCCCCGCGACGGGGTGAGCTCCTGTTGCTCGGTCCCTGCTCCTGCCAACCTAGCAGTTTGAAAGCACATCAAAGTGCAAGTAGATAAATAGGTACTGCTCTGGCAGGAAAGTAAATGGCATTTCCATGTGCTGCTCTGGTTCACCAGAAGCGGCTTAGTCATGCTGGCCACATGCCCTGGAAGCTGTACGCTGGCTCCCTCGGCCAGTAAAGTGAGATGAGCGCCGCAACCCCAGAGTCGGCCACAACTGGACCTAATGGTCAGGGGTCCCTTTACCTTACCCTTGCATGGTTTCATTAACTACCACCCACAAAGCATGAAACCTCAATCAGATGTATTGGTAAGCATCAGTCTGAAAGAGGAAGGATGGAACCAAAAGATGGAATCAAGCCCTCTCTTTACATTGGCATCTTCCTCTGCCATTTCTGTTGTTGACAGAATCCTTCAGCATCTCTTGCTGCAGCTCCCATTATTGCATCACCCTCTAGCCAGGTTGAACTAAAGACTACCAATGAAATGACTGCCTATGGCATTCCTTTAGAATAGATCTTGTCAATGCATCTTATATTGTCTGAAAGAAACTACTGATAAAGGAGATCTAGGATTTATAGACAATTGACTGAAAGTAAGGTTTGCCACCATAAAACGCTTAGAGGTTTTGTTACAATCAAGAGGTATATAATACATAAATATGTTAAGAAAGGGAACACCTCCTTTGGCTGTGAAGGATAGGGAGTGTTGCCTTAAAGATAAAACTAAGCCATTTTGTCAAGGTCTAAGAAGAAAGGCAAGCTGTTGAAAAAAGTTGTAGAAAGATTCTTTTTGTTTTGTAGGTCCCCAAATGACAAATGTTCTGATAAGATAAATCTGTGTGCTTGGTTTACACTTGAGCTATATTTAGGATGATCTTATAATAAGAAGGGCATTATCTGTCCTTCCCCTTCTTGTCTTTTAAATTAAAAACCTATTTATTCTGCCCTGAAACTTCTATAAACACTGAAGCAGTTCTAGTTTATGGTTTGGAATCCTCCCCTCCACCTCTACTTTTCCTTTCATTTGATTCCTTCTTCCTAAACCATGTCTACTTCCTTACCCTTCCTAGTGGTTGATTTTCGACTTTGACTCTGCAGCCAGGAACACGTTTCTGTTTGCCGTTTAACTGTAATATACAATGCCCAGGTATTGTTAGACACTTATTACTGTAATGATGTTTATGATGCTGCTGCTGGTGAAGATGATCAGGATTTTGGACAGCTTCAGAAAAGTGAAAAATGTGAAGGAATAATTTACCATGTAAGCCCCAGAACACAGAGATCTGCATGCTCAACCACAGGCATACCTGTGTCAATCCCAGATAAATAAGGTTGTTTTTTAAAAAGGAGAAGTTCTAATTAATTGGGTCTTTTAATGAACTCTGCAGCTGTAACAAGTGCTGTGTGCACAGGGGAACTGATAGCAGGAACTGAAGCTGTGAAATGTACCACTGTGTCTAAGACAAGGAATTGTGTGCCCATCACAAAAGGTGCGCTGCATGGATGCTTGTTTACTGGTTCAGAGTTCCTGCTGCCACCTGAAAAACAGGAGAGCCTAATCAAATATCGCAGTTTTCTTTTGGTTTACTTGCTCTGGATAATGAGATGGATGCAGGATAGAAAACAAAGGAGGCAGGAGCCCTTTAAAGCTGTGTGTCTCAAACATTTTACCTTCAGGGAAGACTTCATGCTGACGTTTTGTCTCTGTACTGCAGAAGATTTGAGGAAGAGTGGGGGAAGAAATCATCATGACTCCATGCAAACCAAGAGTAGAAGCTAGAAAATACCCACCACTGTTCCTTAGCTGTACATTGAGGGAACATAGTTCAGTTGGTAGAGCATGAGATTGGGTTGTGGGTTCAAGCCCTACCTTGGGCAAAAGATTCCTGCATAGCAGGGGGTTGGACTGGATGACCCTTGTGGTCCGTTCCAACTCTACAATTCTATGATTCTATACACATCCTGCTGGATTGGGCAAATGGTCCAACTAGTCCAGCATCCTGTTCTTGCAGTGGTCAACCAGATGCCTGTAGGAAGCCCACAAGTGGGACATGAGTACAACATTGCAACTTCCAGCAGCTGGCTTTAAGAGGCGTGCTATCTCTGATAGAAAAGATATGGCATAGATATTGTGGCTAGTAGCCATTGATAGCTATATCTTCAATTAATTTGCCTAATCCTCCTTTAAGGCCATTCAAGTTGGTGTCCGTCATTACATCCCATGGGAGCGATTGTTGGACTATGTGCTGTGTGAAGATCATTGATTCCTGTTCAGTGTTGACATGTGAGCCACCAAAAAAAACATAGGAAGCTGTCTTCTACCGAGTTGGACTATCGATCCATCTAACTCAGTATCGTTTACACTGATTATACTGACTAACTCTCTGGGGTTTCTGACCAGTGACATCCCCAGCCGTACCTGGCAATGCTGGAGAGGGAATCTGGGATCTTCTGCATGCAAAACATTTGCTCTAGATAGAGAGGATAAGAAGACCTCTGAAGACGGTTTGGGAAATTCGCTCACCGGGGGAAGATGGTTTGAGAATTTTACACTGATCTTTGCTCAACTGCACTGGCTGCCAATTAGTTTCCAGGCCCAATTCAAAGTGCTAGTTTTGATCTATAAAGACTGAAATGGCTCAGGACCACAATACCTTAAGCACAACCTCTTTCCATAAGAACCCACCTGGACCCTGCAACCATCACCTAAGGCCCTTCTCCATGTGCCTCCTCCATGAGTGGTCCAGAGGGCATAAGCACAAGAATGAGCCTTTCCTTCAGTGGCTCCCTATCTGTGGAACGCTCTCCCCAGGGAGGCTGACCTGGTGCCTTCATTATTTATTTTTAGCTGCCAGGCAAAAGTGTTTCTGTTTAACCAGACCTTTGGCTTTGACTGATTAACATTCTGTGTCCTTTTAAAGTGTTTGTGGGAGAGGGGTCATTGGTTTGTTTTTGTTCTTCTTTTTATCATGTATTTTGTGTTCTCATTTTGTATTTTTGTGTTGTGAACTGCCCCGTGATCTTTGGGAGAAGGGTGTTATACCAATCCAATAAATAAAATTAAAAGTTAGATAAATGAAACATCGTTTCCTTGCAATTAACATTGGTGCTCAATTTATAGTCTGCATGCCAATAGATTTAGAGCAGCACCGCAGTGGTGCAGAATTTTATATTATTGCCAATACTGCAAACAGTAGAATGGCAATTACTGGTATATTATGCAACACAAGGTGGTTTTATACAGATGTGGTGGCAGTAAAGTTTTGCTTTGCTTTTGCTTTTGTTTTAAAGTTGAAATATAGTAATTAAGAGAATGTGTTGAATGCTTCTATACCATATACAGTCATACCTTGGGTTACAGACGCTTCAGGTTGCGTTTTTTCAGATTACGAACCTGCCGAAACCCGGAAATACCGGAACAGGTTTTTTCCGGGTTTTGGCGGTTGCACATGTGCTTTGTGCATGTGCAGAAGTTCCGAATTGCAACCCATGCGTACGCAGACGCGCCGCTGCAGGTGGCGAACACTGCGGGTTGCAAATGTGCATCCCACACAGATCACGTTCGCAACCTGAGCATCCACTTTAATCATCTGGTCTGTTTGCTGTAAGAAATGTGTTCCAGAAAGTCAGCAAATGGTAGTTTCAGATCTATTAGTGTCTCACAAACACTGGAAAATAGTTATGATGCCACAAAGCAAAAAAGGTATCACTATTGTTAAATTAATAAGTACTACCTAAAATACAATTTTTAAAAAATTTCCTTGGATACAGAGTGTTAATGGGGCTCTGCTCATGAGGTTTTTTAAAACCACCAGTATAGGATAGCCCTTCTAGATATTCCACTGACAAAGGCAATAAACACAGGGTGGGGACAGTGATGGGCTGCAACCTTTCCGTTTGATGCTTTCATTGATGCCTGAAAGGGGTGTCCATGCAAGCACCTCCTTCCAGGTGTGTACAGAGAGTGGAAGGTGAGTCAGCGTCTCCACCCCCATCGTTCAGCCCGGACACTGAGGTCCAACTCTGAGGGCCTTCTGGTGGTTCCATCCCTACGAGAAGAGAAGTTACAGGGAACCAGGCAGAGGGCCTTCTCGGCAGTGGCACCTGCCCTGTGGAACACCCTCCCATCAGATGTCAAGGAGATAAACAACTATCTAACTTTTAGAAGACATCGTTCTGGGGAGCCTGCAATGCAGGAATCTCAGCTGAAGCATCAATTCTTAATTCATTAATTGCATTTATGGCTCATCTTTCTTCCTTGGAACTCAAGGCAGAGTCCCCTGCCTTGGCTAGATGGTCCCCCATCTAGACAGTGACCAGACCTTGACCAACAATGCTGTGGCATGTTTGCTTTATTGTGGGCCTTCAGGCGGTGTCCTGCGAGGTTTTTTTTCTGGTGACTGTTGCTTCCTGGAGATCCCCTTCTGTGGCTGCTCATTGGTGCCTGATAGAGTCCATCTGGACTGATGTAACTTGAAAGGCTTTTCCATGGAAGGGAAGCAACTGAATGGGCAACACATCACATGTTGCCATGTCTCTGGTCCTAATTCCACCCCTAGGTGTCCCTCTTTTTTGCAGCTTGTGTCGACCGCTTGTTGCTCATGCTGTGGCCTGTAGTGCCACCTTCTGCCAGCAGGTGCTGCTGTTTCCTGACAAGTGTCTTTCCACCAGGGTTCCAAAAACCCAAAGATGAAGCAGCCCACATTTAAACAAAGATGCTTGTTTTTTTAAAAATAGAACCCACAAACGTCAGCTCCCAAAGACAGGTAAACAGTCACAGGGAGAGAACCACTCATCTTGATCATTTGCAGAGACTTGTTAACAGGAGTTTGGAGGCTGAGAGCACCTGAAACTGCCTCTTGTGAAGTATCTTGGCTTATGAGTATCTTGGCTGAATTATCAAATCTATGAGAGAGCTTCTCTAGTGGGCTGAAAAGGAGGAAGATCTTTTTTCTTTCTTTCTTTGAACTCTCCCAGGGAATCTCAGTAGACTGGGTCTTCTCAACCACCCACAGCCACACAGTTCAGCCCTGTAAAATGAGAGGAGCCAAGTTGCTATGTATTAAGTTTGCTCAGTTTGAACTCAGCCCAATATTATCCAGATTTGCATAAAACGTATATAACTTATATGCAGAAAATGTGCTAACATATGTATTGCTGCACATTCATTAATCATTGCTGTAGGCAACGACTGTGACCAGGTTCTTGGGGTACTTGCTAAATCTGCTGTTCAGAAGCTAACTGCTAATGGGCAGCTTCAAGTTCCTTGCTGTTCTTCCTTCCTTATACAGGGTGAGTCTTTTAAAAGATGACCTGTGGATACAGAGTACACAAGTTCCGTGGGGCCTCTTTTAAAAGACTCACCCTGTATTTACACTGAACACTGGACAACCCTTTTTTAAAAGGGGGGGGGCACATTCAAAACAGAGGACTGACAGACCGTCAAATGGAGGATTGACCTTTGTAAAGTAAGGCACATGGCCATTTCGCTGTATAGGACTGCACTTAAGAAGGACCGTTTCCAGTTTGTATTTTAGGAGAACTATGCACATTACATCAGAGATGGCCAGTGCTCTTTTCCTATACAATAATAATAATAATTTATTATTTGTACCCCACCCATCTGGCTGGGTTTCCCCAGCCACTCTGGGCGGCTTCCAACAAAGACCAAAAATACACTAAGATGTCACACATTAAAAACTTCCCTGAACACAGCTGCCTTCAGATGTCTTCTGAATGTCAGGTAGTTGTTTATCTCTTTGACATCTTATGGGAGGGTGTTCCACAGGGTGGGTGCCACTACCGAGAAGGCCCTCTGCCTGGTTCTCTGTAGCTTTGCTTCTCACAGTGAGGGAACCACCAGAAGGCCCTCGGCGCTGGACCTCAGTGTCCGGGCAGAACAATGGGGGTGGAGACGCTCCTTCAGGTATACTGGGCCGAGGCCGTTTAGGGCTTTAAAGGTCAACACCAACACTTTGAATTGTGCTTGGAAACGTACTTCTAGAAAAAGAGGTGCCGGAACTCACCATGAACGTCTTCCTTGTTCTCTTAGAATGGCAATGGCGCCCACCTGAGAGGTGCCAGAACTGAGTTCCAGTGAGTTCCAGCTGAAAAAAAGCCCTGGGGATGGCTAACCCATGTGCCACAGGCCATATCCCCCTTCCAACATTTTAAAGTGGCTCCTCAAACCCCCTCAGATTTGTCAGTTTTCTGCTTGCTTCTCATCCACACATTCCTTGCTAGCTATTTCAGATATTTTTAGGTGTCAAAGACACATTTGGTCCCCACATCTCTTATTACCTGTAGTAGGGGCCTTTTTTGCCTCAGGGAATTGTCACTGCAAGAAGTTCTAAGACTTTGGGAAATGGTAAATGAGGTTTTCCTCCTGTTTCTTAAGACCTTCTTGAAATAGGGGGGCCATCATAAGAAGGCTTCAGGAAACAGGAATGGAGGGCAGCTGCTTTTAAAGATGAAAGAGCAGCAAACTGGTATTTAAGTTGTGAGTCTTGGTGTATAGTAGTGTATACTAGTTGCCATTGCAACTGCAATATTTTTATTCCCAAGAAGAGGTACTTGTAAGGTTATCTGCCTCACGTACCAAAACAACTTGACTGGCCTTGGTTTCTTTATAGCTTGATTTGGGGAGGGAGCACCATTTACTGTTTCTATTCAGACAGCAAAATGTCTTAGAGCTTCCTTGGATACAGTTAAATATTCTATACTTCAGACATCCAAAGGTGAAAATATCACAGCTAGCCTCATCTTAACAATGAGGAGTTTGGCTGCTTTTTTTTTTTTTTAGTTGGTTTATCTGATTCTTGAGGTGAAAGATTTCCATCCCTTCAATATCCCTGTAAAAGCACCCAAATTATGATTTTGGTAACTGAAAGAAGAATTCAGGTCTAACACTTAATTGCAAAAAATAAAAATAAAAATCCCCCACCCAAGCAATCAGTTTAAAACTCATTCATCAGTCCTATTAGAAAAATACAACCATAATAGGAAATGAGGCCCTGCATTTCCCTTCATGTGATATTATTGTGTTTCTAGATGTATCTTCATGATTGATTATTATGTCCCTCTGTCTTTAATGTTGTTCATTAGGTGAACTCACAGGAATTTAGTATGTATTAGCATTACAGAAATCAAAAGAATAAGCTGCTGCTCACAGTAATTAGACAGAAAAGTGAGGGATTTTCTCAGCTTCAAAAGGTTTTTTTTAAAAAAAGTATTATTATTATTTATTCAATTTATATCTTCTCCCAAAGGAACCCAGGGTGGCAAACTCAATGTCATTACAATCGGTTTAAAACACTCTAAAAGCATTAAAAACAACCAAATTCTCTCAGCCAATGATTTCAGTGATGATTTCACATAGACAACTTCTTTCATTCTGATTGGAAGTTAGGCATGTGAAAAGAGCTTTTTTGGAGAATGGGGGAAACCAAAGGAACAGCCAAGGACTTCCTGCTCAGCTCCATTGCCCATTGCCTTGACGAATGAAGCACTTGTGAGGCAGGGTTGGCCCACCCATGAGACAAGGTGAGGCAAACGCCCCAGGCGGCAGAATCCACAGGGGCAGTGAATCCTGATGTAGCTCTTTATTCCCCCCTTTGTTCCTGATGTCAGTCTTCACTTTTCCCCATCTTTCCTGGCTGGGAAGAGGCACCATTTTGCGGTTCACCTCAGGTGCCAAAATGTGTTGGGTCAGCCCTGATGTGAGTCCATCAAAATGGAGCCTGTCTGTACTCTGGAGCAAGTCCTTCGACTTTCTTAGGACAGCTTGTCAATTTCAGCTTCTTCCTGGCAGTTACTACTAAGCAGAATTCAACGAGATAATGGAACAATCAACAGTAAATAGATTTTGAAAAATGCAAAGATTGCTCCCTTTAGCAAGCCTATATATGAAGAAGGCAACTGTGAAAATCTGATTATGAAAGAAGCAACACAAAAACAGGGCTTTTCAGTGGCGGCCCTCCATTTGTGGAATGCATTCCCTAGGGTGCTCACCTGGTGCCGTCATTACCTTTAGGTGACAGGCAAAAACTTTCCTTTATAACCAGGCCTTTGGCCTAACTATTGTTGTTGTTTAGTCGTTTAGTCGTGTCTGACTCTTCGTGACCTCATGGACCAGAGCACCCCAGGCACTCCTGTCTTCCACTGCCTCCCGCAGTTTGGTCAAACTCATGCTGGTAGCACTATCCAACCATCTCGTCCTCTGCCGTCCCCTTCTCCTTGCGCCCTCCATCTTTCCCAAGATCAGGGTCTTTTCCAGGGAGTCTTCTTTTCTCATGAGGTGGCCAAAGTATTGGAGTCTCAGCTTCAGGATCTGTCCTTCCAGTGAGCACTCCGGGCTGATTTCCTTAAGAATGGATAGGTTTGATCTTCTTGCATTCCATGGGACTCTCAAGAGTCTCCTCCAGCACCATAATTCAAAAGCATCCATTCTTCGGCGATCAGCCTTCTTTATGGTCCAGCTCTCACTTCCATGCATCACTACTGGGAAAACCATAGCTTTAACTATACGGACCTTTGTTGGCAAGGTAATGTCTCTGCATTTAAGATGATGTTTTTAAGATGGCCTAACTATATGTGACCTTTAGAAGTGACTGGGATGTTTTTAATGTATCCTCTCCCCTGGTTTTCATGTATTTGTGATCGAGGGTTGTAAGTCACTTTGGGTTGCCTTGTGCAATATAAAGCAACTCACAAATGCAATAAATCATAATAGCAAATAATTTATTATATCTGATTTACACAATATGTCAAATGAGGTGGATGATGGTGGTAGGATTCTGGAGTTTACCACTTCTGACGGTAGGAGGACTGGGGACATATTCCGAACGCTCTCCCCATCTAAAAATTTCATTGCATGTTGTAAAGGATTCCTTCAGGGAGAAGGGTCATCTGCTTGACAAGTGCTCTTCAACCTTGGGTCCCCAAGTCCTGGTGGACCACAGCTCCAAACATCCCCAGCCAGGGATGACAGCAATTGTGGTCTAACAACATATGGCGACCCACAGTTGAAAAGCATTGTCTAAGCTAGTTGAATATGTGCAGGGAGCTTTTTTTGTGGGGAGAACATTCAACAGTATCAAACACGCACACACATGTGACACCCTGAAGTGGTACGGTTCAGGAAGAATCATAGAATCATAGAATCACAGAATCATAGAGTTGGAAGAGACCACAAGGGCCATCGAGTCCAACCCCCTGCCAAGCAGGAAACACCATCAGAGCACTCCTGACATATGGTTGTCAAGCCTCTGCTTAAAGACCTCCAAAGAAGGAGACTCCACCACACTCCTTGGCAGCAAATTCCACTGTCGAACAGCTCTTACTGTCAGGAAGTTCTTCCTAACGTTTAGGTGGAATCTTCTTTCTTGTAGTTTGGATCCATTGCTCCGTGTCCGCTTCTCTGGAGCAGCAGAAAACAACCTTTCTCCCTCCTCTATGTGACATCCTTTTATATATTTGAACATGGCTATCATATCACCCCTTAACCTCCTCTTCTCCAAGCTAAACATGCCCAGCTCCCTTAGCCGTTCCTCATAAGGCATCGTTTCCAGGCCTTTGACCATTTTGGTTGCCCTCCTCTGGACACGTTCCAGTTTGTCAATGTCCTTCTTGAGCTGTGGTGCCCAGAACTGGACACAGTACTCCAGGTGAGGTCTGACCAGAGCAGAATACAGTGGCACTATTACTTCCCTTGATCTAGATGCTATACTCCTATTGATGCAGCCCAGAATTGCATTGGCTTTTTTAGCTGCCGCGTCACACTGTTGGCTCATGTCAAGTTTGTGGTCAACCAAGACTCCTAGATCCTTTTCACATGTAGTGCTCTCAAGCCAGGTGTCACCCATCTTGTATTTGTGCCTCTCATTTTTTTTGCCCAAGTGCAATACTTTACATTTCTCCCTGTTAAAATTCATCTTGTTTGTTTTGGCCCAGTTCTCTAATCTGTCAAGGTCGTTTTGAAGTGTGATCCTGTCCTCTGGGGTGTTAGCCACCCCTCCCAGTTTGGTGTCATCTGCAAATTTGATCAGGATGCCCTTGAGTCCATCATCCAAGTCGTTGATAAAGATGTTGAATAAGACCGGGCCCAAGACAGAACCCTGTGGCACCCCACTAGTCACTCTTCTCCAGGATGAAGAGGAACCATTGATGAGCACCCTTTGGGTTCGGTCAGTCAGCCAGTTACAAATCCACTGAGTGGTAGCATAGTCAAGACCGCATTTTACCAGCTTCTTTACAAGAATATCATGGGGCACCTTGTCAAATGCCTTGCTGAAATCAAGGTAGGCTACATCCACTGCGTTCCCTTCATCTACCAGGCTTGTAATTCTGTCAAAAAACGAGATCAGGTTAGTCTGACATGACTTATTTTTCAGAAATCCATGCTGACTATTGGTGATCACAGCATTCCTTTCTAGGTGCTCACAGACTGTTTGCTTAATGATCTGCTCCAGAATCTTCCCTGGTATTGATGTCAGACTGACTGGGCGGTAATTATTTGGGTCCTCTCTTTTCCCCTTTTTGAAAATAGGGACAACATTTGCCCTCCTCCAGTCTGCCGGGACTTCACCTGTTCTCCAGGAATTCTCAAAGATGACTGCCAGTGGTTCTGAAATCACATCTGCCAGTTCTTTTAATACTCTTGGATGCAGTTCATCTGGCCCTGGAGACTTGAATACATCTAGACTAGCCAAGTATTCTTGTACTATCTCCTTAGTTATTCTGGGCTGTGTTTCCTCTGCTGAATCATTTGCTCCAAATTCTTCAGGTCGGGCATTGTTTTCTTTATCGGAGAAGACTGAGGCAAAGAAGGCATTGAGGAGTTCAGCCCTTTCTGTGTCCCCTGTTTGCATTTCACCATCTTCTCCTCTGAGTGACCCCACTGTTTCTTTGTTCTTCCTTTTGCTACGAACATACCCATAAAAGCCTTTTTTGTTGCTTTTAACCTCTCTAGCAAGCCTGAGTTCATTCTGTGCTTTAGCTTTTCTGACTTTGTGTCTACACGTGCTGGCTATTTGTTTGAATTCCTCTTTGGTGGTTTCCCCCCTTTTCCATTTTTTGTACACATCCTTTTTTAATCTTAACTCAGTTAAAAGTTCTTTAGATAGCCACCCTGGCTTCTTTAGGCACCTTCCATGTTTCCGTCTCATTGGTATTGCCTGAAGTTGTGCTTTTACTATCTCCCTCTTAACAAACTCCCAGCCATCATGAACTCCCTTTCCTTTTAGTATTACTGTCCATGGGATCTCACCAAGCACTTCCCTAAGTTTTATGAAGTTGGCTTTCTTAAAGTCGAGAAATTGAGTCCTAGTATGCTTCGCTGCTCCTTTCCGCTGTATAGTAAACTTCAGAAGAGCATGATCACTCGCGCCTAATGATCCTTCCACTTCTACCCCACTAACCAGGTCATCAACATTGGTTAGGACCAGATCTAAAATGGCTGTTCCTCTTGTTGCTTCTCCCACTTTCTGGACAATGAAGTTGTCTGCAAGGCCAGTGAGGAATCTGTTTGACCTTATGCTCTTGGCTGAGTTTGACATCCAACAAATATCCGGGTAATTGAAGTCCCCCATTACTACTATCTCCCTTCCTTTTGCATGCTTGGCCATCTGTTCCAGGAAGGCATCATCTATGTCCTCCATTTGGCTTGGGGATCTATAGTAAACTCCCACAATGAGGTCACTGTTATTCTTCTCTCCCTTAATTTTGACCCAAATGCTCTCACTTTGGCTTTGAGGTTCTAAATCTTGGATCTCTTCACAGGTATACACATCCCTGACATATAACGCCACTCCTCCTCCTTTCTTGTCTGGTCTGTTTCTCTGAAATAGATTGTATCCCTCCATTATTACATTCCAATCGTGGGACTTATCCCACCAGGTTTCAGTGATTCCTATTATGTCATATTTAGTTTGCTGTACCAAGAGCTCAAGCTCATCTTGTTTATTTCCCATACTTTGCGCATTAGTGTACAGACATTGAAGTCCATTAATCATTCCCCCGTGTCTCTTATTTAAGGATTTTTTCCTCCCACCACTAGGTCTGCGTGCTGTTTGCTCCATTCGGTCTATGACATTTGGATGATCATCTTCATCAATTGATAGACTCCTACCTTCAGGAGCACTGTCTCCCTCCCCCACATTAGTCAGTTTAAAGCCCTCCTGATGAGGTTTCTGAGATTTTTTGCAAAAACATTCCTCCCAACCGTTGTGAGGTGCAGCCCATCGCTTGCCAGAAGTCCATCTTCAAGAAACTGCATTCCGTGATCTAAGAATCCAAACCGTTCCTGTTTACACCATTTGCGAAGCCAGCTGTTCACTTCCACTATTTTCCCCTCTCTCCCTGGGCCACGTCGTTCAACTGGGAGGACAGATGAGATGACAATTTGTGCATTTAATTGCTTCAGTTTCCTGCCCAGAGCCTCCTAATCTCTTTTGATCTTCTGGAGGCTATTGCTTGCAGTGTCATTGGTTCCCACATGAACCAAGAGGAAGGGGTATTTGTCAGTGGGTTTTATGATTCCTTGCAGTCGTTCAGTTACATCTTGGATCTTAGCCCCAGGGAGACAGCACACTTCCCGAGACATCTTGTCAGGCCCACAGATCACTGCTTCTGTTCCCCTCAGTAGGGAATCCCCTATCACCACTACACGCCTCCTCTTAGGTCTGGTCGGGGTTCTTCCGTGAGCTGTCCGTTCCAAGGTCGCCTGCACATTCCCTGAGGACTGCCTTTGCTGCTCGTCTTCATATACCTGATCGACTGTAATGAGGGAGAGATCCTCAAATGGAGTCTGCTCTTCGTCTTCCATGCTAGGGGAAAGGACCTCAAAGCGATTGCGTATTTCTAAACAATCAGAGCGAACCCTGGGCCTCCTACTTCTTTGAGTCACGTTTCTCCATATATCTGGCTCCTGTGTTGGTGAACTAGCCTCCTTCTCAGGGGAGTCCCCTGTCTCCTCCTCG
This sequence comes from Podarcis raffonei, assembly GCF_027172205.1. NCBI lineage: Eukaryota > Metazoa > Chordata > Lepidosauria > Squamata > Lacertidae > Podarcis > Podarcis raffonei. Next base: position 55,547,546 of record NC_070611.1, read on the forward strand.
GTGGAGACGGTGTGCTCTGTTGCTTCCAAGAAGAGCTCCAGCTCTCTAATTCTTTGGAGCGTAGCTACACGTTCCTCCAGTTGCTGGACTTTGTCTTTTAAGAGTTTAGGACACTTTTTGTGCTGCTTGCATGAACTAGCAATATATATTTTTCTTTGCATCTTCCTTCAGTGGCATATTTTGGCATTCAGCAGTGCCCATCACCAGCAAGAGTGCCTGGAGCTATTATGCTTATTGTGATAAAAAGATCCAGCATAAGCAAATGTTTATTCTCATTACTATTCTAAATGGGTAAATCATTTCCTTCCTTCCTTTCTAGCTTCTATGCCCCTTCCTTTTCTTTCTTTCTTTCTTTCTTTCTTTCTTTCTTTCTTTCTTTCTTTCTTTCCTGTATTTAATTTCGCCCTTCCTTCTTGTCTCCTTCACTCCACCCTTTGTCCTCTGTAAGCATCTCACAGGAATTTTCAAGAGGCAATTCTCACACCTGTGGAATAATAAAAGCAAAGCTGCGCCACCAGTTTAAAACACAGATCCTATCAGTAGGTTAATGCAGCTGGTATGACGATAAACAACAAAACAATCATACTGCCCTTTTATAAAAGGAAGCAAGCAAGCCTTCTTGGAGACTTTAGCAAATCACTATCAATTTCTTTTCAATTTCTTTCCAGCCTTTTTTTAACCTTTGGAAGACAGTTGCTATGCTTCCAAACTGTTGTGATGCTCATTCATCTTCCTGTTATGTCAACATATATTTATTTACTTATAAGTTCTATATACCAGACCCTCCAAGTGTCCCTATTTTCCAGGGGCATCCTTGATTTAGAGAAGCCGTCCTGGTTTCTGATTTGATCCTGGAATGTCCCACTTTTTCTTAGGATGTCCCTATTTTAACTGGAGAAATGTTGGAGGGTATGGAGTTTAGACTAATGTTGAATCTCTGATGGTGACTCCAATGGCAATGTAATAAGATTTTCAAGCTGCAGAAGGTTATTCAGAAAGAACGAGAAGGTGAAAGAAGCTTGAAATTGTTAGGAAACTTTGGGAAAGAGGACATGTTCAATCTGCAGAGAATATCTAATGGGTTGTCTTCATCTGGAAGAACTGTCTATATTCAGTTCTGGCAGTTATGATTTGTTGTTATATTTATATAGAAATGAAAAGCAGAAAGGAATGGAGAAAGAGCTTGAATTCTAGGACAGAACTTTATGTGACAAGAAATGGCGGGTTGTTGCTGAAAATGGCAGCCATGTGCTGTTTTCTCTCTTCCCATCTATGAGGCGAATGACAACTTACTCCATGTCTTGGTATCTTTTTTGCTGAGTATTTTATTTCCCACCACCAATGGTGTGAATCACATCAGACCACATAGTAACAAGGAACGAGCTCTGCCTCCAATTGACTGCTGCCTTAAGCTCCTTTGAGAGGAAGAACGGGTTGTAAATTTAATAAAAGAATTTAGGAGGAGAAAGAGAAGAAGGTTTAACTGTGCTTCAACAACAGCAAAAGCATGGTACTTTTCATTGCCTCGCAGGCAACGATTTCGACAGCTTCACTTCTTCCATAACCTATGGAACGGAACAACACACAAAGATGTGGGAAAATGCAGAGCAGTGTGCAACATAGAAAAGAGCTGTATAAAGAGCAACTTGAGGCTTTGTGGGGACCGTGAAGATGTGTAGTTTGGATTTAGTGTAGATCTTGATCTTTCTGTAAAGGATACCTGTTTGGTGCATTCTGCTTGTATTCTGCTCATGGCCCGGACTTTAAGATTTCCAGCATTATTCTTGTAGGGTGTGAATTGAAGAGATGTGGGCCAAGTGGACATCCAACAGGGGAGGCTTTTCCCATTTCATTTGTCAGCAAAGTTTCTGCCTGCCATACATCTGTTAAAGGCATAGCAGCCATATCAGAGAAAAGTTGGCAGCCTGGCCATCACCATGAAACGGGGGAGTTTTCCTTGCCCAGCCAATCTCATTGTGAAGGAATATTTTGAGATTCTTCATCATTCTTGTAAAACCAGAGAGCCCGAGATCCCTTGAGCAAAGCCACAAGAGTTAAGTGACTGCTTCGTGTTTATAGTGCCAACAGAAGCACTTAGAGTTTATAAATGTTGGTGATGCAAAGAGACCTGTCATATGCCAAGATCCAGGGGTCAATCAATTACAGCAGGCAAACAGTCAACATCCCAACACTAGGCTCAGTTCACAAACCTGTTAAGCAAGAAATCTTGGGAATGAATTCCCCAATCCTAACCAAACATAGGAATAAGCCCCGTGGATTTTGTTGGGTCTAGGCGTGATGGATTAGCATCACTTCTTAGTAATTTGATAGCAATGCTCAGCGGTGCCGAATAGCTGCAGGCGGCCTTTTCTAAGCCATCACCTTTACTTTATGTATATAAACCTTTACTACAAAAGCAGCAGGGGGAAGGCAATTATGTTGAAGAGATAGTGCCCAAGGACTAGAAGCAACCCACAATTTAAAGCCACAAATGGAAAACAAGAGTCGAAGCACTACCTTTATTTTTCGCAATTTATTTTTCTCCGTAAGAGGAGGGGCTGGCTCAGTTTTAACAACTGTGAGTTGTTATGGCATCCTAAAAAGCCACGGAAGCCATACAAATGATGCTGAATCATGGCTCCAACCTGCCGAAGCAAACATACGTTTGGAGAAATCAGCACACTTGTAGAGGAATTTAATTTCCCGCACAATAAGGCCTGTAAACTTGATTCATTGGACTGTTCTGATTTTGTTATCTTCCATGAAGGAGTCAATATGAAGGACTCCGCATTCAGAATAGCTGCTTATACTGTGACACAAACTGCATGCAATAATCCTGAATTTTGACATCAACTGTTGTGAGGAGCCGGAGTCAGGAGTAGGTTAGCAATAAAACACCTGGTGCCAGTGAAGTTAACTTTTTATTCAAAGAAACCAAAACAGTGCAGGCCTAATGATCACAGCAACTCTTCCCAGTAGGTCTTGCCCCAATGAGGGAGGTATGAGGAGGACTGATGGTCCTGCCTTCCCACTGGTTCCTTCCCCAGAAACCTAACATTCCTTCATTTTGTCTTTCTTTTCTCTTCCCTCTTCATTTCTCTCTGTGTTCTGGGAGACCAGAAGGAAGGGGAGCTGGTTACAGCAGGAGAGGAAGACTCCCTGGCTTCTTCACCAGCCTGTCTCATCTCTGCCTCTTGGTCTCCCTCTGCCTCTGAGTCTGGACTGCTCTCTGCCCCAGTCTCTTCCTGCTCACTATACCCTGTTGCCTCTTCCGCTCCTGACACCTTCCTCCTCCTCCCAGTCTGCTCCCTCTTCTCCCTCTGACCACTTATCATTGTCCCACCACCAATCCCCTGGCTCTGAGCCTTCTTCCCCTGGGGGGTTCCTATGGGGGGGGGTTCCCAGTTGGCGCCTCCCACCACTCTCTGCATCCAGCCAGTCCATGACAACTGTGTAGCCTAAACTGGAACAGCTTTCTTCCAAAACTGAAATGGGTGCTAATTAGATTGGTCTATGGCAGATCAAGAGAAAATAATGGGATGGTGGATTGTGTCCTAAACCAGAGATAGATGGCTTCCATCTTGCATAAGGTATGCTTTTTAAGTTGAACTAGAACCCCTAGTTATGGTGTAAAATTGAGCAAAAAAAACATGCAGTTGTCTAATTTGACCACAAGTTTTATAATTTGGTCCTGGGAGAGAGGAACTTCCTGGGAAGCAGTAGGTGGGTGGAGAGTTAGAAGGAACAGCTAGGTTGTGGCTGCTGTCCCCACAGCCTCCTGGTCCAGACATCTCAGTTTGCCCAGTGTTAGAACTAGTCCTAATTTCAGATCATTCATAGAATCATAGAATCACAGAGTTGGAAGAGATCACAAGGGCCATCGAGTCCAACCCCCTGCCAAGCAGGAAACTATAGGCCTCCCACTTCCTGTGATATGATTTTCCAAATTACGTAATTTATTTATTTAGCAAGGTTTATGTACTGCTTAATAACTAAGTTGTTTACAAAAAAGTAGGTATAAATGCATTAAAAATAGCAATAAAAATAGTACTTAAAAATAGCAGGCACTATAAAATCAAAATGAGATAATATCAACAGATTATTTAAAAACAACTACCATGAATGTTTCTAAATATAAGTAGTGAAATTCCAACTCTACAATGCCACAATTCTATGATCCTATAACATGTTTGGATCGGCTTGCCTCCATAAATCTCTCGGTAGCTTGGCCTCCATCATCTGCCATCTCTCTGTCTTTGCCTCTCTTCTGGAAGAAAGGAAAATCTATACCCTTAGCAGACAGGGGGGAAATACAGCCAGCATGTGGGGCAGAGAAAGGGGGCTGGGGGTGGGAAGCAGGGTCAAATAAGTTTTTCAGGGAAGTAAACCCAGTTTCCGCAGTAAATAAGGAAGGAAAGCTGGGAGGTGTCTAGGTGTCTTTGTGTTTATAGATGTATGTGTAAAAACCTTTCTCTTGCTTTCCACTGAGCCGTGACCTGGTTTCTCCAGGAGCTGCCTGCTATTTTCAGTTTGTTCTAAGCTAGACCCTGAGACAATACCTCGCATGCCAAGTAGAGCTGGCACTTGTGATCAGAACGCCTCTGCCTCAACCAGAGACTATTCCTCATCACTCCTCCCTTGCTTCCGAGCCCCTGAATATTCTTTTTGAATTTTTATTTTAAGGAAAATCCTCATGCGTATTAGGTGTCTATAAAGTGGCATTGAATATATGCATTGGGAGTAGACCACTGTGGTGCTCCAGGTATGCTGTGGACCACATATCTCATCAGCCTCAGTCAGCATGCCCAATGGTAAAGGATGATGGGAGTAATAGTCCACAACATCAGTGGTCCATCACCGTGGTCCATCTATGGAGTAGATCATTGCTTTCTTGCAGGGGAGGATCATCCCGTTGCGCCGCCTGAGGTGAAACAGGAAAGTGCCACCCTACTCTGCTGCCACCTCCTGCATCCCTTACCTGGATTCTGTGGCGGTGGCAGGTTACAGTGAAGTCTCACAAGGTTTCAGCAAGATCTCCTGAGATCTCACCAGAAATTGGCACCGTTGCCAGCACACGTCTGTAGAGGAAGCAGAGTGGGATGGCATGCCCTCCAACGTTCCTCAGCTGAAAATAGGGGCATTCTATCCTACATCAGCATCACTGCTTTAAAGGGTCAGGCACCCCTTTTGCCCATCATTAGCCATGAGAAAGGAATGTGCAATTGTAGCTGTGATTCTAAGGGGGGGGGATTAAGGTGGACTGGGTGCCTAATGATATCCAGAACATTAAAAGCATCCAGTATGACAAAGGTACTTTTGGATCAATAAGTGACCATTGGTATTAAACAGTTGATGATGACTGAACAACTGAAAATGTTCAGATCAATGTTTGGTCAAGATGAACAAAATGAGCCAGAGGATGAAGAAGAAGAATATGAGGTGGAAATGAGGAATACTCAGAAGCTTCAGAACAAATTGATGAAAAGTTGGGAGGACTGGATCACAGAATCACTAAATTGAAGGAAGCCAATTGTGATGTGGAAATGGAAACAACCTCCGTACAAGGATTTGGAGGAAGAGGAGGAGGAGGAGATAAAATCACAGAGGCTGCTTTGGAGAACCATCTGGATTCTGATGAAGTTGAGAGGAAAAAAGCTTTGGGACTGGAGTCCTGGCCTTTCTTCACTTCTAGCAGAGAGAAAGTACTCTGCATATGATCTGGAGCACAGCAAATCTTCTTTCCCTATGAGAGAGTTGTGGAGGCTGAAGATCCCCACCTTACAATAGCTGCCTAAATAATCTCCTTCTCTGGGTCTTTCCCAAGCAATCTGAGACTGCACTGACACACCTGTCTCTGCTCCTCACCCTTCATACCTCTTCTGATCCTGGGAGACCAGGTGGGAGGGGAGCTGGTCACAGCAGGAGAGGGAGACACCCTGGCTTCTTCACCAGCCTGACTCATCTCCATCTCTTGGCCTCCGTCCTCTCCTGCTGCAGCTTCTGATTCTGGACTTCTTTCTGCCAGACACTCCCTTCTCAACAAACCCTGTTACCTCTTCAGCTTCTGACAGCTCCTCTCAGATTTCTGCCTCTGACCATTTATCGTTGTCTCACCACCACTCCCCAGGCTCAGAACCTACTTCCCTTGGTGGTTCCCCAGCTGGTGCCTCCCACTATTCAGTCCATGACATCAGGTCTCATTATGTTTAGGAACGTTTACTTTCATGACGTGTATGCGGAAGATTGCATCCTGGAGCTTCGCCCTCTGTATAAGGTTACTCAGAAGTAAGTCCCACTTGATCCCAGGTCAGTGCTTGTGTGCAGTAGGACTCTTCGCTTATTTACTTCGCATATTTACTCAATTTCATTGAGCTCGGCGAGAGCAACTACTTCATCTCCCCTAAGAAACCTAGCCCTGCACAACCCTGTCCTATGAATAACTTACTCTTGCTTTCCATCTTAAACACGTCTGCTTGGAAGTAAGCTCTGCCTCCCTCAATGGAATTAACTGGATGGAGAAACAGAGTGAAGTCAACAAAGGCTGGCTGCCTTGCCTGGTGAAGGGATTGAAGGAGGCAGCGAGACACACAGGCATAACTGGGCAACTGCTCTTCCTTCCCTGGATGAGAGGAGCCCTCCAGGGAGGAAGCTCAATGGGTAGAGCTCTCTGCTGCATTCCAGCATGTGCCTGGCAATGAAAGTGAAAAGCAAGTCCTTCAGGAAGGAGGCGTGAGGGCTCTGACAGGGTCCTACAGTCCACCCATCTTCTTCTCAAAGCCTAGTAAGCACTAACTAGGCTTCAGGAAGAAGCCCTCCTTCCTCTTTCCCAATGCCTCTACCCCACCCCCAATGGCTGGCTCTCTGTGGCTAAGAGAGAAGCCACAATGGCTTAAGGGTTTTCATGATTATCCCAGCATTTTGTGGCACTGGGAGGGTATGGGCCAGCTTATGGGTTCCTGTTTTCTAAGAACAGCAAGTTGTGTAGAAACCTAGGAAGCAGGATCTTCTATCCAAATCTCCCTCCATTTCATGGCCTCATCTGCAAGCCACAAAAGTAGGGACGAATTTTTCTCTAGTGATTTGGGGGTAGGATAAAACTCATCAGGCTGGCAGCTGCCATTTTTTATTTCCCCCTTTTTCATTTGTGATCATTGCCCCTGCAGCCTAAGATATACAGAGGTACCTCGGGTTAAGAATTTAATGCGTTCTGGAGGTCCGTTCTTAACCTGAGGTACCACTTTAGCTAATGGGGCCTCCTGCTGCCGCCGCCGTGCAATTTCTGTTCTCATCCTGAAGCAAAGTTCTTAACCCGAGGTACTATTTCTGGGTTAGCAGAGTCTGTAACCTGAAGCGTCTGTAACCCGAGGTACCACTGTATTGGAATGAGACATTCTGGAAAATATAAAATGGTAGGATCAGCTCAGTGGAGGTTTGAAGACATTTATTTCTGGTAAGCATTGGACATCCCTGTAAAAATCACTCCATTCCCATAAAAATGCTCAGAGGAGCAGAGATCCCCCTCCCAAAATGTCCCTCCAACCAAAAATAAAAAATAAAAAAAAATGTTCAGGAAGAGCTTTTAGATATTACAAAGTTTGACCCAGGACTGCTCTAAGTGAGTGTAATTATTACATTTTCATAGTCTAAAATCAACTCTGTTTTGGTTGTCAGAGTGAAACATACCACTAGAAAAAAAGGTGTGCTTTAGTAACCGGCAGTGCACTGGCTCTGGATGACTCCTGGATCCTGCAACTCCTCAGGCTAATTGAGTCAACTGGGGTTTTGCTGGAGCTGGTTGAAGCAGCCCTAGATTTTCCCAGGGTTGAGGCAGGTGCAAGGAGAGTCTTCCTTGGTGCTTTTCTTTCTCCTGCCTCCTCCCGACCCAAATTGAAGACTCTGCAAGGCTTTCAGTTCAATTCAGATAGGATCAGGGACACTCTAGATGTTTGGGAAGAAACCTTTCTTCTTTCTTTGACTTTGGCTGTATATCTGATCATTTCTGGCACCAGGATTTGGGAGGCACTTGCAGATGGCCCCCGAACCTGGAGGAAACAAGGCGTGCAAAGTGAGCATTCTCTTAGGTTGCATATGATCTTCTGGAATGCTTTTGTGAGCAATGGGACCACTGTTAGGGCAGTGGTTCCTTTGCTAATCCTGGGGCCCTAGCAAATGTCCAGCTATGGCACCTTGTGGAGTTGTTTCTGATGCTCTTGTAACACTGTCATTTTTTCTTGTGTCAACAGAGCCCAAGAAAAAGAAAAAAGAAGGCAAGAAACAGGAGAAGACGCTGGAATAGTGAAGATGTGCTGGGCTACGCGGGAAAGGGACTTCCTCGAATGTAATCGGTTAACAAGTTTCATTGACACCTAGGCGTTTTATCCAGAAGTTATTTATAGCTTAATTGTACAATAGGAAGAAATAAACGTACCAATTCGCCCTCTTTATTCTTCTTCTTTTTTATTTTTTACTTTAGTGTTTTAAGTGTATAACCTTAACCACATTTGTAGAAGTCTGCCATAAAAAGGCAGTAATGTCATTTAGTACCTGATTTACTATTGTATATTGGAAAGTATAGATTCATCCCAAATCCCCCCCCCTTTTCCTCCTTTGGAGTCCAATCTTCTTAAGGCCTGACTCTGCATGCTAAGGGCAGGACTTATGACCCACATGGAAATCCCACAGGACGTGTTCTATCGAGGTTCCATGATGTCAGAATGGTCTGTCCGTATGCTGCGCAGACTGGCCGTCTTATGATGTGTAAAACAGACTTTTTACGTTTTATAACAGCAAGAGTGGGTCTCTGTCCCCAGATTGTACCTGCCCTGAAATAACTAACTTGGTTGTAATTTACACCTTTTAATAAAACAACTTAAGGCTCTAGTCCATAATGATTTCTTAATGTGTTTCCTGAAAATGTTTTCCCTCCCATGAATGAACAGGGGATAGGTACAAAAATATGTTTGCACGGCAGGCTTCACTTTCTGCCACCACGAGCCAGTGTGGTGTAGTGGTTAAAAGCAGTAGTCTTGTAATCTGGGGAACTGGGTTCGCGTCTCCGCTCCTCCACATGCAGCTGCTGGGTGACCTTGGACTAGTCACACTTCTCTGAAGTCTCTCAGCCCCACTCACCTCACAGAGTGTTTGTTGTGGGGGAGGAAGGGAAAGGAGAATGTTAGCAGCTTTGAGACTCCTTCGGGTAGTGATAAAGTGGGATATCAAATCCAAAACCATGAACTGAAATGCTAAAAGAGCTAATAAGGTCTTCCCCACCTGAAAATAGCCTGTTTATACCCCACCCATCTGGCTGGGTTGACAGTGGGTCAGTGCTGATGTTGTTCATCTTTGTCCTTAAGCAATATCTGCACCCAAATCCCTATGCCAGTCTTCCTCAACTTGCAGCCCTCCAGATGTTTTGGACTACAAGTCCCATCATCTCCAGGCAGCATGGCGAATGGTCAAGGCTGATGGGAGATGTAGTTAGCAGCATCTGGAAAACACCTGGTTGGGGAAAGCTTCTCTATGCAAAGCAAGCTCTAGGACTTAAAAGTCATAGACACACTGCCTTGTTGCTTTTGGCCAAAAGTCCATCGAGCCTAGTTCACTGTCTCCATTAGTGGTCAGCTAGCTACTCCCCAGGAGCTCACAAGCAGGGCATGATGGGGGGCAATTGTCCCTTGTGTGACACGGCATGGCTTCCCTCTTATTGGAAGTAAATCTTGCCACAGCTTCTCTGTGCTATATTGACTTACGTAAACCTGTCAGTTTCCTTCTATTGAAATATTGATGATGGCTGGCATTTCAGAACAAAACAACAGAGTTCCACATAAGCAGACCTACCTTGCATGAAATAAAGTTCAGTGGATCTTTTTCCCTGCTCTTTGAGAGTGTTTCTGGACGACACTTTCAAAGGAGGTGTCTCTCCTGTCAGATATTAAGTGTTCTGAAGGTGGAGGGAGTACCTTTGTCCTTGAAAGTTACCCCAAAGATACCCTCAAAGGTTCTTAAAAATGCACAAATGTTCCCAATCCTTCTAGCTCAGTATATATTTCTTTGAAGCCTTTTAAACCTTACCTTTCAGCCACAAAGGGCTCTCATAGCAGCTAAGGAAGATCAGTGATAAGACAGGCCCTTACCTTGGGTTTACAAACTAAGAGGCACATGGCACAAAAGGAAAAGGGATTGAGAGGGATGAAGAAGAAAAAGAAGAAAATTCAGGCACCAGTTCTTACTTATGCTAGTTATTGGAACCAGCCAGCTGCTATGGAAAACTGTTCAAGGAGAAGAAGAGACAAAAGTTGCTGTTCTCTCAGCAGAGCTTATTCCATGGCCCAGCTTCCTTTCTCTCCCTCATCTTGCTCCATGGTCAAGCAATTGCCATCTTGAACCATATGATAGCGGTACTCAGTCCATGTTGCCAGTGGCGTAGCGTAGCGTAGCGTGGGGGTGGGGGGGGGGCCGGCCGCACCGGGCCCAACATCTGGGGGTTAGGGTTAGGGGGCGCAAATCCACGGGTTAGGGGGCACAAATCCATGTGTTAGGGGGCGCAAATTACTTGCCTTGCCCCGGGTGCTGACAACCCACGCTACGCCACTGCATGTTGCTAGTCCCCAGGACCTGGTATGTAATGGGGCATTGTCTTTGAATATAGAGCTATTGTGGAGAGCTGTGTTCTGACGGATATGGCATCTGTGTCATTATTATTTTTCTCACAGTAGCCACCCCAAAATGTTGTGAACACCACAAGCATGAGTTTTCCTCCTGCACCCACAGTCTGGTTACAGAAGGCTTTCTTCACTTTCCATAAACATAAGCAGGGCGGGCCCAGAAGATTTTGCCGCCTGAGGCAAAATGGAAAGTGCCAGTGCTGCGTCCTCTGTAGCTTCCAGCTGCATCCTCATCCCTCGCAGCAATAGCTTGCTTAGTAGTGGCCCTGAGTTTTAACATGTGCATTTTAAAATGGGTGTTTGTTATTATTTTTCCAGCTTGCTTCACATTCCATACTTACAAGTATCATTCCAAGGCAAATTTCCTCGACCTGCTACCTTGGTCGATGTTGCTGGATTGCAACTCCCATCACCATTGAACTATGTCTCTTCTGGCTAGGGCTGATAGGAGTTGTAGTCCATTGGGTGGGGGGAGCATCAAGTGAAGAAGACTTGTTCCCAATACTTATGCCATCAAATATCTTGCCGTTTCCTGCTGCGACGACCCAAAACAAATCGATGCCAATGCATAATTTCAACAGCTTTTAGTGTTTGTTGATGCTCTGTGAGTGCCCCTATGCTACTGGGCTTGCGCTCATGCTTAGACAGCGGAGAAATCTTTTAAGTGGCTGTCAAGGTGTGTTTCTGTTTACAAAAGCAACTCCCAGGGACATTTTGACATTACACAGGGCAAGCAAGCTGAGACTTTCACCACATCAATAAGTCATTGTCCCAAAGGATACTTGTGCCTCACATTGTTCTGTCTATAAGAAACAAATCCTCTAACTTCAGCTTCATTGACACAAGCCTGTTATAAGCACCCAACACACACACACACACACACACACACACACACACACGAGCATATAGTGCTGTACACAACTTCCGAGGAAAGATGATTTAACACAATCTAGAGAAAGCTTTGCAAGGTAATTGGTTTGAGAACAACACACGTCTCTGGTGAGTCCCCCATAATATGGAAGATCTCATTGCATTGCAATGCAATCTCTGTGGCAACCTTTCTTTTCTTTTCTTTTTCCAGGGAAAGGGCAGTGGTGGAGGAAAACAGCTTCTATTTATATAAAGACGTTTGGTTTCCTGGCTGTCCCAAGTCATTTTGATGGCCCAAAGAGCTTTAATGTGTGATCTAAGGGTCAAATGAAATGTGATACTCAATGACACTTTTTTTTTTAAAAAAAAATGCAAATAGCATCTGCCTGGGGTGGGAACAATCACTGAGATTGCAGCAAGTGTTGTTGTGGTGGTGGGGGGGGAGACCTCCCATCTTGCAGTCCGAATGAAATCCATTTCTCCAAAACTGCTCATCGTATTGGGAGGAAACCTTCCATTAGTGCCAGTGGCAGCTTCCCTCCCAATGCAAATAGCAGCTCTGGATGGGATGAGTGATTTCATACCCTGGTTGCAGCAGGACAGAAAAGGGTTAACCCCCCCACCACCACCTCTCTGCTGTAATCCCAGCAATTACTGTCTCTTCTCCAGGAATAACTATTTGCATTTAAAACCAAAATGAAATGGTTATATTAAATCAAAATATTGATTTACTTAGCATGGCACTAAGGGGTGTGACCCAAAATCCCTTTGCAGTGTTTCCAGGTGACACATTTTGGGACCAAACTAGTTATGCTAGTAAATTCATTTCTTGATTTAATGTAACCAGGACCTTTTTTTTTCAGCCAGAACTCGTCAGAACTCAATTCTAGCTCCTGTCAGGTGGGCACCATTGCCATTATAAGAGAACAAGAGAGGTGTTTATGATGAGTTCCAGCACCTCTTTTTCTAGAAAAATAGCACCGAATGTAACCATTTTGCTTTCCCAGAATCCCTTGCAGTGTTTCCAGGAAGGCTCCACCCTAGATCTCAAGGTAGAACACACAGTTGTCTTTCTCCACATTTTATCTTCACAACAGCCCTGTGAGGTAGGTTGGGCTGAGAGTGAGCAACTGGCCCAGGATCACCTAGTGAACTTTGTGGCTGGGCGGGGATTTGAACACTCTAAGCATTATACCACTCATTGGCTCTCAAACTCCATCAGCCTTTGCTTAACTCACTTATCATAATATATATTTCTGAACTGCAGGAGAGCAAATTTCTTGATTGTCTCTGCAGAGACCACAGAGTCTTAAACATCTTCCATCTGTGCATATATCAATAGACATACATAATCCTACTAATAAAGGAACACGCAGAATGGTCTGTTTGCAGAGATGGAGAGAGCGAGAAGAAAGAGCCCTGTCCCAAAGGCAGCTGCTGGCAGATGTGCAACTAGTAGATCCTATGCATGCATTCATTCAGAAGCAATTCTGTCATAGGTCCAAACTAGATTTGACATCAAATGTGTCTTTGCATTTGCATTTAGCATGCACATTTTAAATACATAAGTAAGCAAGCAAGCAACCACTGTGTGTGTGTGCTGGTAATTCTGGCATCTCGGTGCTTAGCAGTGGGTGGGCAGAGTGGAGGTTTAACCATTTCCTCCCTGCTGAAATCCTGACAAAAAAGATCTCTCCTCTGAAGATGCTATTTGCATTGGGACAGACTCTGCCACTGGCGCCTATGGGAGCTTTCCTCTCAAGACAAACAGCAGATTTGGAACAGCAGTTTTCTGTGAGGCTCTCAGCAGGGCTGGAAACAGTTGAACTTCACCTCCTCAGCTGCTGATTTCCTTCTAATGATCAGTTGCACCCACCGGTGACTGTCATGTGCATTTTAAAAAAAAAGGCTTGGCCTTGAATTCATTGGGATTTACTTTCCTGTAAATGTAATACTGAGATACTGAGGAAGTCAAAACTTGAAGGTGGAGGAGGAGGAGGAGGAGAATAGCAGCCAAGTTTCCCCCAGAGGGGAAGTGATGGTGAAGGAACAGCCGTGCTGTCAACAGGACTTCTTTTTCTTCACTATCTCCTCCCTTCTGGGAGCAAATGGCAAGCAGAGCAAACCTGTCTGCCCTGAAAATCCCTGCCTTTTGCAGCAGCTGCTAGTAGAAGACAGTCTTTGCTACCTTCTCCAGCATTTCAGAAGAGATGGAAGCAGATTCAGTTCTGTATGTTTCGCCATTCAGAAGCTAATGAGTGAACCTTGCCTTCTGCACAGTCGAAGGCGTTTTAATCTTTACAAAGACCGTCACAGACATTTGCTTCTATAATTTTAACAATTATAATATCAACCAGAGTATATTGATCGAAAAAGCTGATCATGTTGTCTGGCTGGAATTTCTTACTTTATTTTTAAGGCATAGTGCCTTAGCTTTGACTCCTTCTGTGCCCCATGGGCAAGCTAACCTGCTTCTTAGTCTGAATGCTTGCAGGGTCCCAGCAAGAGACCTGGTTTTCCAGTTTGCCTCTCTCCACTTGCTATTAGTGCTATGTGTCTTGCTGCTAGTCCTGACGCCTGGCAGCCTTTAAGGGCAGAGTGAGGCAGGGGACACACACAAGCTTCTTATGATAAGGGATGCTTTGTCCACGGGCAGTTTAGTGGGTGGCCTGGTTGGATGCCATTGCTGCTCTCTGCTTGCTTATCAGCTCTGCTTCTAATATAAGCAAGCCTTCTGGCCTCTCAACAGGAGAATAAAAGGCTCTGGAATAGTGGCTGAGACAGAAAACAGTCCGCAAGCACAGATCAAGATTGCTGAAGGGCAAAGAAAGCAAGGGGAGACGACTGGAAGAAAATTCTGCAGCACCAAGCATCAAACAAGGAGGTTGCCAGTTATCCAAAGAGGTCCTAGGTTTGCCAGTGTGGTATAGTGGTTAAGAGCGGTGGACTCGTAATCTGGTGAACCGGGTTTACTTCCCCGCTCCTCCACATGCAGCTGCTGGCTAGTCACACTTCTCTGAGGTCTCTCAGCCACACTCACCTCACAGAGTGTTTGTTGTGGGGAAGGAAGGGAAAGGAGATTGTTAGCCGCTTTGAGACTCCTTAGGGTAGTGATAAAGTGGGATATCAAATCCAATCTCCTCCTCCTCCTCTCTTCTTCTTCTTCTTCGTTTGCATCAAATTTGCAGCTCCTTTTTTATATGATGCAATTTTTGAAATATTTACTGTATGTTACATTGGTGCTTCCTAAAGTTGGTGGTACCACAGCACTGAGGGGTGGGATTTCCTGGGATGACTAAGAAGCAAGGAACACTGGATGTGTAAATGATTACCAGACTTTGAAAAGCTGGTAGCACTGGATCAAGTTCATTAATTTTGTTGAATTTTAACTATATTTTGAATAAATGTGGAATTGTTACTGGTTTTGAATTTTACCGGGTTATTATCTCTTTACTGGGTCATGCAAACCACTACTCTGAATGATGCTTTTTATAGCATAGGGGGCACTGGAGACAGGTTTATGGAACCATACCTTATCTCATCAACGGTACACCAGTCCTAAAAGGTAAGTCAATATTGTTATTTTCATTTTTCAGGTGGCCAAATGTGTGTGCAAATAAAGCTAAGAGAGCACTGGGGTTTTCCTTTCCAAATTGTGCTTTGCATTCACCTGTGCCTCCTGCTTCCTTAATACTGGCCAAGCAGCAAAAGGATATCACTAAAGAAAATAAGCCTTAGCACACATTTGTTCAGGAAATACAATTTATTTCCAATGTGTGAATGTCACCTTCCTGCTGCAGTGCACACTGTTTTGACAATTCTGGCCTTTACAAATTGCTAGTTGTGGTGAGAAGGAAAACTGTAGATCATTCTTAAGTCAGACAATTCTTTAAAAATCTTATACAAAACAGCAATGCAGCCAACATCATCATTAAAATAAAACTAAAGCGGGCAAAATGTCCTCCCAGTTTGTCAAGCCCATTTGCAGCCTACAAAGTTGGGATAACATTTTGGCTTTTTGGAAGGGGGGGAGTGAAATTAGCATTAAAGGGGATAAATGTTCCTTCCCACTTCCTGATGGCAACAGCCACTCTCGCCTTTGCTGCTGGAGCCACTTCTGTACCTCTTCAATCAATCAATCAATCAATCAAATCTTGATTACAGTCATAGACCAGCATAAGTAGGGTGGAGTACAATCATTTAGAATCTATAAAACATTTTGGAAAGCTAAAAAGTATTGAAACAGAAGCTATATCGAAAGAACTATAAAAATCTAAAGGAAACTAAAAGAATCTAAAAGAAGGGTTAAGAGCGTTAACGTATGTGGAAGAGCATAAAAAAAATAGTGTATAAAAGACTATAACTATCAGTTTAGAGAGCACTCTGATGTGAGTGTTCATTGAATCTAGTTTGTGGCACACACCGCTGTGCAGAATCTGGCAACCTTGTATGTTGTAACAGGGTTGATATCTGAAAACAGCAGGGAGGTATAGAATTGACCTGTGCGCCCTGGGTACTTATGGAGTAGTGGGGAGATGAGACTAATACGAATGTCTCTATAGACACTGGAGAAGCACATGCTCTATCACTTCTATTTGCCCAGAGTCATAGGGGCATTGTGTCTCCAAGTTGCATATTCAGATCCAGAGACCTCCCCCCTAAATACATTCACACTTGACTCAAATTTTAGTTTTGGTTTTGGCAGAATTCAGGCCACAACTTTATTGATTACAGAAGGTGAGTGGTTGCATAGGCTCTGTTTCGACTAGCTCCCTGCACCCTTGCAGGCAGCCCTGACCCAGGGCACCAGCATAGATCAGCCAAGGGTGAACAGCTGGGTAGGCGAAAAGCCAGGAACAGACTATGTTCACCACCCAGATGCCCCCCTGGACTCGGGCACGGGCATAACCCCCTCTTGGGGGTTAACCAAACCAGTTGAGTCCCTGGATTCCTTTAACGGAATACCCTTCACATAGGGATTGCAAGACCGCTCTCCCATCCCTATCACCTGAACCGGTGCCTATCCGCAACCTTGTGTTGTGACGATTTGCTACGCGGCAGACAAAACCCAAACAGCAACAGCCAATCAGCCAAGTGGGGAAATTCCTGCCATGCCCCTGTTCCAATGACAGACGACACACGACAGCATAGCAAGGTCAATCGCACAATGCCCTAAAATTAGGGAGAGGTGGGCAGGTGTTCCGAATGCACGAGCCAAAAGAGGAAGCTCTGGGTCACGTGCATGGGTATATATAGGTCCCTCGATCCGTTTAGATTGCACCCCATTGACCAGATTGAACCCAACATCGAGGGACCTACCAATCGGGTGTTGCGGCTAAACAATCCAACTCACCCACAACACAGGAGGTCAGTCTCCAGGTCTCACCGCAACACGTGCCCTCTTTTAGGGAGGACACGATTAAACAATCTTCCTGTACCTCTTCCACTCCAGACAAAAAACACGGCTCCCCTTTTTTGTCCTAACTCTGCTCCTCCTTATGCCTTCAGTGCTGCAGTGGCATCATCCCATACTTGGGGAGGTAGGGAGCCTGGGAAATTGAATATTCCCATGGCACCTCAATCCTTATTATGGAGTCAGTGCTACGTTTCTTGGGGTTCCTGCTACTTCCAGGACAGCATGCTAGGCATTAGGAAGGAAGGAAGCCTTGCACAGAGGCCTCTTAGCAAGTTGTCTCTATACCCCAGAGAATGAGATGGTGAGGCTGCGTTGAGGAGCTCACAGGGGGTCCACCCAGGGTATGGCATGGTGTGGAAAGTGGCGTTCACCTCCTGCATTGTTCCCACTAGCATCTTCATTAGGAGTCTGGCAGTGTCTGAATTCAAAATTCGATCAAACTATTTTCCACTGTGTGTGTGTGTGTGGGGGGGTTAATAGAGTTTGCAGAGCCCAGCCAACTTCATTAGTGCAAAGTAAGGCTGCTGCAGAGAGCTAGTGAAGAATCTAGGCTCCGCCTTGGAAAATGAACTCAGCAGGGCTTCAGGAAAAGGAACTCTGTGTTCTTTAGACCCCTTCATGCAGTTCTTTGGCCTGAATTTCTACAGCATGGGAATTACTTTTCACCAGCGTAAGACGGAGGGTGGGGTGGCTATTCTTTCTCCTTTTTGCTGGTTAGCCTCATGAACCACAGTCCATAAAATCCTGGACGGTCTTTGCTGCCAAGTAAAGATGAGCTTATAAATGAACAGGGAGGGGGGAAAGATTGATGGGGGAAAGGCTGGAAACATTCAACCTGCACCATGAAATAAACTCTGCATTTTCAATTATTCTCTTGCATAAACATGCCACGACAGGCAAAGCAAGTCTGGCAGCCTTATCAAAGGGAATTTGGAATTTGAGTTTGCAGTCCTCCCTGTGATACCATCACAAGAGGCCCCCAGACTGTCTTCGGCTATCAGGGAAATAAACATATACTTTAAATAAATGCTTTGGCTCTGCTCTGAGAAAGTTGCCTTCAGGAGATATGTGTATTTTCGGCAGTCACTCAGTGCTGCCAATCGCTTCTCTGGCCTACCTGAGGAATGACGGGGGAACTTTCAGAAACATTATTTTCACCCATTCCTTCACAGTAGTGATATCAATACTCTAGGACTCACATCTCTTTCTTGCGTTTCTTAACAATTAATGTCTTCGCCATAAGGTCCCAGAGCAGATGACAATCTTATAAAAGCACAACATTTAGCTCAGTATAATAATAATAATAATAATAATAATAATAATAATAATAATAATAATTTATTTGTATCCTGCCCATCTGTATTGCCTCCATTGACTAGCAGCAGCTCTCCAGATTTTTTTTTTAAGACAGGGAATGTTTCTAATCCCTAATAGAGTTACCGGGGATTGAATCTGGGACCTTCTGCATGCAAAGCAGATGCTCTGCCGCTGAGATATGGCCCTTGCCCTTGGATGGAACAATCCTCATCTATACCACCCTGAGCCCCTTGGAAGAAGGGGGAAAATAATCACAGTGTTGTTTACTTTGTCTGCCAGTAGCTCTCCAGTGCTTTTGGAATGTGAGTTGTCAGAGAATGAAGGAGAGACCTTTTTGCAGTGGTGACTGGTGCTCTTTGGGACTGGTGGGGTGGAAGGCAGAGAAACATATAGTAGATGGAGCCAGAGCCAATGACTAAGGACCCATCAACACTATCCTACCACTTTAAACAGTCATGGTTTCCCCCAAAGAATCACAGGGGCTGTAGTTGCTTAAGGGTGCCGAGACCCCATTCTCCTCACAGAGCTGCAAGTCTTACAGTGGTGTAACACTCAATGTCTTTTCCCAGTGCTTTTTTTTCTGGGGGGGGGGGAATGCAGGGCTACCCATAAACATTTTGTGAATCTAATGGGAGAAGAAACTAGTTTTTTTAAAACAAACAAACAAACAAACACCTTTCTTCTCTAGCATGGTGAATCGTCAGTCCCGTTGCTGCCCCTGATGGTGGCCTCATTTTCTGTCACGGTGTTTCCTGAGTCTCAGACAGAAGTGAGCGTTTAATGTGTGAAGTAGGATTTGGAATCTAGCACTTCCAGTGTGGAAGTTACTGTGAGCTGTCAGCTGTGTAATATGAGGTAATGCATGTTCTTCATACTTTTGTCCATTACTATATTTATTTTCCCTGATTTGAACTATAAAATGGTGATTTTACTGAGTCAAAATGAGAGTACCCCTAAACATTTTTTTAAAAGAAAAAAGCACTGTCTCTTCCCATGGAACTCTGCGAAATGTAAGCCCAGGGATACAAAGGCAACAACACACCCAGTCCAGCATCCTGCTCTCACAGTGGCCAATCAGATGAGTTTGGGAAGCACAAAAGTAGGGCCTGAGCTCAATAGCATCTCTCCCCACTTGTGGTTCCCAGAAGCTAGCATTCAGAGACATATTGCCTCTGATAGTGAAGGCAGAACATAGCCATTGTGGTTGGTTGCTCTTGATAGTCTTCTTCTTCATAAATGAATTTGCCCAATCCTCTTTTGAAGCCATCCAAGTGGATGAGCATTTTCCCTTATTGCAATAGCATATTCCATGGTTCATCAATGTGCTGTGTTCCAGCACTGATCTTCATTGGATGGCCCCAAATTCTACTATTATGAGAGATGGAGAAGAAGCATCTCCATTGGTTTGTGCAATGGCTACATTGATAAGGGCAAGAGCTGCAGAAGACCTTTGGGACAGGAAGGTCCCTAGCAGTGACTTCAAGAAGCAACTATACTCCTGCAAGCATGTTTTCTGAGCACTTGTGAATTGCCAGAGAGTATGCTCGTACTCGATTGTTAGGTTGCTTATAAATGTGGTCTATGCCAGTCTTCAGTTAAATCTCTCGAGGCACTGTAGAATAAAATCATAGCAACAACAAATACATATATAACACACTGGAAAATTAAAATTAAAATAAAACAGCAGGAGCACCAATTGAAAACAAAGCCATAAAACTGAAAAATGGCAGCTGAAAACAGCCAAAAATATCAACAGAAGAGATAAAATCGTAATCAAGGCAACTTAGAACACAATCCTATGGTCCCTGGGAGAGTGTTCCATGGGACATGGGATTTTTCAGATCTTCCTTTCCAAGGGCCAGAAGAGAGAGTGTTCTGCTCTTCGAGATGGAGATCTGACACTGTAAGCCTCCTTATCTGTGAGTGCAGAAATGTCAGCAGCCAGTACTTCTGTGATGTCAGAATTCTGATGTTGGAGGGGACAAATAGAAGGAGTCCCAGGGAAGCTTCCAGATCCACCTCTGATTCTGTAATGTATAGATGGGGGGAAATTCAGTTCAGTTCACATTTTAACTCAAAGCTTCCTAACGTGCACTTTCTGAGACAATATGCACATCCTTTGGAGCATTAGTCCCATTGTCCTTGGTGAGAAAATGATGCTCATTTATACTGTTATTTGCACATTCCAAAATAAGATGTCAATGGAGACACAGCTTCCTTTTCAAAGGAGTGGGGAAAATGACACTCCTTCCTTTCCACTCTGCTGGAACAAGCCCTATCACACTTGGAATTGGGTGCTCTTACCACCTTCAATTCTGCCTTCCCAGACCTGGTGGGATTGCTCTGTTACATCAGGGATGGAGAACCTCTGGCCTGTGGATGAAACATGGCTTTGCAGGTCTTCCCATTGGACTCATGAAGCTGTTTTCAGCAAGTCATGTCCACCTGCCACACACCTGATGTCACACATGCAAGGGGGACATGTGTGCTTTACAGAGGACTGCCCTCTGTTTGAAGGGTCTAGGATTCCTGATCACATAGAGATTCTAAACCCATACAGCTGAACACTCACACTTCAGAGCTTCCTGTGAAGGACCATATCTCAGAGAGTTGAGCATCTGCTTTGCCTGCAGAAGGTCCCAAGTTGTCCCAAGCAGGGCTGAGTGACCACTTTCTGAAAGCCTGGAGAGTATCAGGCAGCTTCCTAAGCTCATAACATGTGAAACTCAGGAATGGAGCTGGAAGCCACAGGGACATGAGGGTGCAAGGTGCAAGAATAGCAAGTCTTGAGTCTGTTTGAGCTTTTGGGACAAACCTGTATAAATATGGGGTACTTTGGGATCCAGTTTTAAGGTTTTGCCTGGTCCTCATTCTACAGAAGTGCACAAGTAGTCTGAAAAACAAACTGTTCTTTACAACTGTGTGAGCCCAACAATAAAATTTTACTACGGTGCTCCTGTTTTATTGCCGAGGAGTGATCATGAACTCTAGAGAAAGAGAAATAAAAAGAGAGAGAAAGATCAGCTGGCTCCTGGGCATTGGTGATGAGATGCAGTCAGTCTCTCTGCTTATTTTTGAAATAAATTCCAGTTCAGCTTGGCTGCAGGAGCAAAATTTCCAAGCTCGGGAGCAATTTCCAATAGTTAAGCTGGCTGAGCTATCGAGGATTTTAAAAATTCAAGAAACACGGGGCATCTAGCGAACATAGCATACCTGTGTTTGTCCAAATGTGACCAACAGCCACCTGTATCTAAATCACCACAACAGCTACTCACCTTGGGGGTTTAGTAAAGCAAACAGTCTAATTTGTTAGTGCCTAAATGATATTGGGCGTCAGAACAACTTGGACACAATAAGAGAATTTTGCCCATGGTATGACTATTTTCCACCTTCCCATTTCAACTCGCTGGCACTCTATCTGCATAATCTAGCAATTCTAAAATATAGACACGCTTTTACTCTTGCAAGATTGAATATGTTGCCCTCGGCTGTACTTGAGGGACAATTCCAACAGATTCACACGGAAAACGCTTATGTCCCTGTGGAGATGGCAGTACTGAATTGGTGGCACATGCCCTTCTGGCTTGCACTCTTTATAAAGACTTGAGGAATGAGATTATCACCCCACTTTTATTGTCCATTCCGGGTCACCCAACCACTGCCACAGTGTCCTTTCTCTTGGCAGCTCAAGATGAGCAGATGACAGCAAAGGTTGCAAGGTTTTTAGCTGGGGTAATCAGAATAAGATCCACTATTTGACTATTGATTCAAAACCCTCAA
Source organism: Podarcis raffonei (assembly GCF_027172205.1). Lineage (NCBI taxonomy): Eukaryota > Metazoa > Chordata > Lepidosauria > Squamata > Lacertidae > Podarcis > Podarcis raffonei. The sequence goes on from NC_070611.1 coordinate 55,569,593, forward strand.
ATGTATTTTATATAATTGACTTTTTATTTCTATTGTTTGTATATCATAATCTTGTTTTATTGCTATGGCTGATGCAAATAAAGATTCATTCATTTATTCTCTGAAGGCAATGGAGGAGTACGCCTTTGTGGGTGAGGTGAGGTCAAGTTGTTGGAATGTATCCAAATGTATCTGCTGAACAGTCCAAAAAACCTCCAACATTGAGCCACTGAGAACACATTGCTGAGCTGGAGTTGTTATTAGATTACAGGGATGTCCTCACTGTGCATTGAGAGACCCTCATTTTTATTTTATTTTTTGAACCCTCTCAAATGCATGTTCCTTGCTGATGATAACTGTGAACTCACCTGATTGGAGAGTGGTGGGTTGTGATCTGGATCAGATCTTGAGTCCACTTCATAACCCACAGTCCTGAAGATCCCTTTATGAGGTGCTTCAAGGGCTGCAGCACTGCCTCTCTCCTTTTAACCCGTTCCCTCTTTAAAAAGCTCCAAAATGTGCCATCTGTCTGGCCAGGACCTGGAGCAGCTATTGCATGAGAGTCCTTACCCCCCCACACTAGGACTTAATAATAGAGCAAGTCATCCTGGCAGCAACAGGAATTGATGATGTTCTGTCACTCTCAGAGGGAATTGTAAGAAGAAGAATAAATTTCTAGTTGCCTTTAAATGCCACCAAGATGCATGTCCCATCCTGACTTTACCTACCTGAACTGGGTCAATGAAGAACCTCCCAAAACATCTAAAACCAAGTTTGCAATATAGTGGAGAGTGTATGGCATAATAGGCTGTTGATATAATATGTTCCTGTTATGAGCTGATGTTTCTGAATAGCCATCAAAGGCATACATTATGCCAGTTTACAGTCGCTTACAATGAGTTTCATGTCAATAGGGTTTTTTTAAGTAAAAAACAACAACTCTTTTTATATATAAAAAAACCAGCCACAGACTGTTACGTAAGGAGATTCTGTTACAGTGCTTTGTCAGATGGCAAATAAATTATTTGTGCATACCCACTTTCATTATTCAGAAACGAGAGCAGTCTGCATCAATAGAGCAATTGGAACAAATGGCTCCAGCCCTGTGGTTTTGACTGGGCAGAGAATCTGAGCAGGTGGAACCTAAGACTGGATTGGGCAGCATAATGGAACTTTTTCCTTACAGCTAATCCACCTGGAAAAGAAATTGGAGGCACTGTCAGCAGGATGATGGAGGGGTGGCTTTGCATTGTTGCTCCCAGCTGCGAACATAATTAACAGCTTAACTTCCCAGGCATCCTGGCATGCGTTGCAAGTGCTAAACTCATTTTAAAGGGCCTTATTCCATGGTGGGCACAGGAGCCGTAACAATAATAAAAAATAAAAAATTATTCTTGCCTCTCTCATCTCTATTCAACTTATCTCCTCTTGTCTCCTTTTTCAAGCTCTATTATTCTTGCACATGCAGAAAAGGATAATGATAACAATAATGTTCTTATTTATACCCCACCCATTTGGGGGGGTTTCCCCAGCCAGTCTGGGTGGCTCCCAGCAGAATAATAAAAACATGATAAAACATCAAACAGAAAATAACTTCCCTAAACAGGGTTGGCAAGTGTGGCGGCGATTCAAGGAGAATCAATACTATATTTTGGAAAGAATACATGTTCTTATATAGCTGCATTGTACAATACTTTCTGGATGTCCCTTGATCATATTATAAAGCAGTTGTGTAAATGTTATAAAACTTAAAAACTTCCAAGGAAGGCGAGTCTACAACTTCCCAAGGAAGTCTGTTCCACCTGTTGAGATAATCTTGAATCCTGATTCTGTCTTCAGCGGCATTGGCTACCCCTCCAAGTTTGGTGGCACCTGTAAATTTGATGAGCACCTCCTCAATACCTTCATCAAAGTTGTTTATAAAGTTGTTGAATGTACCGCAACTCATTATGATTATTAGGTCATAATCTACAAAATAACCACAAAATAATGAGTGGTGTAGTTTTCTCCTTTACCAGCTTAGAATATGCAATGTGTTAAATCAAGACACTGATTAAAATAAATGAATCTCACCAATCTCATCAATACTTCAATTGCTAATTCAATTATATATATATTATTTATATATTCTGTGTCAAGAACTACTTAGGATAATGCAGAGTATGGCTTTCTGATTATTCACCAATGTATGGGCAATGGGTGCATGTAACATTGATCCTAAAAAGACACTACACTGCCTGCCTATGTGTTATCGGCCCCAAATCAAAGTGCTGCTTGGAAGGTATCTTTTGCCATATGTGCTGGATTTGTAAAGAGGTAAAGGCTTTCTGGGAAATGATATGATTTTAAGAAAATGTTTAAAAACACTTTTGTTAAAAAACCAGAAGCCTTTAGCTGGGTATAGTAGGTGAAATGATACCCCCCCCCCAAAAAGGGGGGGGGATAAAAGACTGTTCATGTATGCAACAGCAGCAAGAACGCTTTTAGCCCCAAAATGGAAACAACAAGAAGTACCAACGAAAGAAGAGTGGCAGATGAAAATGATGGACTTTGTGGAACTGGCAAAGCTGATGGGAAAAATCCAAAACCAGCATGATCAAGTATTCCAAAAAGACTGGAGTAAATTTACACAATATTTGAAAGATCATTGTAAGCAATTAACAACACTAGTAGGGTTATCTGAAGACTTGTAGTGAGAATTTTGTTGCCTTTCTACATTTATTTAAATTTTGAGGTATTTTGCAATGAGTTATATTAGAATTGGAAAATATATAAAATGCGGTGATATAAAGGTTACTTTTGAAAGGCAAGAGGTGGGAGGGAAGAAAATCAATAGGCACCAAAGAGCCAAAGAAGTAAAGTGGATAATAATGATGTGATTATATATATGTTTAAATGGAAAATTAACAAAAAATATTTTTTTATAAAATCAAAGTGCTGCTTGTGCTTGTGATATTTTAGTAGGGGTGGAGGAGAAACAGGATTTGCTACACATTTTAATCAGAAGCTATCTAATTCATACTTTTTGAACCAATATGCAAACTGAAACAAAGGTACAGTACCCTTAAAAATACACATTTCTCTGAATGTGCTCTACAGTTCTCCAGCCAAACAATATGTACCCCCCAAAAAAAATCATATATGGGGGAAATGTGCATACAATGTATATATTGGTGAAGAAATATACCGTATATTGTAATGGGGGAAATCATTTGCAAAAATGTGTGTATTAGACAAAGCTATATAAAAAAATGTATTCGTTAGGAGAAATTCACACTAAAACATTGGTGAATTTTCAAGAGAACCCCCGCCCTCCACAAAAGAAAAACAAAATCTGCAGAAATGTGGAGAGATGTGTTAAAGTTTGGAAAAATGAGAAATGCGAAGAACTGAAATTGACAGATTTCCCCATCCTTTCCCACCTGGCCCTAAACAGCTTGAATCCCAAATTTGTTTCCGGAGTGCCTCCTCCAAAAGTGGGCAATTTTATCCTCAAGATTGACAGCTGTGTGTATGTGTCCCACAGCTCTGGCACACTGGTTAACTCTTACCTTTTGATTCCTGGCTCACCTCTGACAGCTGCATTCAGCTCAACCTTGACATTTAAGCACAGGCATGTAAGCAGGGCAACTCCCGGAATACTAATGAATTTAAGGAGTTTACCAAAACGATATCCCATCTAAAGCACATTTCCATTACAGGACTTCCGGGTTAGCGCCAGCGCTTAATGGCGGATTTCTCCCGGAGCTCCGGGAGAGATCTGCTTCGTGGGTTCGGGTCCTGTCAGCTACGGCGGAGCGGGGACCCTAAAAAATCACAGGCACATAGCCTGTGAACTGGAGACTCGGCGGGCACCTTTGCGCCCCCCCGACGCTGTGAAATAGGCTTTTTAAAGGCTGCGGATCAGCGGAGGGAGTGTTGGAGCGGTGCTGAGAGTCGTCTTCACCCAGCCTGCGAAGCGAAGCCGCGTCGCCATCAGCGGAGAGCGCTGACTTCTTCCAGTGAATTTGGATTAAAAGGAACGTCTATCCGTGAGTAGGATTGACCGTTAAAATATAATTTGACACTAAAATTGAAGAAATTGGATACCGAGACGGATAAGCACCAAAAAGGAAGTCTGCTTTCCGTCCTGCAGAAAGATCAAAGCGAAAGACATTTCAGCCGTAACCGATTGAAAGGGGAGCTGCGAGAGCTAATAAATCCACCACCAAGTAAAGAACTCCCTCCCCGAAGGCAGGAGGGGGAGGGAAGAAGATTTTAAAGTGCTTTCCTGCCTTTTTAAAAGAATTTGAGTTATTTACCGCTGCTCCTGTACCTGGGATCGGACTGCCGGAGAAAAGGAACCGGCTTAGGACTGTTGATACAAGAAGGTAAAAAAAGTATCTTTAACTAACTGACTTTGGTTACTCTCAACTTGAAACATTTACTTTGTTGCATAGTAAAGCTATTCTGCAGGATTTTACTGACTTGGATTTTTCAGAAAGAGAAAGAACAATTGGAAAGAACTAGTAGGACTTTTGCTTGACTTATGGAGAGTGGGAGACTAATTTGAAAGTAAGGATTTGACTGTACGCCCTCTAGAGGACTTATAAATTGTTTCAGCAACAAGTGGAACTTTAAATCTGAGAACTTTTTGTCTGACAGCTCTAGAGTGTGGGAATGACCTTGAGTAAAAGACTTTGTTATGGCAGATGGTAAAGAGAAACTTCACAAGAAAGAGGATTTACAAGAAACAACCTTGAGATCTGGCAGACAATACAAAGTTGACTCTTCCATGCAAAGAAGGGCTTCTGTATCAGGAGCCTCGGGAATTACAGCTATACCAAAGGCAAAAGTGAAAATAATGTCTTCAGAAGAATCCTTTGCTAAGGTACTGGAGAAGATAAGTGACTCTTTAGAGGAATTAAAAAAGCAAGGTGCAGAAACTAAAGTACAAGTTGCTGAAACAAATAAAAAAATTGAAGAAATCTCTGGGAAAATTGATTTAAATACAAAAAGTATAACTGACCTTGGGAACAAAGTGAATTCAAACGCAGAAGCAATTGGGAAATTATTGGAAGAATCATCTACAACAAGAAAGATAGCTGAGGAAGCTAAAGAAATTGCGACTGCTGCGGAGGGAAAATTTCCACCAGTGTTTAAGAAACTCAATGAATATGAACTGGCACTCTCAATGCAAGATATGCAACGCAAGGAGAGGAACCTAAGGATCAGGCTTGTGCCGGAAAAGGAAGAAGACAACCTGGTGGACTATTTGACAAAAGAATTTTCTGACTTTTGGAAGCAGGAGCTGGATAAAGAACAATTTAAAATAGAAAGTGCATTCAGATTGGGAGCAAGGCAGAAGAAGAACAGACCCAGAGACTGTTTAATAACTCTGAGATCAAAGGAGGAACGGGACAAGATATTGAACCTGCATTACCAAACAACCCTTCGAATTGAAGATTCTCACATTGAGATTTTTAAGGATATCCCGAAAAATATTTTGGACGCAAGAGGACACTACAAGGACCTGGTGATTTTGCTGAGAAGGAACTACATACCATTCAGGTGGGAGTTCCCCCAAGGCTTGTCTTTTAAATATAAGGGGAAGAAAAGAAGAATAAAGACAGTGAGTGATAAAGACAAGTTCTTGGAAGAACACGAAGAAGACCTACAGAAAGAGACGCATCCAGGGCAAGGGCATCCTTCATTAGACACGGACACGGAACTACCGACGAACGAGGAACAAAAATTGGGAGCTGTAGGAGGAAAGAGTAAATAACCTCATCATGGCTCTGCAACTTCTAACCTGGAACTGTAATGGTCTAAACAACCCCCGAAAAAGGAAAAATATATTTCATGCTTTAAAGAAAGACCAATTGGACTTGATTTGTCTACAAGAGACTCATGTGACAAGAACACACAGAAAATTATTAATAAATAAGAGATTGGGACAAGAATTTATATCTTCAGACAGAGTAAAAAAAAGAGGAGTGGTGATCTATGTAAAGGAAAATCTGCAACCGAAACAAATCTTTAAGGATGACCAAGGAAGATATTTGGCAATTGAAATTCAATTCCAAGGAGAAAAATTTTTGATAGTGGGAATATATGCACCAAATGAAGGGAAAGCAGAATTTTTTAAGAAGCTGCATGAGACTTTAATGGACTATATGGATTATAAACTAATCATGATGGGAGATATGAATGGAGTAGTTTCAACAAATATGGATAAAGCACAAAGACAGGTAGTTACAAAAGATGGAAGACTACCAAAAACTTTCTTTGAAATGACTGACAATATGGACTTGATTGACATTTGGAGAACAAAACACCCATTAGAGAGAGAGGGAACCTTCTTTTCTGAAGCCAAAATGACATGGACTCGGATCGACCAAATCTGGGTGACTAGCAGTATGGCGTCAATTATAAAAAAAGTGGAAATCTGCCCAAAAACTCTCTCCGACCATAATGCAGTAAAGATGGTGATGAAGCAAACGACAACTGGCTCTTTCAGATGGAGAATGAATGACACTTTATTTAGAGACGAGGAGATCTGTAAAAAGGCCCAAAAAACCCTGAAAGATTATTTTGAAATTAATCTAAGGACTAAAGTAGAAAAAAGAACAGTATGGGACGCAAGCAAAGCCGTGATGAGAGGGTTTTTGATACAACAAAATACATTAAAGAGAAGAAAGCAAAATGAGAGGAAGGAGAAAATTCTGGATAAGATAAAAGAAGGGGAAAGGAAATTAAGATTGAAGCCAAAATCGCAAGAGATTCTAAGAGAAATTAAATTGTACCAAACACAATATATGGAACTGATGAATCAAGAAATAGAATGGAAAATTAAACAAATGAGACAGAAGTCTTTTGAATTTGCAGATAAATGTGGTAAGTTATTGGCTTGGCAAATAAAGAAGAGACAAAAACTCAACACGGTAACAAACTTAGAAGTGGAAGGAAAGAACATATGCAACCCAGCAGAAATTAGAAATTGCTTTCAGAACTACTTTAGACAATTGTATACACAAGGGCCGCAGAATGAAACAGATATACAACAATTCCTCGAGAAAAATGGGTTGAAAAAGATTTCGCAGGAAAGTAAGACAATTTTGAATCAGGAGATATCAATACAGGAAATAGAAGATGCCATTCAAAACATGACGTTGGGCAAATCACCTGGACCAGATGGACTGACTTCCAAATATTACAAAGTTTTGAAGGAAGGACTTACACAACCTTTGAAGGAAGTCTGTAATGAGATCATGAAGGGGAAAAGGGCACCTGATACGTGGAGAGAGGCCTATATTACACTTATACCAAAGACAGAGACTGAAAAGACCCAACTTAAGAACTACCGACCCATCTCCTTACTAAATGTGGATTACAAAATCTTTGCTGATGTTTTAGCAAAGAGACTGAAAAGAGTTTTGATGGAGGAGATTCATGGGGACCAGGCGGGCTTTCTCCCGAAAAGGCATTTGTCGGACAATGTAAGGAATATAATTGACATTTTGGAGAAGTTGGAAGTGAATATAAACACTAAGGCCGTTTTGATATTTGTGGATGCCGAGAAAGCCTTTGACAACATTTCTTGGAGTTTTATGCTGAAGAACCTCCGGGGGATGGGGGTAGGCCAAGGGTTTGAAAATGGTATAGGTGCAATATATTCTGAACAGAAAGCAAAATTAATTGTAAATAATGTTGTAACAGAAGAGTTTAAGATTGAAAAAGGGACACGACAGGGGTGCCCTATCTCCCCCTTACTTTTTATATCGGTCCTGGAGGTTTTGCTTAATATGATCAGGAGGGACCAGTTGGTTAAAGGGATTCAGGTCGGAGTTAAACAATACAAATTGAGAGCATTTGCAGATGACCTAGTACTTACACTGCAAGAGCCAGAAGCTAGCACGAAAAGAGTTTTGGAAATAATTCAAGAGTTTGGTCAACTGGCAGGATTTAAATTGAATAAGTTAAAGACTAAGGTATTGGAGAAAAATTTAACACAGTTTGAAAAAGAAAGGTTTCAGAATGAGACGGGGCTGGCTGTGGTTAAAAAAGTGAAATATCTGGGTGTGAACATGACAGCTAAGAATGTGAACTTATTTAAAGACAATTATGAAAAAACGTGGACAGAAGTGAAAAAAGATTTAGAGATTTGGTCAAACTTGAAGCTTTCCTTGTTAGGTCGAATTGCAGTGATAAAAATGAATGTATTGCCAAGAATGTTATTTTTGTTTCAAGCATTACAAATAATGGATAAAATGGACTGTTTCAAGAAGTGGCAGAAAGATATATCTAAATTTGTCTGGCAGGGCAAGAAGCCCAGAATAAAATTTAAGATATTAACGGACTCAAAGGAAAGAGGGGGGTTTGCCCTGCCAGACTTTAAATTGTACTATGAAGCGGCAGCTTTCTGCTGGCTAAAAGAATGGCTGCTTCTTGAAAACACAGACATTTTGGATCTGGAAGGATTTAACAATATTTTTGGGTGGCATGCATATTTGTGGTATGACAAGGTTAAAGCGCATAAAAGTTTTAAAAATCATATTGTCAGAAAAGCACTATTGAATGTCTGGGTTAGATACAAGGACTTGCTGGAAAATAAGACTCCAAGATGGTTATCACCAATGGAAGCTAAGGCAGTTAAAAAGCTAAATATGGAGTCGAAATGGCCAAGATATTGGGAAATCTTGGAAAAGGAAGGGGACAAACTGAGATTGCAGAGTTTCGAAAAATTAAAAGGGAAGGTGAGAGATTGGTTACATTATCACCAAATAAATGAAATGTTTAAACTAGACAGAAAAACAGGCTTCCAGGTGGAAAAATCAAAATTAGAGACTGAACTGTTAGAATCCAGTACTAAGAATTTGTCAAAAATGTATAATCTGCTGCTGAAATGGAACACACAAGATGAAATGGTTAAATCAACTATGATTAAATGGGCTCAGGACATTGGTCATAACATTATGTTTGCTGACTGGGAAAAGTTGTGGACCACCGGGCTGAAGTTTACGGCGTGTAACGCCTTAAGGGAAAATATAATGAAAATGATTTATAGGTGGTACATAACCCCAGTCAAGCTTGCAAAAATTTACCATTTGCCTGATAATAAATGTTGGAAATGTAAAGAAAAGGAAGGTACTTTTTTTCACCTCTGGTGGACGTGCCCGAAGATTAAGGCATTCTGGGAAATGATTTACAATGAACTGAAAAAGGTATTTAAATATACTTTCACCAAGAAACCAGAGGCCTTTCTCTTGGGTATTGTCGGCCAGGGGGTGTTAAAGACAGATACAACCTTTTTTATGTATGCTACAACAGCAGCTAGAATACTCATTGCAAAGTACTGGAAGACACAGGATTTACCCACACTGGAAGAATGGCAGATGAAGGTGATGGACTATATGAATTTGGCGGAGATGACGAGCAGAATCCGAGACCAGGGAAGAGAAGCGGCGGAAGAAGAATGGAAAAAGTTTAAGGAGTATTTAAAGAAACATTATAAAATTGGTGACAGTTAGAATGATGTTGGATTAAAATAAATGGTTACTATCAGTAAGGGTTATGATAAAGAGAATAAGGGTGAATATTATAAATTTATAATAAAATAAGGCAAGATTTCGCTGAATAACTGTAAGAATTTGGAATACAGAAACGGGAAGTAAGGGGAGGTCGAGGAAGTAAGGTTTACAAATTGGGTTATGAAATGGTACTTGTTTTTATGTTTTATTATTGTCTGATGTTTGTTTATGTATGTTTTGTTTTTGTTATATTAAAAATTGTTCAATAAAAATATTATTAAAAAAAAAATAAATAAAGCACATTTCCATTACAGTGGCCCCCTCACCCTTTTTGCACTCTTTTGCCTCTTACAGCTCATTCCTATTTAATCTGGAAATGGATTAGTTAATGAGGTGGTAGAATCAATGACAAAACACCGAGTGAGGCACTTGCAAGGTTCCTAGCAAATATTTGTTGAGCTCAGACTGTTTCCCAAGCGGTGAACAGAAAAGTCAGCATTGCCACAGCCGTCTCCTAGACTGGGGTTTTTCAAATCTGCCATGGCGGTCTTCACCTTAGCCCAGGAAAGAACTGACTAAGCCTTCTTAAAAAGGTAAAGGTACCCCTGACCATTGGGTCCAGTCATGACCGACTCTGGGGTTGCGGTGCTCATCTCACTCTATAGGCCGAGGGAGCCGGCGTTTGTCTGCAGACAGCTTCCGGGTCATGTGGCCAGCATGACAAAGACGCTTCTGGCAAACCAGAGCAGCAAACGGAAATGCCGTTTACCTTTACCTTTACCTATTTATCCACTTGCACTCTGACGTGCTTTCGAACTGCTAGGTTGGCAGGAGCTGGGACCGAGCAACGGGAGCTCACCCCGTCACAGGGATTCCAACCGCCGACCTTCTGATCGGCAAGTCCTAGGCTCTGTGGTTTAACCCACAGCGCCACCTGCATCCCTTGACTAAGCCTTCTTATATGAGAATAAAATAGTGTAAATTGTGACTGCCACTGTTGGACTCTGCGCCAGGATAAACCAATCAAATGGGAGAGGATATAATCAGTGGGAGAAAAATTAGATTCAGCTCACATTTAAAGGCAAATCTATGTCTATGTAAGCAAGCATAGTTTCCCATTCTGCCCTGGATTGATCACATGCAGCACTGCTTCCATTACATTGCTGTTCGTCTTCTTCCATAAAACTACATTATCCATCTGGCTGTCCTCTGTGGCAATATTAAGTTACTTACATAAATTACATTGTCGTTATATTTTCCCGTTCCATTCATTCCGATGCAAAGGAAATGCAAGGCAAGCAGGGGCAGGAGGTGTAATCAATTACATAACATTTGTGGACTGAAAGCAACAACAGCAAGTACTGATCACAGAGTCATTGGATTGATTTCCATTCCAGACGTGGGATGAAGAAGCAAACATCAGTGATTTCCACTCCTGTTTTCTGCTTTCACTAGCATTCTCCAACATTGCTCATAGTCCTCTTCCCAGCAATATGGATCAAAACATGCCAACTGCAGTCTTCTGGCAAGTGCTTTGCTGAACAAGGGCCTGTGAGATGCCGACACAGTTTGAAAAGCTGGCGATAGACAGAGCCTAATGACCCTTTGGGGAAAGGCTGTCAGGCCTCCAGAGAATTGCAGGCTGCTTCCATATCTTTGTTTCAGTCTCCTGTGCTGGAGACCAGTTGGTTATGTATCATACACTTTCATTTCAACCATTTTCTTAGAATTTTTGGGAATTCTGGGGCTTCATCAGAAAAATGTTGAGACTGAAACCAATTCCAGGAGCCTCCGAGAAATGTGATTAGCCTTATGGAAACTCTTTACTTCCTTCAACATTATCGGATGTTTTGCCTACAAAACAATCCAGTAACTATTTTTGAACATCGTGTTGGGAAAACCTTTTGTGGCAACTGCACATGATTAGCATTTGGAGGTGGAGAGACCCAACTTAGTCTTCCCTTCTAGGAGATTCATTTAAGTGGTACCTATATTAATAAATAGGGATGTAGGTGGCTGGCGCTGTGGGTTAAACCACAGAGCCTAGGACTTGCTGATCAGAAGGTCAGCGGTTCGAATCCCCGCGATGGGGTGAGCTCCCGTTGTTCAGTCCCTGCTCCTGCCAACCTAGCAGTTCGAAAGCACGTCAAAGTACAAGTGGATAAATAGGTACCACTCCAGCGGGAAGGTAAACGGCGTTTCCGTGCGCTGCTCTGGTTCGCCAGAAGCGGCTTAGTCATGCTAGCCACATGACCCGGAAGCTGTACACCGGCTCCCTCGGCCAATAAATCGAGATGAACGCCGCAACCCCAGAGTCGGCCATGACTGGACCTAATGGTCTGGGGTCCCTTTACCTTTACTTATATTAATAAATACTAATGATTAGAAACCACCTCACTTCAAAGGCTAAATTTGGAAGAGGAGCAGACACCAAAAACATCTGGAATATTGGAAGCTGCTTCACTCGAAGCCAGACCATTGGTCCATCTAGCTAAATGTTACCCACACTGACTGGCAGTGAATGTTCAAAGTTTCAGACATGGGGCATTCTCAGCCTTCCCTGGAGATGCTGGGGATTGAACCTGGGACCTTCTGCAGGAAAAGCAGATGCTCTACCACTGGGTTACAGCCTTTCCCATAGAGCTGGAGTACTTGGTCGAAGCGGGTTTGCTGGGAAGTACCGTAAGTGAGCTGCCTGCCTGCTGCTTCATAGGATCCCATCCCAGTATCTTGTCAAGATTGAAAACTCTTAGCATTTATTTCCTCTGAGATTAAACCTCATATCAAAAGGGGTGCAAGCTTACATATGGCATCTTGCTCTAACCATCTCATACAACCTTAAAAGGGTAATGTGACTATACGATACAATATGATACAATAATCTTGTCATTATTGTCATCTTGTCACCTTGTCATTGTCCCATACAGAACAACAAAATTGAAAAATCTACATCAGACATTCAAAAACCAACAAGCCTACCATCCCAGCTATCCCAGCCTGGTTAATCCCCTAAAAACTCTAATACCCCATAATTAAATACAATATACTCCCATAGAGACTACCTTACACTGCGTTTAAAACCAAAATCGCATTTGGATAGAAACTGTTTCTCAGGCAGCTAGTCCTAGTCTTTATAACCCTGTACCTTCTTCCAGAAAGCAGAAGCTGAAAGAGATCATATCCTGCACTATCTCTGCAGCTTTCTTATGACACCTGGAAGCATCGATTTGATCCAAGGTGGGAAGAGTGCACCCAATTATTCTCTCTGCAGTCTTTACAACCCTGGACAGCATTGTTTTTTCCCTGATCGTGCAGCTCCCAAACCACACATACAGACCATAAGTTAATACACTCTCAACAGTACAATGGTAAAATGCCACCAACTATTTCATGATGAGCAGTTCTACTGAAATAGGACCAACCACCACACTTTCCAAGCATGTTTTTCGACGCTGGTCCGTGGCTGCTTATTTGTCCGATCTCTGTTTATTTTACAGCTATAGGTCATTTGACTGAAAGCCGTCTATCTGCCCATCACCTCTTGGCAGGCAGCTGTTCAGCTCTGCCCCCAAGGGGGGAAACTGTTAACAAATATATGAAAGCCATAAATTGCCTAAGACTCCTTTGCACACCTCCGGCACAAAGCAAGCATCAAAGAAACTCTCCACACAAAAGGTAAGGGTGAAAGAACTTCTCATCCACTCCTTCAGTTACTCCTCAGATCAGTCCTTCATTGTCTGATAGAAAAGGGAGCAGAAGGAACTGTGAAAGAGGGAGCATCCGGCATCTTAGATTACAAGGAACCTTGACATGGCTGCTTCCCTTATCACTGTACTGAACTGCCCTCAAGGCCCCAATTTGAATTAGCCTTTTCAGAAGCTGGGAGCAGGAAGCTATGCTAGCTAAACGTGGCAGCTTGACAGCATTGGCCCATTTTGTATTGTACAGCTATCTCTCTCCATTAAGGCTAGTGTCATTCTGTCTATTTTTCTGCTTTGACTGGCATTGTCTAGGGGTGGGGAACAACACTCTCTTCCTTGTTGTCCATTTAAGTCTCCCGCTGGTAAATTTGGAACACTCAATGGAGAAAGATGATAGGCACTCGATGCCTGTATGTGTATGCAGTGTTGCTGGAAACGGAATGTAATTGTCTGTCCAAACTTGGTACCCTTTCAGCTGTTTTGGACTATGACTCTCAACATCACAGGCCTTTGGCCATGCTGGCTAGAACTGATAGAAGCTGCAGTCTGAAACATCTGGAGAATACCAGGTTGGGGAAGGATGGTCTAGAGACTCACCTGAACTGGGATGCTGACAATTTTGCTTGCTAAGTTGAAAATATGGCCAATGTTAGAACTGAGTTGGCAACCAAGATGGAGAATTTTGAGGGGCCATTTGTAGCTTGAGTTATTTCCAAAACGGGTCAACATCATGGCAGTCCTAAGACTAAGATCTATATATGGGTTCAAGAAAGAGGAGGAACAGATTATGGTCACGAGTTGGATACACTAATGACATTTCTCCAGTTTGGGTGACATGATTCCCTGCCATCAGACCTTCAGCTCATGTATCTTGTATATTTTTCCAGGTTCTATTTCCCCCACCCCAGGACAGAACTCTCACTCTGACAATGGAGATGAGCCTTTCAAAAGAATCCATTTTGGTTTAGCAATGCCTGGTTTATTTCAAACAAAGCTGTGTAAGACGTCGTTGGAATCTGACAGGTCGTAACAACTGAGGCTAGACAGATACTTTAAGGAGGGTTGAGAAGATATAAATATCTGGCTGTGTCAGCATTCTGCTTAGCACCCCTTGGAGGCTGACAAAGTGGAGGGTTAAGACCATTCCTACTGAATTTTGCCTAAACTGAAAACATGGGTGGAAATTTAGTTGGAAATTTAGATTAAGGCAAGACCAAGAATTCTAAGGGAAGCTAAATGAGTTCTTAGGAAACTAGTGAAAGTTCTTGGGAACGGGCCTTTCCCTAAAAACTAGTGATAAAGGAAGATATGGAGGAACCACATTTGGAATACTGTGTTCTGGTCGCCTCAAATCAAAAAGGTTATTGTAGAGTTGGGAAAGGTCCAGAAAAGGGCAACAAAAATGGTCAAGTGGATGGAGCTACTCCTCTGCAATGAAAGATTGTAGCCTAGGCACCCTTGATATGGCTCTTCAGGTCTTTACGCTGAGGTCTTTCCCATCACTTGCCACATGATCCTTCTAATTGAAGATGTCAGGGACTGAAGCTGGGACCTTCTCCATGCAAAGTCTTTGCTCTAGCATTTAAGTACAATTAGGAGCACAGGCAAGCCTGCTGGATCAAGCCAAGAACTGACTGAGTGGCCATCCAGATGCCTGTGGGAAGGCTGCAAGCAGGACTTGAGTGCAGCATCACTCTCCCTACTCCCAGTGTCCTGTTGGTATGCTGGTCTGATTTGCCCCCACTGGGGCTGTATGGCTGCTGACCGTTGACTGCATAATGGAGAGCAGGATGAACTTGTCTTGCTCCAGAGCTTCCGAGACACCTTCTTCTTCTTTGGCAATCACTTGTAGCCGAGTAAGATTGTCTTCCATAAACACGGTTTTAACAATGAGTCCGTAAGTGACTGTGGAGGCCAATTCTGGATCCACATGTGCTTCCACAGTTGAGACATTGGTTTCTGGGTGGGAGTTGATCACGGTGTGGATTTGCCAAGCATGCCTTCCTCTTAGCACGTTTCTCCCTTGCATCCTGAGTTTGAGTGTCTTCAAAACTCATGACACTTTTGGTTAAGGCTTTTCTCCAATTGGAGCACTCACAGGCAAGTGTTTCCCAGTTGTTGGTGTTTATACTACATTTTCAATTGTCTTTTATGAGCACTAGGTGGTGACTGGCCGCGGTAATCCAGTCAAGGGAAAAGGGAGGCAGACTATGTTTAGGGTGCCGTTTCTAGCCCCCCCCCCTTTCAGGGTGAGCAGAGTGGATCCTAAAAAGGGCTGCTCAGTCATGGATAGAGCTGCCGAGCTGCTCAAATGCCTCGTTCCTTGAGTCAGAATGATTGATTTGTATCCAACACTAATGTGCCGGTTCATGACTAGGGGCTTCCAGATTTCACGATCCTGCCGCCATTACCATTTGCCGATCGCAATGGGACTTTGGGGGTTTGGGATGGGTTTTTGGAAGACGCCTGCGGCTGGATTTGTTTTATGTGTGTAAATCAGTGTACGCTGACCAACGCACAGTCTTCGCAGTAAGGTTCTGTTCGATGGCATGAGTAGTCACGACAACCGGTAGATTCTTATCTGATGCAGCCTTCATTCACCTTCACAGCCATTGTAACATACCGCTTGTCATCATCCGCCTGTTCTGCCACTGAGGACTTCTTGGATCATTCTTTGTCTAGCTCCTACCCTTTGACCTTACCGCTTTGGGTGACCCTGCTGGGAGTATGAGATTCCTGATGGCTTCACTCACAAGGATCATAGGAACATACAAACCCACTCACCATGACAAGGTGATGATCCAGCACAGAAGGTTGAAGGAGCATTCTGCTTATGTTCTAGAACAGCTACACAATTTCACTTAAAAAGTTCAGTCAGTTCCTGATAGTAGAAGTATTCTGATGTGCTTCTGCATATAACTCAATTGAGAGAAGGCAGAATCTGATTACTGTTGTGATCTCATTTTCCCCAACTCCCCCTACTTGGAAGAACATACCCTGGACACAATGGTAGAAGCTTGTTGATGATCCGTAACTCCATGAACAAGCTGCAAAGCACTGATTCATCACCAAAGAACTGGAGAGCATGGCCTCCGTCATTAACATTTCGTTTTGTTCCCTTTGCTGACACCATCTGATCGCAATCTTGGTGAAAAAGTGACCTCTTGCTAATGGTGCACCTGCAAGGAAATAAAACCCTTTTATGGGACCTCATAATTCTCTCTAGAACATTATGGACTTTTCTTTAGATTTTTTTTTTTAAGCAAGCAAGGGTTGTACAAATTACTCCCACAAAAAATAAATCAGGAGATAAGAACCAAAAGCAGATGTTTTAATAGTTGAGCCAGTGAATTTCCGTCCCAGTTTATGAGTCGGTTGGGCAGACCATGCACCCCAAAGTGTCCACCTATGGTGTTAATGAAATCCAAAAGTTGCAAACTCTTACAATAAATTATGCATAATATACATTGGCTTATTTTCAAGACTACAAGACTGGGAGTGGATACCCTCCGCCACTCCACAGGATTACCCATTGGGCTCTCATCTTCACAAGTACACACTGGTGAACTTTGCTTTGGGGGATGGTGGGGACCTGGCTTGGGCCAATGCTCATATATACATGATATGTAATTATGGGTGCCATGTGTCAGGGACCGTGCTGAGGAAGAATGGTGGGAGCCACCCCCTCCTTCTGATCCTGATCCTGAATCTTCTCAGAAGCAGGAGGATAGTATAGATTTGGAACAGTGGTTTGCAGAGGGGCATAGTTCAGAAGGCAGAAGCTGGGAAATACTGGGTGGGGGACAGCTAGCAGAAGAAACACTAGAAGAGAGAAAATTAACAGATTCACAGTGTGGATAGCATCCACTCCCCTCCCCCAAAGTCACGGAGAGCTCAGAAAGTGTCAGAACAGAAAGCGCAGAGGCTATAAGCTCAGATTACAAGACGCAGAAGTGTGATGTAGATTAATAGGGACGGAGGGGGGAGATGATGAAGAAGAAGAGTTTGGATTTGATATCCCGCTTTATCACTACCTGAAGGAGTCTCAAAGCGGCTAACACTCTCCTTTCCCTTCCTCCCCCACAACAAACACTCTGTGAGGTGAGTGGGGCTGAGAGACTTCAAAGAAGTGTGACTGGCCCAAGGTCACCCAGCAGCTGCATGTGGAGGAGCGGAGACACGAACCTGGTTCCCCAGATTACCGCTCTTAACCACTACACCACACTGGCTCCCAATGAGATACCTTCATTGGGAGCACCGCCATTCTGGGTAGAAGCTTTCTGTTGTCTTTTGCTGTGTTTATTAATGAAACTAACTGGTAAGAATTCCCTTTCATTTGATCTGCTCATTGACGGCCACGGGGGAGGAAGCCAATTCTCCAAAGCCTGACACCATGCTGGAAGTTCTCAAGGATAGGAGGTGGAGGAGAAGACCCCACTTTTCCTATCCCAGCATTAGTGCATGAGATGAATGGAGGCAGAGAGGGAAGCCCATTGATCACACCACAATCTCTCTTTGCAACTTATTTATTTACTCAGAAGTGTAAACAAATCTGAGAAGCATCGTTAAGATAACAAATACAAATTAATCAGCCCTAGGACTTTATCGTCCTGCAGTCATTCCTTGCAACAGCATAGATAACACCAAGTGCATAGATAACTCCAGTAGAGAAGGCGACATGGGCCACATTTGTCTCCTGACAAACCATGGCTAGATCACCCTGGGAGTTCCATATATTTATTCACAGAAGATGTTCGGTCACTTCATTAATATCTTGTTAATATCGTGGTAGTTTACTGCTGAGGTGGGGCTTTTTTTTACTTGTAGAATTTTTACGAGCTCGTTTCAATTTTCTTGCAGGGTTTTCAGGCACTCATCAGAGTAATGGCCTAATCAATATTCATTCTTTTTACAATTATTAATATTAATTACCCAATTTGTGGGTTAATGGGGGGAAATGTAGAAAGCAATTTCAAAAGATTCTCGCTGTATTTTTGCTTTGGTTTAGGGGATATTGAGAACAGGGTTCTTTTCGGCTGAACTCCGCATTATTTTTTCTTCTTTGCTGTGCTCCGCTTGACTTTACGTGTTAAAATAGGGGTTCCCAAGCTATGGTCCTTGGATCACCGATGGTCTAAAAGCTCCACTCAAGTGGTCCACAGCATGTCTGTGTGGAGAGTGGTGGAAGCAGTGGCTGTGAATGACAGGTGCTGATGGTGCTCTGTCGCTTTAATCTGCCTCCATGGTGAGAGGAATGGAGTGTAGTTAGTGGGCAGGGGGGAGAGGCAGGTCAAAGGAGTGGAAAGAATTAGAAGCCAGAAAGGCAGAGTGAAAGGAAACAAATAAATAAAAGTAAACAAAAGAAGCAATGGAAATGCAATTCATACTGTACATGTACAGTACCTAGCACAACACATTATAATTGCTACAGCAGGCAGAAAAATCTCAGCAATTTTCAAGTGCTCCATGGGTTGGCATTAAAGCATTACGTTGGTCTTTTGTTTTGTTTTGTTTTGTTTTTAATTCATGTCAGTTGTGTTGCTTTATTTTTATTTATTTCAAGGACTTCCAGGCAGCCTTTCAGCTGACACTTCCATGGTAGCTAAGAAAGGAATAACAAAATGTTTTAAAGTAAATTAACAACAATTGTATCACAGATGGATGCTGCACACCCTTCTCCACACAGTCACAGACACCTTTTAACCTCACAACAACTCTGTGGTGTAGGTTATGTTGAGATCTAGCGGCTGCCTGAGTGAAACTTTTATTTTTATTTAACAAAATGTATATACCACTTGATTATAAAGAGAACTTCTGAGCGGTTTACAAAAAAAATTAAACATTAGTTAATGAGGATTTGAACTCAGATCATCCAATTTTAAATCCAATACTATAACCATGTTTTCATGATATTAATATATAAGAAATGGTATGATACGTGTGCGTGTGTATACACATATACACACTTCCATTTGATGTATGTCTATTTTCAAAAATTGCTTTTGAACCTTATCATGATTTTTAATTTTTTAAACATGCTATTCATGAAAAGTTTCTTTATACGACATACAGTTTTGCAATTATAAATATTTTTAAATGGTAGATTGTCCTGATGGTCCCACTGTGCTGCATGAGAAATTACTCCTTTCCATACCCCAGGCGTTTTGCTCCTTTCCCAGTCATTTTCGGGGAGTTCCTCCCTTTTTTGTTTCCATGTTCACTCTCTGTTCTTGGGAACCATTTATCTGAAAGAAACATTCTAAATAAATAAAACGTGCCTTGGATTTAGCAACATGCTTCCTTTAACATCCTGGTATGCCCTCCCATATAGGAACAGCAGGAGAAACCTGACTTCCTTTGCTTCGTGATATCAAGCATTCCCCCTTGAGACGTTTGCCTTTGACATCATACGCCAGTTTTATTTGCTTCTTGTACTCGAGTTTGCTTTGCTCCAACCTCAATGCCTTTTTCCCAGGAAGAAGAAGGAGAGTTCGGGAACTTTAACTTCTTTCTTTGTTTGATCTTCACCCAAGCTTTAATCTCTGGATCAATTATGAATTGCAGCAAGCCAGAAGCAGAATTAGTGCGATGGTTGTGGGTTGCGGTGATGGGTGTGTGCGCGCACACAGAGATAGACAAAAAGAGAAAAATAATTTGCTTAAACATGCAGGATTTCCTAGCACTCATTCACCCAGGCATTATATTAAATACATTTGTCCAAGGATTTCTCTTTCTATTCAATTTAATTTAGATATAATTTAGTAAAGGTAAAGCTAAAAAGGTAAAGGACGCCTGGACGGTTAAGTCCACTCAAAGGCAACTATGGGGTGTGGCGCTCATCTCACCTCAGGCCTAGGAAGCCGGCGTTTGTCCGCAGACAGCTTTCTGGGTCATGTGGCCAGCATGACTAAACCACATCTGCCACAAGAGAACACTGTGATGGCAACCAGAGCGCATGGAAACACCGTTTACCTTCCCACTGCAGTGGTACCTATTTAGCTACTTGCACCGGTCTGCTTTAGAACTGCTAGGTTGGCAGGAGCTGGGACAGAGCAAGAGAGCTCACCCCGTCACGGGGATTCAAACCTCCAACCTTCCCATCAGCAAGCCCAAGAGGCTCAGTGGTTCAGACCACAGCGCCACTTGCATCCCTCTATATAATTTAGTAAACAAAAGAAGGGAAAGTGAGGCATGTTGCAATGCTGTGAAAACAGAGGTGCATCTGGCAATTTCATTATATAGCTTCTAGTGAATGGTAAAAACACACTTCTTTACCCTGGATTTTGACATTTGAACTGTATGTTTTTAGGAGACACCTTATTTCTGTGATTGTGGGTTGTTTTATATGGTTTTTAATATTGTGTTTTAGTGTTGTAACCCACCAGAGGACCTTAGGATAGATAATAACAATAATTGCCTATACCTCCAGCAAAATATACCCAACTTCAAGTTTTATTCACAGGACTTGGTCTTCAGGTCACTATATTTTACCTATTTTTTTTTTCTAATATGTAGCTATCATTGAATGTAACTCTTTTTCTCCCAATAAAGGGTAGCTGGCAACTTTAGTTGTGCATCCAGGCATTCAACTCTGGCAGTTTCCATGGCAACCCATCAAACTGTCACGCCAGTTTTCTAACATGCCATCATATCACAAATTCTGGATAGGCTGCTATGCATAAAATTCATCTTGCCATGCTCTTTATATATATTTTTCAGTTCTCTCCAAAGTCCCCAAAGACGCACTGTTTGCAGAATGAAGACATAATTCACTTATTCCATTGAACTCAAATTTCTATATACAGAAAAATAAAAGCTGGTGCATTGTTATACAACATTATTCAGAGACACAGTGTCAGCAATTCAGCAAAGGCAAGTGACAGTAAACATGGAAATCCACATCAGCCGTATGATGGGTAATTGCACCCGGATCCCATAAATTCCCAGGAATGAGAATATGGCTCCTCCTTGTGGAGACATTTTCATTTCTGAGGAACATTGATGGTTGTAGACTGGTAGCAGCCATTAATTTTTAACTGCGGGTTACACTTAAATATCTCAGGCTGAGGGCTGTTCAAAACTGCAATTCTCAAGATCATATCCTCAGGAAAGATATGAGTTTTCTGGTTAGGAAAAGCAGGGGTTTTGTTTTTTTCAGCTGGAGCTCACCAGAGCTCACCTTTGGCACCTCTTAGGTGGGTGCCATTGCCATTCTAAGAGAACAAGGGAGAAGTTTGTGGTGAGCCCCGGCACTTATTTTTTATAGAAAAACACCACCGGGTATAAAGAGGCCTACTCAGACTTGCTGCTGAATACCACCCTAAAGCAAAAACTTTTCCTCAGACTGTAACATCTGACAGTATTTTGAGGAAAGTTTTAAAATAAAATAGTAAATAACAACAACAAAACAACAACAACAACAGGTTGTATTCCATGACTAGCTTAGGCCAATCAATTGCAGTGCATCTACGCAGAGTAGAACTTAGGCCCCATCTGTAGTAAACATTGAAAGCGGTATCACATCACTTTAAACAGGTATGGCTCCCCCCCCTCAAAGAAACTGGGAACTGTAGTTTCTAAAGGGTGTTGAGAGTTGTTAGGAGTGATTCTCTGAGCTCCAAGCACCGACTGAAGCAGGCAGACAGCAGCGGGTCTTATCACCGGTTCTGCACTTTATTGATCATGGCCTGCCCGGCTTAAGGTGGGCAATAGTTGACCAGTGAGACACGATGATCTCTCTCACCAGCAAAGGCAAACTGTACCACTCATGCCTTACAACAATAAGGTTGAACCTATAACTCATAACTGTTGCCTCCCACTGTTATTTCTGTTGCATTGGAATGCCAAAGAGACTTCTCTGGAGCACAAGCCTGGGCAGTGTGTATGAAGGTCCTGGGCTGCAGCTGAGATTTTGCATGGCAGAATCCGATGATCATAGAATTGTAGAGTTTGAAGGGATCCTGAGAGTCACCCAGTCCAACTCCCTTCAATGCAGGAAACCTTTGCCCAACATGGAGCGTGAACCGACAACCCTGAGTTTGAGAGTCTCATGCTCTGCCGACTAAGCCATCTCAGTTCCTCATGCACATAGAAAAGTCTAAATCAAGCATGGTGTAGTGGTTGAGAGTGGTGGACTCGTAATTTGGTGAACCAGGTTTGCTTCCCCGCTCCTCCACATGCAGCTGCTGGGTGACCTTGGAGATTGTTAGCTGCTTTGAGAAGAAGAAGAAGAGAAGAAGAGTTTGGATTTGATATCCCACCTTATCGCTACCCAAAGGAGTCTCAAAGTGGCTAACAATCTCCTTTCCCTTCCTCCCCCACAACAAACACTCTGTGAGATGAGTGGGGCTGAGAGACTTCAAAGAGACTTCAGAGAAGTGTGACTAGCCCAGGGTCACCCAGCAGGTACATGTGGAGGAGCAGAGACATGAACCCGGTTCAACAGATTACTAGTCTACTGCTCTTAACCACAACACCACACTGGCTCTCCTTAAGGGGAATGAAAGGCGGGATATCAAGTCCAAACTCCTCCTCCTCCTCCTCCTCTTCTTCTTCTTCCTTAGTCTTCTGCCTGACATTTTAGATCTCTGTGTGTCTTTTCGTGGATGAGCATTCCCTTCAGTCTAAAGCAGTACAAGCCAGACACAGATTTATCCCTTTATATGAAGCCTTGTTCAGGTGTTTGCCAAGAACATGTGGAGGAAAGGGCAGTGTCACGATCCCAGAATTGAGCATCAATCCAGACACACAGTCGGAGGCTGCAGAGGTGCAAGTTAAGGAGCTGTACAGAGTTCAGGGTTCTGAGGCTGCACCTGGGGATCACTGCACTTCAGGTCATCCAGCAGGAGCCAGGCAGGTCTGGAATTAATTTGGATTCAAGTGGCACATTATCCTGCAGTGATTGGGACACTTTCATAATGGCTTCCAGGGGAATCCCTTTTAGGCAGGGCAGGGCAGCTTTTCCTCAATGGAAAAGTGTGTGCAAGGACATCACTCACATACCTTTAGATTGTGCTGAAGGGTGGATTTCAGCTGGTGGCAAAAACCGCACCTGCTTGAATCGCTGTGCACCTGCTGAAATCCCCTTCCCTCCAGCACACCTGTGGGATCCCTGTTCTCCTTTGCATTCGACCTGCTCCTTGCCACACCATGCCGTTTAGTGCTAATTTTGTGCTAATGGCGCCATTAAATTGCAATTGATATGAAAATGTTATCCACTTAATCTTAATTGAAAATCCACCGGAAATGTTGCCGGTTCTAAATAGCGCTTGATGATCACAAATTGCATGCGGAGGGCAGCAGCAGCAAATACTGCTGGTCACCCTCAAAGTGTGCATGGATTAGAACTTTTCTCAACTTATTTTACTGAATAGCAAGGGCTGTAATCCTGACCCCACTTACCTGGCTGTAACTGCCAATGGATTCAGTACAATCATATCATAAGAGTATAAGGAGAGCCTGCTGGAGCCGGCTAATGTCCCATCTAGTCTAGCATCCACAGGTTACCTATCTCTGGAGTCATAATGGTCTCATGTCATATGTTTTCCATCATTACTCCTGCCAAAGGGATTGCCTGGATTCAACTTCAGTTATCTTGGCTACAGAAATCCCCCAGTTATAATGGATAGTTGTTATTGAGAGCACAATCTGAACTAAATAAAGTAGAGCAGGGTGTGATCAGCTTATAGATGGAAAATGATGATGATGGTTTTTATTATTTATTTATAGATCTCATACCCTCCAGCATTTATCCGATCAAAATAGGGACGTCCCATTCCATAATGATAATTTTACTATTTATACACTGCAAATCTTACTGGGTTGCTCCAGCCATTCTTGGTGGCTTCCAGCACATATAAAAACATAATAATACATCAGACATTAAAAACTGTTTATTGTTTCCTGAATGATGTCATTTAGCCTTCAGCCAGAGTAGGGACATTATGGAACCTTGTAGAATGGACCCAAGACTGGATTCAACACTTGGCATCATTGGGCATCTATCAGCATGTTGGCAGGGTCCACCATTGAAGCTTGCTCTTTCATTATTTTTGTCTGGTCCAAGCAACACTGGCTAGCTGGCTTTTTCAGGTCCCACAACGCCTCCAATATAGCATTGCTCCATGATATTTGGGGGGAATCAAAATAGGAGCTAGACATGGCTGTTCAGACCAGTCAGGCAACTCAGCCAGGGCTCCCAATGGAGGGCAGTGCCCCCTAGAGGGCACGGAGTCAACCTTCAAACTGACCCTGGTATGAATCTGCTGAGATATGACAGCTCGGTTATAAGCATGCACTTGTGTGTTCCTTGCTTAGTTGAGTTCCGAATGTGCAGTGCGCCAAGCCCGCTGCTGTTTGCCTTTAGATGCAGCCAAACAGCCTTAATTGCTTTCTGCCAGTCGACTTGAGCATGAGTGTTTTTAAAAACCCATTTCCCTCTGCCAGTGGAACGCCGTTCTGTTGGGAATATTTCTGCCTTGGTTTATGAAGCGTCTTGTATTTTTTGCTCAGTAATAATTAACGGCGTTGATGTTCGCTTCCCTGTGTTGTCCCAACCTCTTAGAGAAATGAAAAGCAAACTTGGAAGAGTAGGAAACTAAATTATGGCAGAATCTGTACTCTGTAGTGGGGAGCAAAGAAAGGGGGGTTGGGACAATCTTCCCCATAGCAAGAAAGATCTGCAGGAGACTCTGGAGATGGTGAGATCTCAATGACAGATGAGTGAAAAGCATTTAAGAGTGAGTTCCTGCACTTCTGGGAAGCTTGTGAGAAGCTAAATTCTGTGATATGCTCAGTATCTTTTTTTACTTTCCAGGGGGTACTCAGGGGTACGCAGTACCAGCAACTCTTTTTGTTGTTGTTGTTGTGGCACTTACTGTAACAACCTCATGGTGAATACCGGCACCTATTTTTTCTAGCAAAAAAGTACTACATATACTAATACAGTGGTACCTCGGGTTACAGACGCTTCAGGTTACAGACGCTTCAGGTTACAGACTCCGCTAACCCAGAAATAGAACCTTGGGTTAAGAACTTTGCTTCAGGATGAGAACAGTAATCGTGCTCTGGCGGTGGCAGCGGGAGGCCCCATTAGCTAAAGTGGTGCTTCAGGTTAAGAACAGTTTCAGGTTAAGAACGTACCTCCAGAACTAATTAATTTCTTAACCCGAGGTACCACTGTAGAGATTTTCTATTTTGAAGAGCCAAAGCTCACTGGAAGAGCATCTGCTTTGCATAAAGAAGGTGCCAAGTTCAATCCCTAGCCTCTCCAGGGCCACAGTCGTGTCATACATTTAAAGCACGATGGCACTACTTAAAACAGTCATGGCTTCTCCCAAAGAATCCTGGGACTTGTAGTGGGTTAAAGGTGCCGAGAGTTGTTAGCAGATCCCCCCTCTCCTCAAAGTTCCCTAGGAAGCGGGGGTTGATTGTTAAACCACTCTGGAACAAATGCATTGTAGCTATCTGTTTACATGCTGGTGATATATTTGGGAAACCTGTACATCTTTATAATAGGTGCATTATATTATAGCTATAACAATACATGCAATAATGTGTGTTATAGGCATATACTAAAGCATACAATAGGCAAGAATTGCTTTTCTTTTCACCAGAGCTGGTTTTTAATAAAAACCACTTCTCATTGAGATCAAGGAACAATATGGAAATATGGGGGTGTCAAGGCTCTGGCAAGGCTTCGGAGAATTACGATCCTTCACCCGGTGGCAGTAAAAAGGCAGATAACCGAAAGGAATTCTTACCATGTCATTTATTTAGTATTCACAGAGAGCAACAAAGGAACGCTGTCTCTATAATGATGGTGTTGTTCCAAGTAAAGTCCCACCCCTTCAGTCTCTCCTAATGTACGTCACCCCTGCACAGGCTGGTCAGTGCTTTCTGCCTCTGAGATTTCTGTTCTGCTACTCACACAGTCAGTCTGGTTTTGGGGAGGGGGGTCAGGTATGATTTCAAGAGACACTGAGTCTGTTAACTGCCACGATGCTTCGCCTTCCTCCTGCTCCCCCAAGATATCCCAGCTATTTCCTTCGACAGCCTCTGAACTATGCCCTTCAGCAAACCACTGTTCCAAATCTATACTGTCCTGCTCTTCCCGAGAAGGTGCAGAGAAAGGTGGGGGCTGCCACCATTCCTCCTCAGTCCAGCCCCTGATGGTGCACGGGGGGGGGGTGGATCTATGCAGATAAGCTAGACATGGAGATTTTCAGAACATTCCCTTCATGCATTGGATTTTGCATTTGTGGGACCTATTCGAGCAATTCTGTTCTTCGTGGACATCTGGGAATATTAGAAGGGCATACAAAAGATGCTCTCTCACCCCTCACCATGTTTAGAGAACAGATCTGCAAACAGGTATGACCTGTTGTTGCCCTAGGTTGATATATTTCTCAGTCACAAACAGGCATCTCACCTTCAAAGTAAAAGCAGCCTCTTGATATTCCAGCATTTCCCATTGATAATGGTAACACATCCCCGTGTCTCTGAGCAACTGACAACCATGACATTTTGAAAAGGCAAGAGATTGGGCCTCGCAATGTTTTATCTGACCTCTGCTTTGAAAGTCAATCTTGGAGAAATCTGTCTAGGTATGTTTTGCAAATGGTTCCAGGGGAAGTTGCTGCTGTTCTTATTATTTAAATTCATTATATGTATAAAAAAACTTCTTCTTTTTTGAAAAGCACTAAAATGGTTCTTGTGTAGTGCAACAAGCAAGGGTGTTGGATTTGGATGTGGAAAACCAGAGAGGCCTTCCATCTTTCACTTCAGGCAGCAAAATTCCTGAACAATGTGTCTGACATGAAGCTATGTCAGGACATCGCTTAGCACCCTTATAATAAGACAAGACATGGCACACACACACACACACACACACACACACACCACTTGAATGGCAATGCCCATTAACTTGGGGAGGTGAGGTGGTCCCTCAAATAGGAGCCTGAAGGAGTTGGCCCCTATGAGTTGGCTCCTATGCTTAACACTCCTTCAAGTGAATAATTGTGGAGGAACATGCAGACCAGGCAGCCAGTAACTGGTTCAATACTGTTTTGGTGGTGCACAGGAACATAAGAAACATTGGTCCATCAAGCTAAGTACTGTCTACCTGGGCAGTAGTTCCCAATGGTTTGCTTCCAGTCCTATCTGGAGATGACAGAGATTGCTGGGGATGGCAACTAGGGCTGTCTTTAGCATATGCGCCCAGTGCACCCAAATTTAGTTTAGCTGCCCCCAAATTAACTTCTATTGAGCTTTTATGGGAGGGGGGAAGCCAAAGGCCAAAGTTGTTGACCTTTTTTGGGGGGGGTTCGCTCACCTGTAACAACGACGCAGCAGAAAAAAGCTGCTTTTCCTGACTCGTCCGGAATATTTAACACTATGGAGTAAGAGAGCGGGGGGGGGTATTTTTGCTCCATTGCTTTTCACTGCCGCCAATTTGGCGCCCCCCACAATTTGGCGCCCCCCACAATTTGGCGCCCCCCACAATTCGGCACCCGGGTACCCCACACCCCTTGCACCCCAGGTAAAGATGGCCCTGATGACAACACATCAAAGGTAGAAACCAGGTTGCCATCTTCCAGTTTTTGCTGTGCTTTCGTGAGAAAAAAATGGGATATCCCAGTTTTTCCAGGGTGGTTGACAGGTATGGGATTGAAGCTCAGACCTTCTGCACCACAGATGTGTGTGCTGACATCCCTGCCCCCTGTCTCCCATGGCAAGCAATAGTGACCCTCCTGCCAGAAAGCTAGTGCAGCAGCTATGCCCCACCTGCTGAGACTTTTCTGCTCCTGACCCTATTCTGTGCCAAGAAAAAAGCACACCAAGAACTCAGGCCAATATAAGTTTCAGTAGTGGGAGTGGTCCCTACTTGCAAATCAATAGTCAATTGTAACAAAAACTAATCCATTCAAAAGTATGTATTCTGACAAGGATTGCAAACTCAAATAGAGATTACAAACTCAAACTCATAAGGATATGTATAACACAACAATTCGTTACAGAATTAGAGAAAAGAGTTTATGAGTAGAGATAAGTTCATGTTAGTCCATAGTCAGAGTCGACGTGAAGGTCTTAGTTTCAATCATTGAGCAGAAGTCAGAAGTCAATTATGGATCAGAAACCAGGACAGGTCCCTGTTTCAATGTATTCACCTTCATCAGCTAAGTGTGGGTAGATCAACGTGTATCTTGAGCTTTTCTGTACATTTTCACTTAGCTGATGAAGGTGAATACATCGTAACAGGGCCCTGTCCTGGTTTCTGATCCATAATTGACTTCTGACTTCTGCTCAGTGATTGAAACTAAGACCTTCACGTCGACTCTGACTATGGACTAACATGAACTTATCTCTGTGTGACTAGAATGCAGCCCACCATGCACTATTAAAAGTCATTTTTGCTGCTGGACCCCCTTTTGCCTCTGGCACTACCCACCTCTGAGATGTGGCCCCTCGAAGATTGCTTATGAAGGAATGTGGCCCTTGAGCTGAAAAACAGATTCCCTATCTCTGCCCCAAATATGCTTCCAATAGTTTGCTCGACTGTCCCCATTCATAAGTTCCTGGGCTTTGGAGGAGAAAATAGAATAAAGCACTGCTATTGCTATTTCAGCTTTCCCCAGAAGCGGTTCTTGTTGACGGTGTCTTCTCCACAAGGGCACTGACATATCGCTCTCTTCTGCAAGGACAGGCAGGGAAACCTGGGAACCCCCTTTGGGATTGCTTCCTGGTTGTAAACTGCCAATTGCGGGGAAAGGAAGCGTGCCGGCAAAGCAGAAAGCAGGCTAGCCAAAAGCTTTCCTAACTTAATCCATTGTGTTGGGAGACAGATGTGTTCTGACAGCCGGTTTGCTGGAGGGAGGGAAAGACAGGCAGGAAACTATCACAGCACCTAGCCAAGAGATTTTCAAAGCGTGGCAGAATTGCCTTTGATGTTGTTTTGGGTTCTGGCATGTCCAGCTCTGGAAGAAAAGGTATAAGAATGTGAGGAGAGGCCTGCTGGATCAGGTGAAAGGCCCATTCTAGCATAGGAGCCTGGGTGGCATAGTGGTTAGAGTGTTAGACTAGGAGCTGGGAGACCAGGGTTCAAATCCCTACTCATCCATGAAACTTGCTAGGCGACCTTGAGCCAGCCACAATTTCTCAGCCCAGCCTGCTTCACAGGGTTGTTGTGAGGATAAAATGGGAAGGAAGAGAGCCACAGTTTTTTCACTCCTCATTTTTGCAACATGTTATCAAACCATGTGACTCTAATGTACGACCGTTTCCCATTTTGTCTAAATCAGGAAAGCATGGTCATTGACTACAGAACAATCCACAATATCAGACTATGGCTTGCAGTCGGCTTCAGTATTGGTGGAGGCAGAGAAAATGGCTTGGTGAGCCAGATCAGACCTCTCTGGTCAGGAGGCTAACCACTCTCTGTTTTAGAAGAATATCTGATTTACTATTTTTAATTTAGGGCATGAATTGGTTTCATAACAAATAAAAATGACACCCTTCTGCAATGGATTTAAATGGAAACAAATGTGCCCAGTATGGACAACTAAGACTTAATAGGGTGTGTGGGTGTTTTCCTGTTTTATCTGTTCATTTGTGCTTTTATCTTGTGTTTTTATCTTGCGAACTGCCCTGGGATCTTTATCTAAATCTAATAAATAAAGAAATAAATTCATTTGGGTTCTCTTTTCACCCTTCCACTATTAGCTGTCGGGGAAAAAATTGTCCTTCTATAAATGTCTGCCTTTCCATAACTTCAGCAGCGGTCTTCGTTGAACATCAATTCCCCATTTCTGAGACGGATGCCACTTCTTCATTTCAGGGACTTATTTCATGATGTTTGGCAGAATTGCTGTAATTACTGGTGTATGTCACACGATATCATAAGATGCCACAACAGCTCCAGTATCTAATACAGTTATTAAGGGATGTGTCACAACATCATTCGTCTTTGTCTTTGAAACTTTCCCTCCTCCACCGGATCTACTGTAGCTTGAAATTGCATAAGTCCAAGCAACATATATGATATATGATATGCATTGCATAAATAGGGCAAGGGAATTCATAAAGCAGAACTTGGATGTGATAAGATGAGTGCACAGCCACTGCAATGTGTTTGCTCCTGTTGGCTTAGCCAGTCTTAACTCCCTGCTCGGGGCTTAACACACTACTCAGCACTTGTGTGTGTTAATTGCATTCCCACAACTAACATCACATTGGGCCTGATGCTTAGCTACACTTTTCCAGATGCTCAGGTTTTTGTTGGGTGGTGCTGCGGTTTAAACCATGGGCTTGCTGATCGAAAGGTTGGCAGTTCAAAACCGTGCGATGGAGAGAGCTCCTGTTGCTCTGTCCCAGCTCCTGCCGACCTAGCAGTTCGAAAGCATGCCAGTGCAAGTAGATAAATAGGTAAACCGCTGGCAGGAAGGTAAACCGCTGACCTTCTGATCGGCAAGCCCTAGGCTCTGTGGTTTAGACCACGTCCCTGCTCTTGGCCTTAGACACCTGCATTATGGGCATAATATCACTTGCATACCTTACAAGGCTGTTGTGAGAATTACTGAGACATGTTTTAAAAAAACTGAACACTAAAAAAAAGTTACATAACTTATAAGCATTATGATGATAGAGTTAAAACTATTGGAAAAATCTAACCCTTCCCTCAATGTAAGCCGTATTATTATGGCACAGTTGACAGTGTAAGAAAAATCTAACCAAATGCAAAGTCATAATTAATAAAGTGCTCATTAAATAAAGCTGAGCTTTTGAAGGTTTTATGATTGCTTAATGGAGGAGACTAAAGCAAAACCAGTCAAAGGCATCAAACAATTGAAATGTGAATATGCATGAATCTTCATCCATATTAATTCAGCAGCGTGCTCCTGTCAAGGCACACCTCACCCATTCTGCACCAACAGATTTTCAAGATAATCTGATGGCAACCTGTTTTATTATCGGATTGTCTGCTTAAGACAACAAAAATCCTGAGAGATTCCTAAGGGGACATATCTTTGGTTCTTTGTGGTATCTGAATAATTCAAAGTCAGATGTACAGAAGAGAGAAAGGGAAAGAATGTGTAACGTTTCTCAGGGCGTTGCTTGTCTGTAAGTATTAATTAAAGGAAATGATTTAAAGCAATGTGAAAAGAAATCAGGGCCCTTTGCTTCCCTCCCCTTTCTGTTTATGGGGGGGGGGGGAGAACAAAACTCATAAGAGAATGAAGTAGAAGTAGATGCATAGCCGTTGTGCCTAGTAACCATTAGAGGTCAGCACCTGTTGGTAAAGGGGCAGGACTCAGCTATACGGGGACAGAGCGTAGATGCTCAGGAGTACAGCTGTTAGAGGAATGAGATGCTGTGACTGATGGGTAGAATTTCGAGGGACCATCCTGTTCATGTAAATTGGCCTCCCTCATCCTGACATCCTGCATCAACTCTGCTGAGTTTTCAGTGCCCCCAGGAAATGTATTTGCTCACCCAGACCTTGGCTGGTGATTGATGCACCTGCCATTGAGAAACATCTGGCTGCTGTGGCTGTTGCTGCTTTAATGTGATTTATCAGATTTCAGCAGACTGTATTGTTGTATTATGTGTTGCAAACCATCTTGGATTTTTATTTTTATTTTAATGAAGATTGTTGAAATAGTGAGGGATTTGAATGAGTAGTGTGGGCTTTTCTCCTGCAATTCCAGAAGCTATTTGATATATCCTCAAAATTTCCATGTTTTCCTTTGAAAATGGCTTCATTCATTTCCCCTCTGCCTATACTGAAGAATCCATTAGGTTGAGGACCTTCCCATGATTATTTTTGATATTACATTCAAATGTGAATATTTCAGCTCTGCATCTCTGGGAAAAGCTCCTGAGTCTGTTGGCGTCCTCGCCATCCTTTGAAGAGGTGCTCTGTTTGGGGAATAGTCTTTTAGTCCTTACCTTGGAAGCGTATTAGAATAAAGACGAGCTCATCCTCGAAAAACTGCTCCTGGTTAAAATGAATGGTCCTCCCACCTCTTTGAGAATGGCTTCTGGCAACAATGAGGAAGTTGAGGTTGGGCAGTCGGGGGGGGGGAGCGAGAGATGCACTCTGGAAATGTCAGAAATATGCTCCGTCTTGTGATATTTTAATGAGGCTGAGGCTTATGGTAATCAAGAAATTCCCTGCTCTGGAAAGGAAAGGGGGTTTATGTTAATCTGTTGTGACACCAATTGTTTTTTCCCCAGTGTGAAGTGATGGATCTTTTGCAGAATTGTGTGAGGGCAGCTGTGGAGAGTGGCACTTTACTCACAAGACCTGGAGGCTTGCTAGATTTATTGGGGTGGAGGGAGAGAGAGAAGGGAATATAATAAAAGAACATATATATCTATTTCTATTATCTGCAGAATGATTTCACAGGCTCTTCCTTTTTCCTAATTAATTTCCTTTCCAACCATGGCACTTCATTACCTCAAACTTGCTTTCTAAGAACTCCAGCTTCCCTCAGCCCCGGTCAGCATGGCCAATGGTCAAGGTAGTTGGAAGGCACCAACCTGGAGATATCTGGAAGGCACCAACCTGGAGAAGCTGGTTTTAGGGTGTGTCAGGGACTCAAGCTTTCTATGGGGTCATTTTTTGGCAAAGCCTCTTATTTGCTCCTGAAGTAGCTCAGTTGGATAGAACATGGTGCTGATAATGCTAAGGTCATAGGTTCGATCCCTGTATGGGACAGCTACATAGTCCTGCATTGCAGAGGGTTGGACTAGATGATTCTCTGGGGTCACCCAACCCTATGATTCTATGAAATGTCAGAATGGTTACATCCTCCACTTACGTGTGTGTGTGCTTTCTGATTGGTTAACTTGATGAGTGACAGTCTACATAAACCAGTAATAGATTGTATTGTTTTTAGGCACATCCTCGTTGGTGTCCTCCAGGCAAAGGAGCAGTTGCAACTGCAATTGTTGGAGAAACATACAAAGATATAGTCAACCATCTGGCTAGAATGCTTTTTGTTTCCTGTAGCAGAGCAGGTGGCAGGCAGCATGGATGGGCTGGTCTGTCCATTTCAGTTGCTGATTTCCTTCCCAGTCTTCAAGTTCAGTTCTCCACCTGTTCACAACACTTTGTAGTTTTGTTGTTGTTTTTAAAATCATCTTGCATTTTAGTGCAAATGCCTCTCTATAGACACATTTTTGTGGACAATTTTGTAAACTGCTTAGAAGTTTTATCACAATCAAGCAATTATTATTTTTTTTAAATAAATAAAATAAACACCTTTTGCCTAACACATTCATCTTTGCAAAACAATTTCCCCAAATACAATGCATTAGTTGTTTTCACTAATGGATGCATTTTATTTTATTTTATTTTTTGCACACATTTAGACCAGTGTCTGCCTTTTTGGCTGGAAAACTGCACTGCAAAATTTGAAGAAGTGCAAATTTCAAAGATGGCTATGTTTCTGTTCACATATTGTTTTGGAGAGTGTGAATTTGGGAGGATTGCCTTTAAAGGGTCAGATTTCTTCTCTTTCCCTAATGGGTGGCAAACAAGTCTTGATAGTTCCTGCTTCATAGGGGAAGGCAGTGACTGAGTTGGACTTGCCTCCTTGAAATACAAGTGATGGTCAGAGGCACTTCTCTGTGCAACAGGCAGAGGGAGCTCTTCCCCATCTCTGATCCTTCTCGCCAAGGTTTAATTTGAGTTCAGCTGAGCTGGCAAAGCTACCCAGGAAAAAAGGTCTATTGATCATTTTATCATTTCGCCATCCATTTTACTGCACATCAGGTGCCAACGTGCGGTAAAATGTATGGTAAAATGTAAACAAGGGTAAGGGTACACATGGTGCGGAATGTCGTGTTTAGTAGGGACCTAGATTCAAATCCCTACTCTGCCAAGAAGTTCACCAGGTGACATTAATTCACATCCTAACCTACCTCACAAGCTTGTTGTGAAGATTAAAAGGAACTGAGATGAGTCATGTGGGCCACCCTAAGCCTCCTGATGTTTGTTGGACTACAACTCCCATCATCCCTGGCCATTGAACATGTTGGCTGGGGCTGATGGGAGTTGGAGTCCAACAGCATTGAGAGGGACACAGGCTCCCCCTCTCTGCCTTAGAACAATGAAAAGCTAATTGGTTTGCCCCCAAGCCTTGCTGCCCTGAAAACTCAGGGGTGCAATGCATCTTTGCATCTCCATTATTCTTTGTCACTTGTGTGAATGATGCAAAGCAGGGTCAGGAGGCGCCATGCATTGGAACCAGAGGCTGCCACTTATTCCCCCTTCAGGGCTGTGTCATATTAGCCAACCCAATCAGATTAGCAGTCCCCCTCCTTTGTATGGCTCATATCATTTCAGGTTAGTATTCATGAGCAGTAATATTATTGGAAAGTGACTTTCATAGCATATTAGCTAACGCGAATGCTAATGCAGACTGATGGAGGGGAGCTAATGTGAATGGGCTGTCAGGCTGCATTAGCACTGCTAATGCCATGCCTAACTCAGGTTAGATGGGCCATGAGTGATGAGCAACTGGCCACATTTCAGTGTAAGCTTCACCTGTACAAAAAGGATGGTCAGGGAGGGTCAATGGTGAGTTTCCCTTCTCAAAGAAAAATCCATTGAGAATTCTCTTTTTTTTCAAATCAGTGCTTCAGGAGGAGGTGCTCTCTTCTCTTCACCGACTTCTGTGGTTTTCAGACTTTTTGCTTTCAGGGAATGCTTTCTGCTAGGGCTGTTTCAAGCCTCCAGCCCCAGTACTGCAAATCCCTTTCTCTCCTCCACTTATGCACCAGACAGGCACTGTCTCTGTTGTCTTTTTGGCTCCTATCAAAAAACTTCTTTTTCCAACAAGCCTTTTAAATGGTGATCTTTAGTCTCGTCCATATATGTATTAGGGATATATACGGAATTGTTTTAAATTGTTAAAGAGAAGGGTGCATACATCAAAAATAGAATTGCTACCAAATTTCACTTGACTGAAAATTCAAGATGACTTTGGTGGGTGTTACTAAACACACACACACACACACACACACACCCATGACAATTTTGAATGAAGCTAAAATAATCCCATTCAGATCAGAGCAATTTCTCAGGGGGCCGAGTTTGTATATCTTCAATTGAGCTAAATTTCACCTAAAGTGAACAAGTTTGTTGGATTTGCTTTGCCCGAAACATCAGTAGGGATTTCAAAGGAAGGGATTTTGTAGAGTGGATTGCTTAATCCAATCAAAATAAATGTAGCTTTTAAACCTTTTGAATCAAGCTTCCATGCTCAGTTGCTAATGTTACCCTTGGACAAAGGTTCTGCTTCCCTCCAATTTGTTCTGTGACCTTTTGCATCCATTTTTAAAAGAGCGAACAGCAAAGAATCTGTTGAAAGGACTGAGCAACGAAATAAATAAAACAGATCAAATCTTTTTTTTACCAGACAGAAATGGCTTTTCTCCCTCCCTCTCCCCATTAGCTGCTGATCATATGCACAGATCACGCATATACAACTTATGTGTGCACTAGTCCTGCACAAAAGTGAGAATGCATGTTTGACCATTCTCCTTCTGCCTCTCCACTAATTCACAATTGTTTTAGGGTGCATAAACCTTTAGAATAAGTGTATGTTAAACCTTTAGAATAAGTGTATGTTAATCAGTAGAATCCTTTGTGAGGTGAAAGCAGGCAAGGTTGACAGGGAGAAAAGAAGCAAAGAACATCCCTGTTGTAGACGAGTGGGATTCCTTCGCTTTATATTGTACAGTAAAGTAGACTCAGAATGGATGGTTCCATACACAATCAGTGTTTCCTTCCATTTTGCCAGAATAGTTCTTGCATGTCATGAACAGAAGATAGTTACACTCAACTTTCCAACAATGGAAAGTTGGGCTTACCCTGAAGTTTTAGTCTAGTATACAGGCAGGAGACCATCCTCTGGTTGGAGAAGGTCCAGTAAGCTGTGCATCCTTTCTGAGGAGGTGTTTCCCATAATAAGGACATGACTTCAAGCATGCTAGAAGACGAGCCACAGACCCAGAGCAGGGAGACAGCTGAGAACAAGTGGCTGTCCAGATCTTGTTGGACTACAGCTCCCATCCTCTGTGATCAATGGCCATGATGGCTGGGGCATATGGGAATTGGACACAAGTATCCATCCCTATAGGGACGCGGGTGGCACTGTGGGTTAAACCACAGAGCCTAGGACTTGCCAATCAGAAGGTCGGCGGTTTGAATCCCCGTGACGGGATGAGCTCCCATTGCTCGGCCCCTGCTCCTGCCAACCTAGCAGTTCGAAAGCACGTCAAAGTGCAAGTAGATAAATAGGTAGTGCTCTGGCGGGAAGGTAAACGGCGTTTCTGTGCGCTGCTCTGGTTCGCCAGAAGTGGCTTAGTCATGCTGGCCACATGACCCGGAAGCTGTACGCCGGCTCCCTCGGCCAATAAAGCGAGATGAGCACCGCAACCCCAGAGTCGGTCATGACTGGACCTAATGGTCAGGGGTCCCTTTACCTCTACCTTTATCCATCCCTATCCTTGAGTATGACATACGTTAAGTCATTGCTTGAAGAGGGCTAATGAAAAAATACCAGAGGGGGGAAAATACAGTCAGATATGTAGTTATAGCCACCAATGTGGATGAAGTGGAAAGAAGTTTAGACAAATCCATAGAGGGTATAAATGTCTAGTGGCTGTGGTGATTATGTTATACCTCCATTGTCCAGGGCAGTATGCCTCTAACTACCAGGTGCTGGTGGGAATCACTAATGGGGAGAGTGAGGTTGCGTTCAGTTCCTTATGTGGTGTGGCTCACTGTGGTCTGGTTTTTGTAGGTTACTGTGGGAGGCTGGGGAACTGATTTATAACCAAGTCTCTTAACGAATAAGTTAGACTAGGTAGCTTTTTGCTGACCACTTTCCAGCTCTGTGATTCTGTGGCCTCCCTGTAGCGCTCACTGAAGGAAACTCGGCCTCTTCTGCAGTGACTTATCTCTAAAATTGTTTGCACACATGGAGAACTGAGTCCAGTGCTAAATTATAGCAATGGCTTGTGAGCTCTCTTCTCCAGATAAGGTTTGTTATCATTTGAGTTGAGACTATGGATCTCATGCAGCAGAAATACTTTCTCCCGGGACCATTGAGTTGGTGCAAAGACAACCTGTGCTCCCTCTCTCGCTCTCTTTTAATTTGCAGAGTATACTAATTTCACATCTCAGAATACAGTGGACAAATAAGCAGAGGTACCACATACAAAAACATTTTTATTAGTATATTTTGCTTCTTAATGCAATGCTCAAACTAGGAATACAACTTGGCAGAAGTACATACACATATATTGCATGTAGATTTTTGTGTGTGTGTCTCCAAAATATTTCAGATTCTCTTCAATTCAGCCCTACATGAGGTTTCTTATGTTGAAGCCCTGGCCTCTGAATGGGTTACAGCTCCACATGTCCTGCATAATGCATTGTAATGTCACTAATGCTGAATCCTGTGATCTTTCCTCCCATACCCTCCACCTTGGATGGATGGCAACATTATGTACAGATTCTCAGAGGTATCTCTCTCCATCATGCTTCACTTTCTCTGCATGAATACTGTGTAAATTATATGTATATCTATACAGATTATATAAATATATATCTATAATATATATATGTATATATGTATATTACAATGGTTGGGCTTTGCAAAGTCAACCATAACATTTGTGCTTATCTTATTTCTATGAGATCAAAGATACGGCATCATCAAGAATGCAGCCCGGACCCAGCAGCCTTGCCAATAATGATCATTATCAGCTCATTATCTTCCTTGCCGTCAGTGTCCACACGTCCTTTATGAGTAATGCACTCTCTCATTCTTACAGTAGTTTTTAAGACAAGAATTCTAGCCTTTGTAAAGGAACAACAGGATTCTTAAAAAAGAAAAGGAAAGGAAAAGTGAAAACCCAAAACACAACCCAAAAGATCTCAGGAAGGATTGCACCCTTCCTCGTACATATAGTTTGAAGAGTAATCAGACATTCATTGTAGCTTTATTTACATTGTAACTCAAAAGTTCAACAATATTACAAGTGTTGTATTATATCTGTACATAGCCAAGTGATGGTTGGGTCATGTCAAAACACGTCACTGGTAGGTATTTACAGATGGTATTTAGCCTCTAGCTCAACACTGTCCTCCTCAATATGGCACCAGTAGTTACAGATAAATTGTTGAAAGTCCATTTATTAATGACCCTTGGCAGCCCCTTACTAACACTATTATGCAGTTAGGTACAGGATGGCCAATCTTTGGGGTGCAACTGTAAAGATGACATGGAATCACCTGTGGCATCCAGACATCCTGTATCCTCCCAGAAGATACGATAGGAGGGCATAAAGGAGTTTGTCTGCAGTCACTCTCGAGTTTGTCCCTTTGGCAGGGCTGGGGAAACACAGTTGGATCCCCCATTTCTCAGCTTTCTATTTCCAGTAATTAAACATCATTTGGTCAAAGTGTGAGTACATCAAACACATGATAGGATACATTTCTCCACAATGGATACTGGGACCAGAACTTTTCCAACATGTAAGGTTTTTCATACCACATTCTTGCCTGTGATCATATGACACAACATCCCTTTTTTTGTCTTGAGGATGGTGAGCACCTGCAGTTACTTATTGCTGGCTATGGCGAAGGGTAGGGAGGGAAGAACCCACTCTGGAGCATGGTTCTTTCCATAATCAACAATAGGAAACCATGTGTTAACTCTGTTCATGCTTGCTTCATTATTCCACCAGGATATTGACTGCCAGGAGGGGTCCCCCTCCCATGTGATTTGGAAGGCTGTCTCCATGATTAGGAGAGCATCT
The DNA here is from genome assembly GCF_027172205.1 of Podarcis raffonei. Classification (NCBI taxonomy): domain Eukaryota; kingdom Metazoa; phylum Chordata; class Lepidosauria; order Squamata; family Lacertidae; genus Podarcis; species Podarcis raffonei. Next base: position 55,608,618 of record NC_070611.1, read on the forward strand.
CGCATTGTCCAGCTGAGCCATAATCAGGCCAGAGAAGCCTTTTACTATAGGGAGTACCATGCGAGTATCCCTTCATGTGAATCGTGCAGCTTCTAGCTGCCCAGATGTTCTGTCTTCCCAATGCCCATCCCACCAACAGGATGACACAAAAACTGGGCCTTTTTCGCATTGAATCCAGTAGAATTAAACTGCTTTAGGTAGAAGTGAATCATTTTGTACAAAATGCTGATTCTTTTAGCAACTTGGGGGCCATGCAAGATGTTGGGCACACCCAGTGGGGTTTGGAGTTGTGTATCTAGAGTAGATCCACTGAAATAACTGGGCCTAAGTTAGACATGTTCATTAATTTCAACGGGGCTATTCTGAATAGGCCCAGTATTGGAGACAATTTCTTTTCTTGAAGAAGTAGAGCCTTCAAGAGCCTCCTTCTCCCAATTCATACCCACCCAAGCACCACCCTAGTGGCTGGTCACCCACCCACCACCACAGAAAGTTTGTAGGGGTGCTGAGAAGACTGGGCTGTGTGGCTGCAATGTTGCCCTCTTAATGCCCCCACAGTGCCTCTGGGCCCTGTTGCAAGTGTGTTCACACATTACATTCAACAAGCGTACAGTCTGTACACAGATGTGTACACAAACAGTTTGGCTGTCACAACGCTCTTCACTTGTGATGGTTCATGAGTGTGCAGCCCGTGTACACAACCGCTGAGCTGTACAAATCAAAAAGTGTACACTCTCACACAAACACTTGTGCATGGGTAGAGACAGCTTATACTTGTGTTCATTGTATTGTCTGAACAAGCCTAGAGGAATGCTGTGTCAGGGTCTAGATCCAAAGCCAATGAAAGGAAGAAAATGGCTGCTACTATAGCCCTCAGCTGCAGTGGCCCCAGGCCTTGCCCAAACATGTTATGTGCCAATGCCAGCCCTGTCCTCGAGACAAGTGTTTCTCCACATTTCTGCAATATGCTTTCTGTTTTTGAAATGGCAGCTATGTGAACACTCAACCTGAAATGGATTTTACTATCTTGCTACATATATAAATATGAGACTGACTTCAGTTACAGTTGAAAGCTCTTGGCTTCTTGAATGGGGCCAACCTTGCCACATAGTAATGTCCCAGCTAAGTTCAGAGGTGTACACTCCAGCTCCCACTCGACCGAGACCGTCAAACATTGCAAGAATGAAATGCCTAAAGGATGCCTCACACGAGAGAGGCCTAAATTTGGTAAGCTGCCATAAGATTGCTTCCATCCACACCGAAGTCCAGATTTGTTTCAATGCAGGTAGATGTTTTGCCATTCCATGCTGCAAAACCTTTCAGGACTCAATCTGCAATGTTTGGTAAAATGTCCACTTGCCAGAAATAGGGTTTTCACATGATACTGTTCAGACACATTGAAACAATATATGGAAACTGGAAAGAAGGCTATTGCTAGAAGAAGCAGGCTGGGGAATCTATTTCAATTGCTTCCTCTTCCCTCAAAACGTCTGATGAGAATGTTTCAAAGAGGGAAGCAATTGTAGGGGTTGTGTTGATGGCTTTGGATGTGACACTGAAGTAGGCAACGGGGCTGAGGACAGGAAGCACAATTGTGTCACATTTCTACTTTTCTCTCTCTCCCTTTATAGCATCTGAATCAGAAACTTGCACATATATCCCTCAGGGGAAAGATGCATTGTTTTTGCAGCTCCTCACAGATTTATATAGCTATTGCCTGGGAGTTAAAAAGAAGAAAAATGGGACTAGGAGCTGCCGACTTTTGAATTTGCCTGTTGCCATTAATTAAACATCAGTTTGATCTGTAGAAGTTTACAGGTGACCTCATTTATCTCCATCCAATGAAAAGCTTCAGCTTGATTTCTGGTATATGTCTTATGTGGCCACCTTGTCTCATTAATGCCGTTACTTTATCCCATGAAACACTTTTGATTTACAAATAGAATCATCAGAGAAACAGATGGGTGGGAGGCATATGCTATAGATTGGTGTTCTTCAACACTGAGCCCCAGGTGTTGTTGGACTACAACTCCCATCACTTCCAGCCAGCTCAGCCAATAGTCAAGCATGATGGGACCTATAGTCCAACAACATCTGAGGACCCAAGGTTGTGGCCAATGGGAAGTACTGGATGGGAAGCATTCTTGCAAGTGACCCTTTAGAGTGATTTAGATGCTCACAAATTATTCCTGATATGATATGGTCTTCTTGGTGACAGCAGCAATAGGTGCAGTGGGAGCACTTATTTGACCTCCCATCATCAGTGTCACTGCACTGTACTAGGAGGGAGAGGCAAGAGATAGTGGTGAGGTTAGTGCAATGCAAGCACATCAGCAGGAATGTCAAGTTGGCTGTATCAGTGTATCAGCAGCACACTGACCTCACCCCTACCCCTCTTGATGATGGGAGGTCAGGTAAATTCCACCTTCCCACTGACCACAGCTGGTTAGTGATCAGTCACCATTCAAGAATGATTGGTAGAGAACATCAATAGTGCATCCTCTCTTGGCAACATAGCCTAGAAATAACCTACTTGTTTTCTCCATACAAATCTCATTTGGGAAAATCATAGGCCTGGTCATCCTTCCTTCAATGAGTAAGGATAATTGATAGCTTAACCTTCCGATTTTGCCTTGTTTGCATGCAAGGAAAAGGATCTCAAGTAAAGGGGTGCAGAATCCCTTCTCAGTGTGTGTATATTCTGCAGACAGAGGTAGGGTTTATCATTGCTGTCAATGATTCTATCGTCTCTTTCACTGCAGTGCCCAGTCAAAAGCTGCAGCAAGTTGGGAACACGTAATTGGCTTTGTCAACCTGCTAAGCAGTCAGGAGTCAAGTGACAATTGGGAAGCTCAAAGGCACCATTTTTTAAAAAAAAGAGAGAAGAAATTGCATTAAAATCCAACAGAAGCAGACTTCAAAAGGGGAGATGTCATGATGTGAATGCCAAGGGGCCATGTAGGCCTGAGACAACAAGCCATGAGAAATTGAGCAATCCCCTTAGAGATTCCCAATGACTTAATCTTTACTTGAAAGGTGAAATCATTAAGTAGCCAGGAGGGATTTGTTTCAATGGTTCTGCTCTTATTGATTCCCAGCCCCACCCACCAGAATAAATTAAAAATCTATCAGTTTTCAAAGACGGAGGGAGAGAAGCATGAATCCTTAAAGGGTGAATAGTTTTGATTGTCAGACAAGGGAAGAGAGTTGAATTAGTATTGTACAAATATATGATACATCTATTCATTGTGTATATCTGCAGTTATTCTGTCTCGTGTGAGCAGTGTGTAATGGAGGGGGAATACAGAAGAGCATAGCTTGAGATTGTTTTCAGAACAGGAGTGATGGTGTCATTTATCAAAGTGAAATTGACAGACCTTCCTTGCTCTGGTAAGTGAATGAAGTGATAACACTTTCAGATCCTTCTGCAGTTTCTACATGCTCAAAATGTAAAAGGTAATATGACTAACTTAGGACCATTGATTTTCAATGGGTCTACTCTGAGTATGATTTAGTTAGAAACAACTCAATAGTCTTAAGTAAATCCATTGATTTCAGTGGGTCTACTCTCACTATGACTAAAGTTGGAGACAAACCTATAACTGACACGGATATGATGGGACACGTATGAAAATATAATTTGTTTTCTGAATCACAGAAAATAACCTCCCTCTGATATATAGATAGATGATGATGATGATGATGATGATAGATAGATAGATAGATAGATAGATAGATAGATAGAGCATAGGTATGATGAGAACAAAGCAAGGGAAGAGAAAAATAAGGCAAAGTAAGATGCTGTTAGAACTTTAATTCAAAAATTTTCCTTGTAAAGATGGACCTCACAGCCCTTAGTTTCTTATCTTTTAGGCATCAGCTTCCAAGCATTTTGGTTCTCCCAGGCATCTGCATTGTTTGTACTTCAAAGCAGGATTGGGGAGAATTGAAGTACTGAGGCATTTACTCTGTTGTTTTGATTGCTATTTCAGCAATTGCCAGAAGGAGGAGGGATAAGGCAGTAGGGAAGTTGGTGCGGTGCAAACACACTGGCAGAGCCAATCTGATGCTCCTGCCAATACATTTGCACCACACCTACCTCACTGCTGCCTTGCTCCTCTCCCTGATGGTAGGCAATAGCAACCCACCTTCTGGGGATGCATCATCGAAAAAGAATACAAAGGAGGACTCTAATCTACATAAAATTTGCATGTGGTAATTTATATGCATAGGCATAAATGTAGAAAGAATCACTATAATTTAAATAGAAATATACTACATCTCACCATAGCAGGGAAGACTATAAACATGTGACTTGTGTGCCTGCTCAGTCTGCTGCCCCAGTGGCTACCTAGTGGCCTTTGCTGCTCTCCCTTTTTGTGATCCTGCAGCAATTGATGCAAATGGAACTTTTGTGAATTTCACAGCACATTTTATAAGATAAATCAAAATTCTCTCTCTCTCTCTCTGGCTTGGAAAAAAAAATCTGAACCACTGCTGAGTGCTTGCAGAACAAACCTATCATAGCTTTAACCTGATCTGGTCCCCAAATAACACCCAGTGAATATGGATTTTTTGTGTTCTGTTTTCTCTTGCCTACTGAGCATTCTACAAGTCTTATTGCAATGCAACAAAGGCCTAGTTTGGGCTGAGGTGGTAAATGTTAATTCAGGCTGTACTGTTTTAGATGTTTGGGGTTTATGTGATTGAATACTCCTCTGTATAAAACTGAATTCCTTCTACTTATAACATTAGATGGAAGACGATGCTAGAATCCTTTTCGACATGTCAGTTTTCTACAACTGCATTCAGAAGTCACATCCAAATAATTGTTTGCAGGAAGAGGAGCAAGCCTTGTCTTCATGTGTTCCCTCCTGCCTCCTTGTATGCCCACCTTTGTCAAGTCACAGGATATCTGAAGTGATAAGATGTGGTTTGAATGATTCTTCCAAATCAGGCTTTGCATACAATATTTTGAATATTGTTTGCAGTCCTGGTATGGAAAAATCTTTCATACTACAGTTTGCTGTTTCAGATGTCACAGGCAATGTTTGTTTCACAAAATTTATTAAGCGGTGAATGCAAGGGGAACAGGTGGGAGTATGAACATAAGTGGCTAATTTCTAAGTGTCCTAACTAGATGTAGTCAATGTGGTACCTCCAGATGTTGCTGGACTCCATCATCCCCAGCCAGTATGATCAATGGTCAGGAATGATGGGGGTTGTAGTCCAGCAATATCTGGAGGACACCATGATGGCTGGGTACATGGCTCCAAACCATGGTTTGGAGAATCAGTGAATGTTTCATCTGAACACAACCTATGTGTAGGGATTCCCCCCCCCCCCCGAATGGATGACCTACCCACCCCACAACTTGGGATCTAAAGTGATACAGCACAGTGACAGGTATACCACATCTGTTACTGAGAACGTGGGCTTGTAAACAAAGCCTACAAGGTGTGGTGCCTCAATGAAAAAGCTACTATTTTGAAATCTTACTTTGGAAGACTACATACTGAGATAACTAATCAATTTATTTGTTTAGTGAACTTCAAACAGTTGGTGTTTCGTATCTCCCAAGTTTGGGGGTGGGCAGGGAGAAGAACCTGCACAAAGGTAGTTATTGGAAACAAAAAACTTATGAAGATTTATTTGCTTAATGAGCAGGAAACATAAAATTAAGAGGTGAGATGGATGGGTAAAATTCAGTGGGGACCATTTTTCTTTCTGAAGTGCACAGCCTAAAGAGACTCATTGGGATGTTTTGCCATTTCACAGACCAAACTGACTGGGCAGCAAATGCCCCCAATGCTTCATTTTCAAAAGCCTTTGGCTAGTCACTGTGGCTTGCCAAATAATAAAGGGGCCACTTGGTTCCATTTTCCCACTCCATTTGACTGCCCATCAGTGCTATGCAAAGTCTGACCCAGTTAAAGAGGAAGAATCAATTACCATGTGGCACCCGTTAGCCAATCACGGCTTCCAGTGGTTGCAACCTAGCCAAATCCCAGCACTTTTAAGTCTTCTTGACTTAAGATGGAGCAAGTGTAGCATGTGCTTAAAAGCCTGGCTGAAACCATGCCCGTTATGAGGTAATATACTTTTTTTTCTGATGCAGATTCAAGCAGCAGGAGAGAGGTAAATAATTAATAGTAACATCCATCAAATCCCACCACTTTTTAAAATTATGGAATCTGTTGAGCTGATTGGATTGTTCCATGTCTCTCTCTTCCAGTCATTGAAGCATTCCATATAGGAAGGATATTGTTGAACGATTCCCCCACCACCACTGCTTTCAAATGAACATACACACAGACAAACAAAACTGGCAACTGCCAGGCTAGAAGAACTGACAAAGACGCAACCCTCAGTGGGGTTGTCCTTCTCACTGAAATGCCAGTGCTTTTGTGCAGATCCCTTTCAGATGAAGCAAACCTAAACGGGCTTCACACAAGAGAACGCTTCCCCAAAGAAGAATGGATTCAAAAGCCCTTCTGCATGAGACTACCAGAGATCTGGGCATGTTGCATCAAGTTCATATCCTCAGCTGGCCTGCCCACCCTTTCCTGTCTCCTAGTGATTCACTGACAGAAAAGTGGTGATCTCTGAAGTGTAGTTGTTGGAGATGGAGCACATGTCGTCCCCCCCTCCACCCTATCAGTATGTGTCCTATAGCCTTCTTGGTTTCATTCTAGAGCATAAAGTGCTGTGGCATAGTTTTATAAAACTTTGAACTTCCTTCTCCCTTCCCCACACCCCGCTTATTACTGTTTTACCTTGTAGCTCCTATGTTCTTGTAATGACACATAAGGAGGTGCTTAAAGGTTTTCTTGAAGGTAGCATTGCAGAGCGCATAGCAGGCAGGATTGATGGTGCTATTGATATAGCACAGCCAGTAACCAATGGTCCATACTGTGTTGGGGATGCAAGACGCACAGAAGCTGTTGATGAGGACCATGACATTGTATGGTGTCCAGGTAATGATGAAGGCCAGGAGAATAGCCAATATAGTCCTGGTCACCTTTTTCTCCCTGGAAGGAGGTGCCTTCTTTTTGGCAGGCTGCTTGGTCATCTTGACAATCTTACGTGCTACAATGTTCTGCTTCTCATCTCCATTTTGCCCATCGGGACCTACAATCTCCACGGTTGTGTTGGTAGAACCAGAACAGTCACCTTTCGGGGACTTTGTGAGTATCCTAATACATGTCAATTTGGAGTTCTCCACTTTGGCATTGACTTGGGAGGCAGAAGCCCTGGTGTCCTCTTTGATGGGTTCATCATCTTTCACATTGGAAGCCACAGCGCTGACAGAGGTGGAGTCATTAGAACTTTCCTTCTCCTCTGCTGCAACACAATTTTCCATCACTGATTCCCCTGTAGCTTTACCATTCTGAATTTTACCATGTTCTATCCCATCTTCATTAGTTGGAACATTGTTATTGTTTGGTTTTACTATTTTACCTTGGACCAAGCTTGGAGAAACTGGATCCTGGTTTTGCCCACTCCCCTTTTTGTCTTTTTTAATCCTGCTCTTACTGGCACGAGATATTTGCCAGTAAAGAATAGTCATGATGATAACAGGCAGGTAGAAAGCGGCAATCGCTGTGCCAAAGGTGACGGCTGCATTGGACAGGAACTGAATGTAGCATTCCCCATCGGGGACAGTCCTCTCCCCTACAATGAACTGCCAAAAAAGAATTGCGGGTGCCCACAAGATGAACGACAGCACCCAGGCCGCGGCGATCATCATACCTGCCATCTTAGTGGTCCGCTTGACAGGGTAGGTCAGAGGCTTGGTGACACAAAAATATCGGTCAAAACTGATAATGAGAAGGTTCATGACGGAGGCATTGCTGACCACATAGTCGAGCGCCAACCACAAGTCACAAACCACAGGTCCAAGCGGCCAATAGCCAATCACAGTGTAAAGTGTGTACAGGTTCATGGAAAAGACACCGATTATCAAGTCCGCACATGCCAAGCTGAAAAGAAAGTAATTGTTGACAGTCTGCAGGTGCCTGTTGACTTTAATGGACACCATCACCAGGATGTTCCCAATGATGGTCACGAGACTGAGGGAGCCAGCCACCAGGACGATGAATACTACCTCAACCGTTTTATAAGGACTCCCCAGAGGCATCACATCTTCCAAATAGCTTATGTTCGTCGAGTTATTCATGTCTGCGTCTAGCAAACTGGTAGGTAAATATCACTTAAGCCTGCAGAGGAAAGAAAAAGAAAACAAAGATGGTGAGGCATTTCAGTTTATGCAATTTCTGGCAAATGGAGCTCAAGGAAAGGTGAGGTGCAAAGGAATGAAAATCCCAAGGAAAATTCAGGAGTTTCATCAATCAACGCTCAAGTTAAAACGTTTCATCTTACATTGATTATAATGGGACTTTGGCCTGTTTAGTTTCCCCTGGATTATGCCTCAAGATGCTAAATATGAATTAAGTTATTTAGGGGAAAGAACAAAAGGGATAATGTTAAAATGAAACACACACGTACACACGGAAACGTATTATTTATTATTAAAAGGACGTACATGTTTAATTCAAAACTCTGAAGTGTGGCCTCTTCCTTGTAATGGTGTAGCTGTAGGGGAAGTTTGATAATGACATGTGGAGGAAGGTGGCTCAGTTAAAGACCAAATTTAAGACACCTGCTGCCCTCGTTTTGTGTATCAGGTGAGACTCCTTCTGGAGATGTGCAAAACTCTTGAGGGACATTTTGGAGCAAAATCCTTTTATCCCTCTGCAAATTTTCATTGAAATACCCTGAACTGTCCCTTAACCCTGCCTTGTTTTACCGTTGCTGGCAGGCTCTCCTTCCATTGGGATGGTGTTTCCTACATGCTTTGGAAGATATCACTTCTGCCTTGTACATGCAGACAGACAGTAGCCTGTCTGACCAAAATGTAGAAGCACTACTCTGCCAGTGCATCTGTGCAGCCGGTCTCCCCAATGTCTTAGGGTTTTGTTTTGTTTTTTACAAAAACACCAAATAAATGCAATTTTTCAATTGACTTGCCTAAGATCCGGGACAAAGCACCACCTTTCAGAAATCCCTGGCAATGTCCAAGGAAATCAGCACATCTGGCAGCCCTACACTGTCTCAAACCTTCTAGTGACACTGCTGCCAAAAGGCTGTTGCTGTGACTCCACCCTGCAGGGTAAGCTGGACCTGATGAGAACTCTTCTTCTGTTCTATACTTGCTGACTTCTGCCTGCCTTGCAGAAGGTAGAGATCCTCGTCTACATCTAAAAAAACAAATCCAATATAGCACCTTAGGGGACAGGCTGGCCCAAGACATGTTGCTAATGATCACTCACCCCACCCCATCAAGCATAGTACCCAAGAGTAGCTAAATTATTTTAATACCTGTAGTAGAAAATCTAGCAAGTACCTCTCCCACTCCCTGGCAGAAAACATATAGTAATAATAAATCACATAGCCAGCTGCTGTTGGGTTTCTATTCCTCTCACTGTGCAGATATGTAGGATTGGTTCATCACATGTCTGTGTTGTGCATTCCAGCACTGACTGTTGGAATCATGGGAGTGGATGTTTACTGTACTCTGTTTCCGTTCGTTTTTGCTTTCACTTCCGGAAGACCAGAGAGAGGAGACATGTTTTCTTTTGTTCTGCCTTATGCTTAATAAAGTAGCTTTAGTGCTTACAACCCCAGCCTAGCTCTGTCTGCGTTTATCTCTGCTGGACTCTGAATATGTGCTCAGGGTCTCCAAGACATGAGTCATTATAAATCGTCGGGGAAGGTGATTCAGAACTCCCTAGAGCTGCAAGCTGCACACTGATGGGAGAGACAGACTGGAATCATTCCTGTCGTGTGCCTGGGGGTCGTCCTAGCCCCCAGCTGACCCAACAATTGCTGCCCTTTCCGCAACACTCAAAATCAACTGCCTGAGGTGGCCACCTCACTGTGCCTAATGATAGGAATGGCGCTGGAGAATGCAAGCAATAAGAATGTCTCACAGGAATATTTTCATGAAGTAGCCATCCTTTGCTTCTGACCTGATTTCTCGCCAACCACACTCCCATTCCTGACTAGTACATGACAAAAGGAAAGGAAAAACTCATCTGTCTGGGCGTAAGCACAGCAAAGTGTCTTCATTTTGCATACCACGGGAGTGAGAAAATTGTCTTGTGCTCCTAACCTGATGACAAGCACATTCCATCTCGCACCACATGAATCATACATTTTCACTGCCTATTTTGCCTTTTTGAGATAGTGGTAACAAAGGAGAAAGACAAAATGACACACACAGAGAGAGAGGGGGGGGCAAGGGGAAAATAATGTGTGATTCTCAAGGAAGTAGATGGATCAGGCTAATGGTCTATCTAGTCCAGCATCCTGCTTTTACAGTGACCAACCAGATGCCTCTGGGGAACCCAAAAGCAGGACCTGAGCGCAACAGCACTCTCCTGCCTTGCTGTTTCCAGAAGCTAGTATTCAAAGGCACACTTGCCTGTGAAAGTGGAGGTAGAACATAGCCATCATGACTAGTAGCCATTGAAAGCCTTCTCCTCCCTGAATTTGTCTCATCCTCCTTTAAGCCCATCCAAGTTGGTGGCCATCACTACTCATGGCAGCAAATTCCATAGCTTAATTTTGCACTATGTGAAGAAGTCCTTTCTTTTGATTGTCCAGAACCCTCCAGCATCCAGCTTCATTGGATCCCTCAAAGTTCCAGTGTTATGAAGGGGAAATACCTGTGCAGATTATTCAGCATACAGGGTGTGGGGAAATGTACTCTATCGCCCTGTGAATTGCATGGAAAGTGTGATATTCAAAATGCATATTTAGTGATGCTACCAGGGCAAGACTTGGGGGCAGATGTCCACTAAGCAGAATGAGCAGGAGGGCTTACAAATGCAGCAGGGTTGGCTTATCCATTACCATATAAAGATAAGGGAGTGTAAGCTCGTTAAGTCCATAGTAGGGATTGGGGAGAAATTTGGCTCTGTTTGCCTTTTAATAAGTAACAAGTTTAATTTGTACTTCTCAAATCAATACGCTAAACTGAAACACAGGTACCTTTCAAAATCCACACTTCTCTGACTTTTGCAATGCAGTTCTCCAACCAAATTGTACCAAAATACATGTATTAAGAAAAAGTTGGTAAATAAATGCATGTAGTAATGAAAATACAAAAAATGCATTGTATTAAAGAATATTGCTAGGAAAATATCTATATTAGATGCAAAATTTTGACATTGAGGCAGCAACCCATATCTACTTACCAAGGAGAAAGCCCACTGATCTCAATAGGACATCATTCTGAGTATACATGACAAGGATTGGGTTACAATACAATCCCAGTAATGTGTATTCATAATTCTTTTCGAGCTTTGCTAAGAATGCATTCTACATGTCTCAATGGGTTTCCCAGAATAAGTTCACTGAAATCTCAACTGTCACAAAATTTAACAAGGACTTGAAGGTTCTCCACAGGAGAAACATTTGAGGAATTTCAAAGAAAGACAGATAACAATTCTGGTGCTTATTTTTAAGTCAATGGGGTTAACACTGGGCTCCTGCAAGAGTCAGCTGCTAAGAACATGGTAGGGAGGGAAAGACCCTAATCTGGGATCGAAATGGAGTGATCACTCTGATCTCCTCTAAGGCCTGCAAGCAGGATGAAAGCACTACAGCATTTTCAGAAACATGGCTGTCTCCAACATTCTGTATATCTATGGACGGGTGTATAGCCGTAGCTGCCCTTTGTGCTCCTTCAGATTCCTACCCCATTTTCCTAGCTTCCTGTCACCTATAATTTCCTGCAGGATCCATAACACTGATGGCATTTACAACCCTGGCATTTTCTGACTACCCTAATGATAGGATTTTTTAAGAACACAGCAAAGAAACTTTTGTGCATGCTTTGAAGCAGCAAATGATGATTCACAGTTGTGTAACATTAGCTGAACAAATGTACATTATGCCTCTGGTGAGAATGGAAATAATGCCAAATAAAAATATTCCCCTGAGAGCAACAGAAGCTAGTTTATTAATGGAAGGCTGTGGTCTGCCTCTCTATTACCTGCCTTTACTCCAGCCTGAGGAGTTGCACGGCACTTAGTTACTGCTGGCTCACCGCTGTTCTAATTGTCTGGAACTGGTTAAAAGAATGACTTAAGCACAAATTACTCTAGATCAAAGCTGCCTTTCTGAGCAATTTCAACATCACTAGCCTGACAATCAGCTATTTATCCATATAGTGGTGGGAAATGTGCTTTGAAACAGGGATTGAGGCTGCTCTGGTGTTTGTTAAGGGTTGTGGGACTAGATGCTCACAACACCTCACAGTGTATGCTAGGGCAGTGTTTTCCAAACTTGGGTATATGGCTGTTGTTGGACTGCAACTCCCATCATCCTTAGCTAGCAGGACCAGTGGTCAGGGATGATGGGAACTATAGTCCAAAAACAGCTGGAGACACAAGCTTGGGGAACACTGTGTAGAGAAAGGGTGCATCAAGCCCAGGAGTTAAATGTAGCCATCAGAGCCTCTCCATCTGGACTTTGGGCCATGCCGCCTCTCCCAGTGCACCATAGTAACTCACCTGCCAGCAGGGTATCCCAGTGACTCTGCTGTACCTGGTGAGCCATTTCTGATTGTTACATCTTATAAACAAGCACATTAGGGAGAGAGAGAATTCTGTCTTTCTGGTAGTACCAATTTCCTACCTGGAGGGCACCAGCTGTTTGTTTTAATGGAGCAATTCAATACTGTTGCCTCTCCTGCAGTCTGACGTGATACAGGCCACATTCACACAATACATTTAAAACACTAAGAGACGACTTTAAACAGTCATGGCTTGCCCAAAAGGACCCTGGGAGCTATAGTTTGTTAAGGGGGGTGAGAGTTGATAGGAGCAATGCTTTTTTTAAAAAAATGTTTGGGGTACTCTCATTTTCCTACTCATATTGAAATACTGCCCCTCAATGAGGGTAGACTTAGATTCACAAAATGTTTAGGGGTGTGCGTACCCCTGAGTCCCTCCTAGAAAAAAGGCACTGATTAGGAGACCCCCATTTGCTTTGCAGAGGTGCAATTCATTGAGTTTCCTGGGAAGAGGGATCAAATGTTAAACCAGCGTGAGAACTGAAGCTGTGTGGGAAGTATAGGAATCTCCTAACAACTCTCAGCACCCTTAACAAACTTCAGCTCCCAGAATTCTTTGGGAGGAAGCCATGCCTATTTAATGTGGTATCATAGCACTTTCAATGCATGGTGTGAATGTGGCTATAGTCTATGTCAGTCTGCATGTGTAAAACAGTTCAGCGGTTGGCAAGTGGGAAAGAGGCAAGCGACATATGCTGCTGGAAGTGACTAAATGCCAGAAGATTCAGGAGAGCTCCTTCCCACGGCACATGGTTAAACAATGAAATTTGCTTTCCCAAGATGGCCACCGACTTGGGTGGCCTTGACAATATATAGGAAACAATACAGGGGAGATAAGTTTATCAATGGATGCTAGCCACGGGGGCTATGTTCTGTCTCTACTGTTGGAGGCAGTATGCCTCTGAATGCAAGTAGCTGGAAAACACAAGTGGGGAAAAGCTATTACACTCAGGTCCTGCTTGTAGTCTTCCCATGGTCATCTGTTTGGCCACTGTGAAATCAGGATGCTGGACTGGATTGACTCTTGGCCTGATCCAACAGGGCTGTTCTTATGTTAAATGAATGATAATTCAGAAAAAAATATTCCAGGAGGATCAGAATTCTGAAACAGGAAGAGGCTGTGCAATTGTAGATTTGTGATTATAGATCTGGAAGCAACTGGAGCTGTGGAGCTGTCACTTAAAACAGAAGGGAGAAGGAAGAAAGGAAAGGGCAAGTTAACTGCCTTCCAAGAGAAGCTCTGTCCATTTTCCCATTTGCATCTCAAAGAGAAGAGTGACAGGGAAATGCTCAAGAACAAATGATAAGAACAACCAAGAAGCAGAAAATGCTATTGTACCCGCTGGGATCATTTGAGGATAAATCCTGGATCAGAAAGTCCACAGTTATTGTAAGTCCAAGCTAGCTTGAACTTGGAAACATGGTTTACATATATTTTAAGTATAACAACAATCAAGGCATTCTGTCACTAGACTTGTTGGGAAGGCAGAAGGGATGGTGAGCCTGGAGAACTTGGGGTTTGGTTTAGTTTGTTATTCCCAACTTTAAGGCTGGGACACAACTGGACTTATTTCTGATAAACCATCCACTGGATTGGGCTGCTCTTCTGAATCAAACTATTAACAGCTTTTTAAAACACCAGAGTGGAAGAACGTAAAGTTCTGGGCAGCAGTTTGGAGGAAAGTGGACCAGAAAAAAATCATAGAGGAGAGGAAGCACCCAGGGGTCACTTCAGGCCCTCCAGGCCTCTTTATCTGCCGTTTGGAACTCTCTCTAGGCCACACCCTCTATCATCATCCTACTGCATAAACTCATGGAATGCTTTTGCCTGGCTGGAAAGTGCCTTTGAGCCTCTTGCCTGCCTAGATGGAAAGATGGGTGGTTGAGTAGAAACCTCTGGCTTGTGTGTAGCAGGAGCACAGGGTATTGAGCAAAGATCATCACATCAATTGCACATTTTTGCCTGTGACCCCACTCCTCATTGGCATGAGGCCCCCATAGAAGGAAATGCAACCCTCAGACTGAAAAATGCACACACACCCATTCCTTGCCATAGAGTCTTACAAATGAAAGAGGCAAAATCATATTTGATTGCCAGACAGGTGTGGATCGGCTCTCTGCAGGGGGAAAATGGTGAGGCAAATCAGATGATTAAGGAACTCCCTCCCTGCCAAAGTGCAATGTCAACAGTCCACACCCCAAGCAGCAGCAGATGGCCTGGTGAGGCTGCAGTGCTCACTTGACCTCTGTCCACCTGACCTCTGAGTCACTGCAGTCAATGTCAGGACTTCAAACAGGAGGGGCAGAATAGTGGTGAGGACAGGACACTGAAAATGTGCTGACAGGGTCACCAGATTGCAATGGCTACTGTCAGCCCCCATGTGCTGCTGGTGGGTGCACATGATGGGCTGTTTCTTGCTATGCTTCAAGGCACTATCTGCTTGTGTGTGTGTGCATGTTTGTGTGTGTTGATGGGTGTTTCAGAGTTCCAGACTTAGGCTCTGAAATCCATCACCAACGGCAAACTTTCCTTAAGCAGCCTTACCATGCATATGTGTGGTTAAAAGAAGGTTCTCTGTAAGCATTCAGATGGAACAATTCCAGATTCCAAGGATAGCATGCCTGAATAATCACTCTCTTCATAGTCAACATTCTTTTGCTGCCAAATAGGAAATTGATCCCAAATACCCCATTACCTCTGAGCGATTTATTCCTATGATTTAAGGAATAGGGGAATTATTTAAGCTACCCACAAACTCCCAGGGACAGGCTGAAAAAGCAAAAAAAAAAAAAAAAAAGCAAAAGCAAATTTGGATCGCTGACTCAAGCTGATAGCTATTTCAGTTTTCAATGCATGCCTCATTCACACAATGGAAGGTATATTTAACAGCTGAAGGAGCTATAGATCCCCGGTTATTTTCCTTGATTTTCTTTTAAAGCACAACCTTTCAATGGCTTCAAGGCTGTTTTGCAAGAAATAGCTGTTCCAAGGAATGACAAACGAAGGCAAGTAGGAGCTACAACTAAATGCTGCATTGCAGAGTGCCCCTGTTTGGCTGTACCCTCTTCCAGAAATTTGAGAGAAATTTGATTCAGTTCATTTAAAGCTGACTTTATCAAATTCACACTTTCTGAAACAATGTAAGAAGCAAAACACGGACAGTCTTCAAACTTCACACTCATCTGAATTTTGTGATGCAGTTCTCCAGCTAAGCTGTGCTTACAAGAATGCATATATTAGGTGGAAAGGTGCATAAAAAGAAATATATTAGTGAAAGTAGCATTCAAAAATGCATCATATGCTTGCAAGACATGCCCACAAAATGAGTACTTTAGTAAAAAGTGCATGCAAAATATGTGTTTATTAGGAGAAATTTGCACTAAAATGGTGAAAAATTTTCATGAGGATTTTTTGTTTAATCACAAATTGCTGCAGGAATGAGGAGAACTGAACTGAAGGTAGGATACATGAGAAACTGAGATAAATGAAATTAACAGATCCTTCCATCCCTCTTCCAGAATTTTCCTTTCCATACACCCCTCCTTTATGATTTTTCATCCTGCAAATGTGTCTCACGTTTCCCCAACCCCTCTGACGATGAATGAAACTGCCTTTATCAAATGAGAGATAAAATTCCAGTGAAATTCTCATGGTTGGCCTATAGACTGAGTTCACCCTACCTTCAAGATGGCTGGGAGATTTTGTGAGTGCCCTTTCTTTCACCCTGCAAGTCCTATTTCTGGTGATCTGCACTTTATAGCCTTCCTGGATGACCACACTTCCTGAATCACACACTTTTCTGTAAGTTTAGGAAGCAGGGAAGGCTATCTCTCATGCTCTTGACAGCTGTTAGGTTTTTTTAAAAGTGAAGTCTTATTTTACTTTTACCTAAATCAAAGTGGGAATATTTGAAGAATCTCCTTTAACAACAAAATCAGCAACTGCACCAATCTCAGGGGCTTAGCATTCAGCTTCCTCCATTTCAGTTAAAGCTTAGGAGAAGACCTAAAGACCATCTGAGTGTCCCTATTTTCCAGGGACAGTTCTGGATTTACAGAAGCTGTCCCAGTTTCTCATTTGATACCAGAATGTTCCCCTTTTCCTTAGGACATCCCTATTTTCATCAGAGAAATATTGGAGGGTATGAAGTAATTCCTCCTAGGGGTCTTTTTGAGATCAGGAAAAGAAGACACCTGCAGAAGTTGCATAGTGGTGAATAGGAGGAAAAATACACCCATCACCCTCAATCATAAGGTCAACTCAACCCCATGCCCACAGAAATTCTATAGTCTCTCCTGTAAACAAGACAGAAAAGCAGAAGTCTCTTTTGCAGAGGAAGAAAACTTTCAAGAAACTGGAGATCGCATGTCAGCCTAGTCCTAATTGGAACCTCATGGCCATTACAACTGAAACTTCCTCTAGCCAGTGCTTTCCCCCCTAAAAATATGTTTAGGGGTACTCTCATTTTCCTACTCATATTGAAATACCTCCCCCTCAATGAGGCCAAACTTAGATTCACAAAATGTTTAGGGGTATGAGTCCTCCTTCGTTCCCCCAGAAAAAAGCACTGCCTCTAGCAAACCTTTTATCAGTCAAATTTGCCTCACTCCCATCTCCATTGACACCCTAGCGCTGCCCTACACAATCTTCATTAGGTATCCCTGACACTCCACTCCACCCCGCCCCTATCTCCCCTGTCTTGATTATGAAATGCAGGACTAATTCACACCTACACGATGTCTTATTACTTGATAGCTTACAGGGAAATAATATATGCAAGCTTCCTCTATTGCATAAATATTGTACCTGAGTTGTCACTGGATGAAATGAAAGCTCTAGCTGTGAAGGCTGATTCGCACATGCAAATCATTCCCCAGCGCAACACTCAGTAAGTGAATATACGAGACACCCTACCCATTACAAATAATCTAGGCTAGGACTGTGTGATTTTTGAGTGCTCTACAAAGCAGCAGTCATTGGAATAAATGTGCCTGAGAGTAGAAATAGCTAACAACTGTTTTAATTTTACCATGAATTTTCATTACTGACATCTCATCATTGGAAGACTTATCACTCAGCTTTGCTCAGCTGGTTGTGTGAAATGACTCCATCAAAAAACTCGGCATTAGTCTATCTTTGCTCCATGTCAGTTTTACATGTGTGAATTTGTAACTCCGTTATGTTCTGTTTCCACATTAATATACAGTTAACTCACAACTTATGCTTATTTAACATATGCGGTCACAGCTTTATGCATGTTGCAAAAAAATAATAATTGTTAAATTTAAAATGATGCAAAAATGATGTATAGAGGGGCAGTGGCCAAAAAATGGCATTTTAAAAGGTGGAGGTGGGAGAATAGGGGAGATTGGGGAGGAGGGGAACAGCCAGCAACCTTCATGAGAGTGCTTTGGTACAGAAGAGGCAGTTGGAGAGGTTGACTGGAGAATGGGCATATCTAAAAAAAAGTAGCATAAACACCAACAACTGGGAAACACTGGGCTGTGAGCACTCCAATTGGAGAATAGCAAAGGTGTTGTGGACTTTGAAGAAGCACTAACTCCAGACAAAAGGGAGAAACAAGCTAAGAGGAAGGCATGTTTGGCAAATCCTCACCGTGATCAACTCCCGCCCAGAAACCTATGTCCCAACTGTGGAAGGATGTATGGAGCCAGAAGTGGCCTCCACAGTCGCTTACGGACTCACTGTTAAGACAGTATTCATGGAAGACAATCTACTCAGCTACGAGTGATCGAAGAAGAAGAAGAGGAAGAGGAAGAGGAAGAGGAGGAGGAGGAGGAGGAAGAAGAAGAAGAAGAAGAAGAAGAAGAAGAAGAAGAAGAAGGGATGTGCAGAATAGTTTGGAGAGACATCAAAGGAGGTTGGAGCATAGGAGAGGTGGTTACACCAGTAAGTGCCATTTTTTATGGTTTTCATGGGATTTCTGGCTTTACATGATTTTGCTTATATGTGCAGTGACCAGGAACATAATCCCCATGTATGTTGTGAGTTACTTATACTATTTTTTTTAAATCCCAAACCAGAAATATTCATATTTGGAGACTATTAACATATGTATTTTATCTCAATGCACACACTTCTAGATGTATTCCCCCCCAAAACACACATTTTTATGCATTTGGTAGATTGTTTTGATCCAAGAAATTCATTGCAAAATTCAGATAAATACAAAAACCCAAAAGGATAATTACATTTCAATCCATGTTATTATTTGAAGAGGTGCTTAGAAATGCAGACCCAAGAAAATACTTCTCCGTCCCTATCAATAACTATTGGGTTGATATGAAGTCCTTGGGGTGGTTGATCTGTAATACCCATGAATTTCACACACAAATCTTTGGTTGATGTTGCCTGTATTCATTGAGTAAGAGAGCATATATGAGTGAATTCAGTCTTAATTTTTCTCATGACACCTTAGACTAGAAGGCTATTGGAAGCATGGCTTTGCCAATTTTTAAGAAAGACACTCAACGGGGTTTCTGAGTTTCATTAAAGGGCCTCTCTATCTTTCCTCCAAAATCTGAGAAATGTCCATAACTACAGATCTTCCAGAATGAAACTTAGTACCTGCCCATTGGACCAGGAATAGGGAACCTGTGTCCTCCCAGATTTTGTTGGACTCCCAGTTCTCATGAGTCCCAAGCAGCCTGGCCTATGACCGGTAATGGACCTTACTGAGGCCCTATACTCATCTTCTGCCATAAATCTACATTTTCCTGGGATCACTATAGACTGAAACACCACAGGCCCACAGAGACACATGAATATTCATATCACAATGTATCTGTGCATATAGCTTTTAAAATTCACAACAGTGACTCCATTATTAATAAATCCCTAAAACACCATGGGTATGTCACATTTCATAAGCAATCTGTACCTGTTTTAATTACAGAGGCTGCGGCTGCAATCAAATTGAATTTTAACTTCACCACATATTTAAAACATCCCAGCAGGACTAATGCTGAGCACGACACAAGCATGGGATCATTAGCCTTTGGATTTGGGCTAGCAAGCCTAACGATACTAGTGGTCTGCTGGTGACTCATTCAATATGTTTTCTCTATGAACCAGACAGTCACAGCCTTCTGAATGAAGTAGCTATAGAGGATGTAGATGGCGGCGTGCACAGGTATAAAAAAGCGAGACATTTCTCCCCATGAGCAGCTAGCCTCAGGCACTTCCTGCTACAGTTGTGTATATTTAAGAGAGGCGTTTCAGGGGTTAGTAAAATCAATAATTGGCTGGCCCACCTTGTATCTTGTTTGTCTGCAGTAATAACTTGTATGTACTTATTAGCACCGAGGAACGGGCTAGCAATGGCTCACTTGAGAATTGCTGCCAAAACGAAATCTGATTTTTTTCTCCTATCTGTTCCATCAAAATAGGCCAGCCATTCATTTCCCTTTTGACAGATCCCTCCCCCCTCCAATATTTAGGACATGTCTGCATTATTATTTTTTAAATTCTTTGTTTTGTTTAATAGCATATTTCAGATGTCCTGGTTTAACATATGCAATCTGAAAGGCAAAGCACAAGACAGGACAGAGTTGGAAAATAGGCACCCTACGAAAAGCATCACCAGTCACCAGGGCTGCATTCACATGGCAGTTTGTTCCACTTCCCCAACATTTCCATAACTGTTAATTTCCATATTATATTTGAGCTTTTACATGATAAAAAAATCTGCTTCTGGAAACCAAGCAGAATGTAGTAGAAGTGCCCAATTCTGTGTTAATTTGTTCCAGAAATAACCTGTTTGCAACCCCATCAACCCAGAAAATTGTGGAAATAAAATGACAGAATTTGGGGGCAGTATACCAGCATACAGTTCTTTCTTACCATTTTCACAGGTGTATCAAGGGAGAACAGAAGTACACATGTGCAGGTGTATGTGTGGGGGGAGTAAGGACCTTTCCAATGACATTCACTGTTGTGCCCCACCACACAGTGAATGAAATCTAGCGTGACCCGATGGTATATTGAACAAAAAGCCAAAGATCCATAATGTAAGCTGTTACCGCAGCTTGAAGGAATGTCAGAAAATGAGACAGAAGTGCTAGCACTATAATCCAGAATGCTCCCACAATACCTCCCACCCACACCTGAAAGCACACCTGCTGTGCATTATGGTCTTAGAGGTAATGGACAACCTTCCACGTCGTCATTTTTGCAGGATGTTAACCTGGTCAGTGGTGGACTTTGGGCTTTCTAATTTCAGCAGTGCCCTGTGTGATGCTCAATTTTTGTGCCCTCCCCGCCCCGCCCCCCACTTCTTGCCTTCCCCCCTAAATTATTGTTGCGGTGTCCCCCTGGGCTCAGTACCAAATGCTGGTGAACTGCAGCAGTTCAAGATGCTCAATGTGGAAAGACTAAAGTGGAGAAAGATAAAATTATGTGTTTCCCCATCCCCCAGAGAAAAAATGGATTGGGAGCTCAACATGCAGGAATGGGGGGTTCAATATTTCCACTCCAGTGTGATCCAAAAGAATAAGAATAATAATTTAAAAAATCTCCCCCAGGGCAATCCACCACATCACTATTTGCATGGGGGGAGGGGAGTGATAATGATAATGATAATTTATTATTTATACCCCACCCATCTGGCGTGGCTTCCAACAAAATATTAAAAAAACAATACAGTGGTACCTCGGGTTACAGATGCTTCAGGTAGCGTGGTGGCAGCACGGTGGCAGTGGGAGGCCCCATTAGCTAAAGTGGTACCTCAGGTTAAGAACAATTTCAGGTTAAGAACGGACCTCGAGAACGAATTAAGTCATTAACCCGAGGTACCACTGTAGTGTGTCAAACATTAAAAGCTTCCCTAAACAGGGCTGCCTTCAGATGTCTTCTAAAAGTCTGGTAGTTGTTTTTCTCTTTGGCATCTGGTGGGAGGGCGTTACACAGGGCGGGTGCCACTTCTGAGAAGGCCCTCTGCCTGGTTCTGTGTAACTTGGCTTCTTGCAGCAAGGGAACTGCCAGAAGGCCCTCGACGCTGGACCTCAGTGTCCGGGCAGAAAGATGGGGGTGGAGATACTCCTTCAGGTATACTGGACCGAGGCTGTTTAGGGCTTTAAAGGTCAGCACCATCATTTTGAATTGTGCCTGGAAACATACTGGGAGCCAATGTAGGTCTTTCAAGACCGGTGTTATGTGCTCTCAGCGGCCACTCCAAGTCACCAGTCTAGCTGCCACATTCTGGATTATCTGCAGGTTCCCGGTCACCTTCAAAGGTAACCCCACATAGAGCGCATTGCAGTAGTCCAAGCGAGAGATAACCAGAGCATGCACCACTCTGGCACCCCTCCCTGCATGCTACGGTCCCAATCCAAGTTATCCCTGAACTTGGATTTTATTTACACAGATAACCTGGATGTTGCTGTGTACGTGACACTGAATTTGGGCTTGCTCGAAGCCTAGGTCTGGGCATGTCCTTAAATGGTCTCTTTGAACTACTTTTACTTTTATAATGTAAAAAGACCCATTCATTATATGTAACTGTAGGCCTGCTGAGATAACATCCTCCACAGCTACATCTTGTTAAAAAGAGAGAGAGAGAAAAGCTCTGGCTCGAAAGAACAACGGTTGCTCCTCATTCATATTTAACCACTGCAATTCTCTTTTCAAAATGTGTTGGAAAGCTGTGCGATTCCTTAAACTGGAAGCATGCCAAGTAGTTAGGCAAAGCTTTGCTTAGTTTGGGAAAGATGTGAATTGCTTAAAATAAGAAGAAATGGCTTTGGAGATTCACGTGGGTTGGAAAGCTCTCTGTCTGTGGCTGAGTACACTCTTTACATTTAAAGCACGTGATCCCTTCCAAAGAACCCTGGGAACTGTAGCTTGTTAAGGGTGCTGGGAATTATAGCTCTGTGTGAGGTAAAATAAAGATCCCAGGATTCTCTGGGGGGAGAAATGCACTTGAGATGTGCTTTTTATGTATGGTGTGTATGCACCGTACTCTCCCGTTTTCTCCCGTTTTCTCTGACCTTTCGGTGACTTCCGAACGAGACTGCTGAACTAATTCTTGATTTCTAGAAGGAGTCATTTGCTGAACTGCTAATTTATTTCCACCAGGAGAGATTATCTATTATTATTATTATTATTATTATTATTATTATTATTATTATTACTATTACTATTATTATTAAATTTATTTTAAATAATGCAAATAATACAATAAAACAAAAGAATACCAAAAAAGACAAAGGACAAAAGAGAAACAAAAAAGAGAGAATATAAATAAGATTACATATATAATCCCACCACCTGCCTTTGACTGCCCCCTACCATATCCCGATTTCTGTTACCTATTATATTAAATCTTAACATTGCATTCCTTATCTTAATTATCTTCGTATCACATTTTAGACATCATTCTTCTTATAAACTCTACAGTCTTAATCTATACATATCAACATATCAAGCATTTCCATTGTAGTCTTAACTTTTGGTTTGTCTGTTAGTTTTGCCAATTGTATATAATCACTTATTTTACATATCTGCTCCTCTTTGGAGGGAATTATTTCATTTTTCCATTTACTGGCTAATACTGTTCTGGCAGCTGCTGTAGAGTATAGAAAAATGACTTCCTTTTCTTGTGGAATATCTTTCCCCAATAGAATCAGTAGGTAAGCCTTGGGTTTCTTTTCTATGGGGCTCCTAAGCATATATTTTTAAAATTACTTCTTTTTAAAAATTCATTCATATTCCAGAACCGTTTTACCTTTTTGCAGCCCCACTAGACATGGAACATTGTCCCTTCCAATTCTTGACACTTCCAACATAGGTTGGATTTTAACTTGTAAATTTTAGCTCTTTAATCGTATAACAGGCGGTAAACTTTATGTCTACCCGCCAGAGTTTTTCCCACTGTTCCAGATATATCGTATGCCCGATGTCCTGAGCCCATCTGACCATAGTTTCCTCAGGAGAGATTATCTTAAGGGTGTAAGTTTTATGAGGCACAAACCTGACTCTTTTGCCTTTGCAAAAGCATAAAGCACCAATCAACAGCAAACAGTCATGATGGAACGATGGCTGAAGCTACTGAGCTGATGACAAATGCTACCAGTATTCATTTTGTTTCATGTATTTATAATTACCTAGGAAAACCAATTAGTTGTGTAGTGCTCCATCTGCTATGGTTCGGTCCAGAATTTTGACACCTCTTTCTACATCTCATTCTGTACATGTAGAACATCTGTATGCTCCAGGTAGTTAGCCCTTGGGGTGGAGGGACCTTAGCTCAGTGGTAGACACCTACTTTGCATGCAAAAGGTCCCAACTTCAATCCCTGGCTAAGTTACCTAAAACCTTGGACAGGTGCTGTCCATCAGCAACACTGAGCTATGTGGATCAATGGCTCAACTTGGTTTATGGCAGCTTCCTTTGCTCCGAGAAGAGGCAGTGCCCCTTTTTCATGTCCAAAGTTGCACCACCACCCAAGAGAAGAACATGGGCATGTTTACTGCGATCTCACAACCCTCTGCATCTGAAACTGAACAAAGCCTTGGCGATGCGGCATCCATTTGCAAGCTGTCATGGATCTCGGCAAGGGGTGCAATGCCATTGATGAAGCTTGTGTCTGATTTTGCTGCTCCCTGCTTTCAAGCACTCTTGCCCTGCGCCAAGGACTTCAAAGAAGCGCTTGAAAAGAAAATATTTGCAAAAAGATAGCACGTGTGCTCCATTTTTTCCCTTCCTCTCATGATAAAATCAGCTTCCAAAACATTGATATAAGAGACTTGCCATTGGAAGAAAGTGAAAAAGAATTGGGGGGGGGATGAGAGAAACCACTTTCAGACATCTTAAAATGATGTATTTTACAAAGAGCTCTCAATCCGAACGTGCAGACATCCCTTTGCTACTCTATTGACTCACTGACACAGTAGTCTTCAACATTTTCAGGCCGCGATCCACCTTTAACCTAAACATTTGAGGAGGACCTGTTCCTTTTTTTCATGATACCTTAGACTGGGCTGTGATTTGGTGCATCTGCAGCGGCAAAACCTAACTCTTTTATCTGCCCCACCTGCAATAAGACATGTCTCTCCATGGCCATAGCAGGCACTCTAACCCTCCAATGGTTTGATTTTACCCCCAAAGGCACACTCTTCCATTGTCTCCCGAGACAGATGGATGCCACAAATAGCAACAAAGATTTGGTTGTAGGTCCTATCTCACCAACTGAAAATCAATGCACTGCTATATAGATACAGTGGTGCCTCGGGTTAAGAACTTAATTCGTTCTTAACCTGAAACTGTTCTTAACCTGAGGTACCACTTTAGCTAATGGGGCCTCCCGCCGCCGCGTGATTTCTGTTCTCATCCTGAAGCAAAGTTCTTAACCCAATAACTTCTGGGTTAGCAGTGTCTGTAACCTGAAGTGTCTGTAACCTGAAATGTCTGTAACCACTGTACTGTGAAGTTTGGCTGATCATTTCCCCTTTGATAAATCTTTCCCTGGTTATATACCCAATATGTGAAGGGACAGCATGAGTGATCTTGTGACTCACAGTGAGCTGCCATTCTCACAATTTCAGAGGCGGAATCAATGGAGAATGTTGGCATGCAAATTGCTGCTCACAAGATCCAGAATTTTTCACATGGTACATTTCTCCCAAGTCTGAGGAACATTAGAGAGAAAACGGATTGTGTGAACGAGCCATAAGGAAAATGAGAATATGATTAAATGAACAATTTAATTCCGCTTGCTTTACAATTTGTCATTGTCAAAGCACAAAGAAGACAGAGCCGGTGTTCCCGCAGGGAAATGAATATACCAACTTAGTTGATTTTGTGTCTGCTCCTGGCAGTGCCAACACATCACAGATGTTATAGAATTGTTATAGCAGCTCTTGCTTTGATTGAGAATTTTGTGGGGCCTCTTTGGCTTCTGGTACAAAGTGACACAAAACCAAAATGCTAGAAAGCGACCAAAGGCTGTCCAAGTCCAATCCTTACCCCTAAGCCAGATGCAAACTAAAGCTAGTGTAAATATGGGAGATCGTTTCCTAGCAAGTAACTTCTACTAGAGATCTAAGGTGGGGGCTGCTGACAGGATCCAAGCTAAGACAGGACAGATGCTGATACAAGGTGAATCTTGTGCCCAAAATGGTGGAATGTATCCTAAGCTCAGGGTCTTAGGGGAGCTGGAAGGAGCTGGTGCTGTTGGACTCAGGTTCTGCTTATGGGCATCACACAGGCATGCAGTTGACCAGATGGTCCTTCGGCCTAATCCAGCAAGAATTTCTTCTGCTTTTTAACTAACTAACTAACTAACTAACTAACTAACTAAATAAATAAATAAATAAACTTATTCCCACTTTTGAGTTCCTCCTTTTATTAGTTTTCATGGGGGAGCAGTGCTACAGAGCATAGGCACCAGGTTGCCCACAAAGCTTTAGTCAGTAGCTCCATGTTGAGACTCATTTCAGCCTCATTTGGCCTCATCTCCAGAGCCATTCCACTCCACCCTCCTCCAAAGACCCCCTCTGTTTCCTAGAAACACTGAAATGACAAGCTGAACATGAGCGGTTGCTTGCTAACATCACTTTTAGGGTCTCCCCCCGATAGTTTCCTCACATTATTTATTGAAAAGCATTTCTATAAATAAATCAGTGGGTGGCGGTGCTTGCCTGACCAGAGTGGCTCCGCCAAAGGTCAGGTGAGTACCATCACCCTACGCCACCATGCATTACTGTACTTTAAAAATATATATATCCCTAAACAATATAGCAAAATAACATAAAAAATTAGAATGGTATAATAAAAAGGTAAAGGTAAAGGGACCCCTGACCGTTAGGTCCAGTTGTGGACAACTCTGGGGTTGTGGTGCTCATCTCGCTTTACTGGCCGAGGGAGCTGGAGTACAGCTTCCGGGTCATGTGGCCAGCATGACTAAGCTGCTTCTGGTGAACCAGAGCAGCACACGGAAATGCCATTTACCTTCCCGCTGGAGTGGTACCTATTTATCTACTTGCACTTTGACATGCTTTCGAACAGCTAAAAAAAAAAAAGAGGGGGGAAAAGGAAGAGGCAAAAAGAGGAAATTAGAGATAACAGGGTCCTATTATGGCCTGGACATCTTCACAAGGCACCTGAACCAACTGAGAGATGATGTTTCACACCCGTATGTAATGGAAGTCCGCTCACCTTTTCCCAGTGGGTGGCAATGCGGCTGGGCAGCAGGGTCCCAATAGCATTCCAAGTCAGGGGCGGAGGGTTGCTGCCTCCCCCCTGTGTCAGGCCATCTGCATCATCTTGGCTGGGGGACTGGTCATGGGCTAGGACCATGTCACAGCCCCTATTTGATGTAAGTCATAGGGCACCCCCTATTGGGGGTTTACCCTTAAGTGGACTTCCTGCAGATGGGCAGGAGTCAAGATACAGCCTGGCTTCACCCCAATGCCTATGCGAAACTGCTCACATCTGTAACCAATAAAGTTGTGGTCTATTTGAACCCATAAGCCAAAATACTTCGTGCCTGGGTGTTTATTGTTCTCCTGGGAACTTTGGGGCAGGAGGGCCTTGGCACGCAATTACTTTTTGAAGGTTGAGAAAAGCAGTGTGGCCTATACCTTCCTTCCCCTAACTACTAGGATTTCTGAATGATGATTCCCACAGAGCTCCATTACAATGATCCAGAAACTCTGCAAGTGTTTGTAGGCATAAAATTCAAATTGACCAGCTGTGTTTTGATTGCCGACTCCATTGTTTGAGGCTAGATACTCAATGAAGTATCAGAAGGGGAGTTCTGTTCTATGACAGCACTACAAATTTGGGATTGGGGGTTTTCAATAGCCCATCTGGGTTTTTTGAATGAAATGGAAAGAATGCAGACTGAGAGAGGTGCGAGAATATGTAAGACTGCAGTCAAGAAAGAACTCACTGTTCTTGCTAGGTTTATAACCAGAAAAGTTTTCCAAGCTGCTGTTAGTGCCGAATTCAACGCAGCAGGGATGTGACAGCTACATCCAAATCAAGTGGGAAGCAATATTTTTATCTTCTGTGTGAAGATTATATATAACACCTAACAAGGCCTGATGCTACTCATGCTAAACGCTATTCCCATATTAGTGTCTATCATGGCTGAAATGTCCATAACTTCTATTACGGAATAGTGATTGGATGTCCAGTTCTATCACAGGAACATGGGAAGCGAGTCAGATAATTGGTCTGTCTAGGTTAGTACTATCAAAACTCACTGACAGCAACCTGTTCTCATGTTGCCATCCTCTAGACCTCTCATAGGGCCTCAGAAGATGATTGCAGGGTCTGGGTTGCTTCGTATGAGGAGAGGCGGATCTGAGGAGGAGTGGAAGATGACTGGATTCTTATAGGACTCCTTCTGGCAACTCCTGCAGCGAAGCTGGTGTTAAACGTATTGCTCTGGTTTCCTTTGGATCACATCAGCAAGGCTGAGAATGGTGTCTTGTCATCTGGGCGGCCTGGGACCTCCATGCACACTGCCCAGGTTTGCACCCCAAGGAGGTCACTTTGGTGCTGCTAACCCAGTAAAAACAACACAGGAGGCAGCAGTTATGAGTTACCCTTTTCTGCAGCCACAGCACGTGCTGTGATTCTTCAGCAGTCTGACTTCACCCCAGAGGCACACTCCATTGTCTCTCAAGACAGACGGGTGCCAACAAGAAAATGGTATGCACTTTTGTCTTTGCATATTGTAAACTGCCCTGTGATCCAAAGTTGAAGAGTGGTATAGAAATTTAATTAATAATGATAACAAGAATAATAAAAGGTCCTGAAAATGTTTCTTTAGCATTGCCAAATAGAGGCCATAGAATTCAGCGCAGCTCTGTCAGATGAGTGGACCATGTCAACATAGAGGAGGAAATGAGCGTGTTAGCAACATCAGAAGCTATCTCCTACTGAATCCTTCTGCCTCAGTCTTCTCTGCAATGACTGGCAGTGGCTATCCAGGTTTTCAGACAGTGGCTCTCCCAGCTGTACCTGCAGAGGCTGAGAACTGAATCTGGGACCTTCTGCATGCCAAGCGGGTGTTCTCCCATAATATTATGCTTCATGACTGGGTCTCTCATGTGCTGCCTTCCTTCTTAGGCTGAGTTATATTAAGCAAGGGGTATAATAACCCACCCCCAAGAGGCACCCACATTCCAGTAATGGATGAGGCAATGTCTCTGTATGTAATTGGGGCAGCACATTTTACATTTGCAAAGTCATTTGCCGTTCTCAGTGAAGAAAGGCACTAAATGAGTATCTTTGTAAATAATAAAGAACCGGATAATTAGACTGTAAACAATATTATTATTCACACACGCACGAGGAAGAGACGGAGCCAAGGATTAATACTCAGACATTTTAATTTGCCTAATATTATGAACTAGCATAGTACAATCACAGCAAGCCAGAAAGTTCCCAGTTCAGATTGGCACCAATTATATCCAAAGGCTTCACTTCACCCATTAGATGCCTCTTGGGGGTGAGCTGTTATACCAGTTGCTTAATAACTCAGAGGCCGTAAGAATATGAATGAACTGGTCTTAAAGTGATGCATATCTTCAGCCAGGTAGCATAATCTGATCTTGTCTTTGCCAACTGCTCTGGGAACCTTGCAATAAAAGGATTGCATAAAATGAAGCTGCCCCATTTGCACAAAGACGTCTGCTTGTGCAAAGGAACTTCCCCTTCCTCTTTTCCTTCACCCCCCAAATCTGCTCTGGGTCCCCTCACAGCCCTCTAGAGCAGATTTTTCTTCTTCCTTTTGGGGTGGGGTAACAGGGAATGCACAGGAAAAAGTTCCACTGCATCAGCAGTTTCTGAAATGTTCTGTCTTTCCAAATTGACTCATTATTTGGGAAGGTATTAGATCTGTTAAAACAAGACTCTGTGCCATCCTTGTTCACTATAAGGGGGAACCTTAAAACAGCACTAACTTTCCCCTTTGTGCAGAAGTGGGTGAAATTTGCAGGCATAGTATGGCTTAAGCCTGCCAAATTTTGGGCAGATACAGTCGGGTTTTCATGCAGGGTATCTTTAAATACAATTCTAATATTACCATATAGTGTAATAATCTATAAAACACAATAATACCAAATATAGGTAAAGGTAAAGGAACCCCTGACCATTAGGTCCAGTCATGACCGACTCTGGGGTTGCGGCGCTCATCTCGCTTTATTGGCCGAGGGAGCTGGCGTACAGTTTCCGGGTCATGTGGCCAGTATGACTAAGCCGCTTCTGGCGAACCAGAGCAGCACACAGAAACGCCGTTTACCTTCCCGCAGGAGCAGTACCTATTTATCTACTTGCACTTTGACGTGCTTTTGAACTGCTAGGTTGGCAGGAGCAGGGACCAAGCAACGGGAGCTCACCCCGTTGCGGGGATTCGAACCGCCGACCTTCTGATTGGCAAGTCCTAGGCTTTGTGGTTTAACCCACAGCGCCACCCACGTTCCAAATATATCTTCCTCTAAACACTAACTTTCAATTCTTAGCATACTGCTTCTCAGCTAACTTTGTACCTCTTTTTTTGTATCTAGAATTGTCTGTCAAAATAAAATATTCTCCCCTGCACACGAAGACACACACATGCACACACACCTCCACTACAGCTCAGGGTTTTTCCCTAGTCAGCTAGGTTTCACTTTTTTAAAAAAACCCATCAGTGACTGCTTACCAAAAATACCAGTTTTTTTTAGCATTTAAGTCTGCAGCGTGACTTGGGACTTTAGAGACTCCAATGAGTCTAGACTAATCTCTTGGTGTTGTTTAGCTAATTTTAAAAACATTTTATTTTGAATACCACCAGAAGGATCTCAAGGTGGGTGCAACTTTTGAGTATAATACAAAGGTCACTAATTAAACATGCTGTGTTCCAAAGCAGTGCCATATAAAAGATCCTGGAATATACATGCAAATTTGTCGCTCCAAAATCAATGAAGCCCTGCAGCGTCTCTATAGCACGCCAGCGTTATGAGTCTCTCCTTAAGAGCTGTGCAGCAGGAAAGAACTAATACAAAAAATCCCTGCGTTCCTATCAAAACTTTGCTGAAGCCTGCCCAACTATCTTACGCAGGGGTGGGGAATGCAGCCCTCCAAGCCTCTGGCCCCTGGGACTCTCCCCCAGGCCACCCCCCCTCACTGGTCCAGAATCACAAGCTGGGTGGTTTTGCCTGGCTCAGAGTGTCCTGGAATTCTGATAATTCCTCTTCCTTTTCTGGACGGAGGATAAAGAGGGGCACATGTAGAAACTATACAAAACCCCTCCAAGTGGTTCAACAATAAACCGCCAGCACATTTGCAATGCCAAGCAGGTTGTGGTATAGTTTCAAATTGGAGGGGGGACCATGTTTTCAGATTCCTGCATTGCAGAACCAGAAGACCCTTGAGGTCTCTTTCAATGCTATGATTCTACGAAAGGTAAGATTTGCATTTGTTTCTCTACCCGCTTTTGCTTTTGGCCATGCATCTGGGGAGCGTTTTCAGTCCTTTATGGGCAACCTTCTGGGGGATGCACACTAATACTAGGTATGGCCAGAGGCAAAAATGGGTGTGGCAATGGATGTGATCTTATCTCAGTATATGGCTATATTCCAGCCATATAAAAGCCAGAGGTAAATATATACACACCTTCATCTTCCCTCCAGTAAGCCAGAGGCTCTATCTCTTTTCAAGGACAGGCAAAAGCACTCAAGGAGGGTGCAGAACAGGGCTGTTGAGTGGGGTGGCCTGGTGAGGGGGCATAGTCTGGGCCAAATAGGGAGATGCATCTGTCCCCTAGAGCAGAGGTTCCCCATCTCTGCATTCAACATGGTCAATGAAACCAATCCAAGATGGGCCATGAAGATAATGACCAGCACCTGTATTGTGCCAACCTCAGCATCCCTCTTGGTCCCTCTCCCTCTTGGGTAAGCAGCAGCCGCTTCACTGCCACCCCCTTCCCACTGACCACTCCTGAACATGACATAAGAACGTAAGGAGAGCCTTGCAGGATCAGGCCAAAGGTCCATTTAGTCCAGCTCCTGTTCTCATTGCAGCCAAGCAGATGGCCTTGGGAAACCAGCAAGCAGGAGATCAACACACATTACAGAGGAAGGAGGTCGAGGAGGAAGAACACAAGCCTGAGAAATGGCCCAGTGGCCAAACTTGTGGCATCGGAACCTGGTCCTTGTGAAAATGCACTTCCACACATTAAAGGTGCAATCCTATGCAAGCTTCATTGTAAATGCGTCCCATTGGACACAGCAGACACAACTCCCACATGAGTGTGTAGCTGAAAAGAGATTTCAGGAAAGACAGAATTTCCACCTCACATAATATGACAACTCCAGGATTTTTTTTTTTGGGGGGGGGTCATCAGGCCTGGCACCCTCAGCCTGCATTCGCCTGCCCAACCTGGTTACATGGAAGAGGCAGGACAGAGAAAGAGAATTGTCTTAGATTGCAGACGATCTTCTTGGATTCTCTCTGCAAAGCGGATATGGTAGCACTGTCAGGGCAATAGGCCCTCTGCTGGTTTTGGGGTGCTGGCAAATGCCCGACCTTGCCACCTTCTGCAAGTGTCTCCCAGGTAGACAAATATTTAAGGGAAATACCTAGGCTTCTAAATTAGAAGTGCATGTCCTTTATTTTTAAATGGTGCTCCAGAACAAACCCGCTCCCAGGCCCCACCTCTATATTTAGAAATGTGCAGCAATTCTGCAACGGCAATCGGCGTTTCGAAGCACACAGGGAGATACCATTTCTTAAAATGCATTAGGGCCATTCCAAAAGATAAAGGAGAAAACAGGCGCTGAGAAAGGCATAAGGAAAGATAAGAGGATTCATTTAATACAGCAGCACTGGTCTAAAACCCGGATCAAAGTCTTCAAGCTATACAGTAATGTCGGCGTGAGTCTCATGGTACGGGGCCAAGGATGGCATTAAATAAAAGGTGATTCATTCCTAGCATCCCTCCTGTCTTTCATCTTTATGAGCCGAACAGTAAGAGACTCTTTATTCCCTGTATCTTTGTTCAATGAAACTGTAAATAAGCAGGAGCTAAACTCCAGCTGTAATAACAAAAGCTGGCAAGAATTTAACAAGCCAGCGCTGGCTTTTTGCTTTAAAACAAACAAACAAACAAAATCAAGAACGATTTGCTTTTTTATTATTTCTTGCAAAGATCTAAATGGTCATTCTTTGTGTGGGTCTCATGAAAATGGTACCGGTCCTGGCTTCCAGGTTCGGGTCTTTAAGCACTGCCTTGGAAAGCAGCTTTGGGTAGCCATTAAGCCTGTGATTGCGACTGTCCAGAAAGGGGAAAGGCTTCAGATGAATGGTAGAGCACTGAATTTTTCTCTTCCCTTTGATAGTTTTCTCTCTCATACTAATTGATGGAAAGTGATCTAAACATTAAGCCGGTCCCAATCAAGGTCATTTAGTGAACTGGCCATGCAGGGATGTGAATCAACATCTCCCCAGCTTGCTAATAGCTGCACCAACTTTTGACATTTCACTATTTTAGGATTGCCAACTGGGTATTATGCAATGCTTTTCACTGCTGCATTTGTGTGTATTCTTATTATATTATATTATTAAAAAATAAAGGCACCGCCTCTATTGGGCTGCACCAATGGGTTCTATTTGAAGCATTCCCACACTCCAGAATTTACTGCTATGCCAGTGGCATTTTATCATTACAACCTGTAAGCTGCTGCTTTGAGAATCATTGGCGTGAAAGGCAAGTCATAAATCTTCCACATATGTACATACATAAATAATATCTCCAGATATTGCCATTACACTTTACATTAGGGAGCAATTGAACTTTTGCTGTTGGACCTTCCTTGCTGAAGTAGTTTAGTACCAATACCGACCTTCACTCCAACTTTCCTCATATTTTAAAATATACTGCAATCAGAAAATAACTTTCTAGTTCTCCACAAGGTTTTATAGGATCCACTGTGAATAATCAAAGCATCAAACAAACAGATTTCTTTGAAAAGGAAAATATAATCTACTCTTTTTCCTTTTAGTTTTAAACAGTTTAAGTGTGGTGGCTCTGAACTGTATTATCCCAGATGAAAGAGGAAGCTACTTAAGTAAGGCTACTTCTAGATGACCTGTTTATTGAGCATTCATCCTGATAGGTTTGCACCAGGTTTGCAGGTGATGCAGTTAGATGATGCTGGCTGTTTATTGAGCAGCCATTCTGAAACCTGGGAGAACTGTTGTCAGTCAGTGTCAGTAACACCAATCTAGTCTGACTCCCCTAGAAGGCAGTTCTTTGTGTTCCTAAGATCTACCAGAACGCGCTTTCCCAAGGACCTCCTCCAACCTGGAACCACTGAGAACGATTTAAGCAAGGGGCTCATGCAAAGTTATTCAGTCCCCTAATCCCTGAGAACAAATTCCCTTTCCATTCTACTCATCTTAAGGGCTGCCCTTTGTCCACTTCCATTGCTCATTATGTAGAACTAGGAAGGAAGAGAGAGAGAGAAATGACAATCTAGCAAATCTTACACATACGTATATACAGAAATGAGTGGAATAAACTGCATGGTAATAGCATTTCATAAAGCTGCCCAGCCAGCCAGCTCCCCTGGTGAGATGCTTTTTATTATGTTCAGCTCCAAGTGTCATTTCCCTAATGCTGCCCATACATCTTGCGCTGGGTTACAATTCTAATCTATATTCACCTGCTCTCCTCTCCTCGGTAAAGAGGCACGGAGGTGGCCCAGCTACTTGCAAATGAAGTGTGTCATAAAACTGCATGGGCTCCTTTGCAATTTACTCTCCTGGCTTTTGTCCTGTTGTTCTCCAGGGCTGCGGTGGACAGCAGGCAGCTGCAATAATGCATCCTTCATCTCCACTGCTTGCTTAGCTCCATTCAGTGTTTGTGTGGTTTCGGCTTGCTTCTCCTAAATGTACCTGCGGGAAAGATGCCAGTCTTTGGAGATCCCACTGTGTGCCACTAGACAAGGCTTCCTTTCAGCAGAAAGCTGAGTGCTCCACTTTGGGGTGAGCAAGTAGAGAAGGAAAAATAAGCAAATTGAGCCAGCCCACTCTAACTCTGAGGAATGTGGATGGTTAGGGTTTTGGTCACAGGGATGTCTCACAATGCAAGGTTGGTGCTAAAGAAGAAGAGTTTGGATTTGATATCCCAATTTATCACTACCTGGAGTCTCAAAGCAGCTAACATTCTCCTTTCCCTTCCTCCCCTACAACAAACACTCTGTGAGGTGAGTGAGGCTGAGAGACTTCAGAGAAGTGTGACTAGCCCAAGGTCACCCAGCAGCTGCATGTGGAGAAGCGGAGATGCGAACCTGGTTCACCAGATTATGAGTCCACCGCTCTTAACCACTATACCACACTGGCTCTCAGTGTCACTGCAATTTCTAGTGTCAGTGTGCTAGAAGTAAATAAATAAATAAATAAATAAATAAATAAAATAATAATAATAATAATAATAATAATAATAATAATAATTCTTATTCTTATTCTATAATGCCCTATACCTGTAGATCTCAGTGCTGGAATTTCATTCCTCCCGTTGCTGGATATGTGATTGTTTTCATCACATGTCTGTGTTGACATTCATAGAATAATAGAATCATAGAGTTGGAAGAGACCACAAGGGCCATCGAGTCCAACCCCCTGCCAAGCAGGAAACACCATCAGAGCACTCCTGACATATGGTTGTCAAGCCTCTGCTTAAACACCTCCAAAGAAGGAGACTCCACCACACTCCTTGGCAGCAAATTCCACTGTCGAACAGCTCTTACTGTCAGGAAGTTCTTCCTAATGTTTAGGTGGAATCTTCTTTCTTGTAGTTTGGATCCATTGCTCCGTGTCCGCTTCTCTGGAGCAGCAGAAAACAACCTTTCTCCCTCCTCTATATGAGATCCTTTTATATATTTGAACATGGCTATCATATCACCCCTTAACCTCCTCTTCTCCAGGCTAAACATGCCCAGCTCCATTCCATACTGTTGGAGTCATGAAAACGGAAGTTCAGTAACCCTGTTCCGTTATGTTGTACCATTGCTTTTCTGCTCTCTCAGAGATGAAGAAGGAGAGAGGAGCCATGATTTCCTTTGTTCTGTTTTGTACATAATAAAATAGCTTAGAAATGTACA